>NW_021621002.1:785577-813342 GCF_004785775.1 Grammomys surdaster
TCATCTTCATCTTCTACTTCTCTTCTCTTTTTCTTTCTTTTTTTGTGTTTTATTTTTAGAATGATGAACAAAAATTATTGATGTTTCTTTTGTTTTTTATTGGTTATTTTCTTTATTTCTTCTCCCATTGATGCCCGACAAGGCCAACCTCTGCTACATATGTGGCTGGAGCCATGGGTCCCTCCATGTGTATTTTTTGGTTGGAGGTTTAGTCCCTGGGAGCTCTGGGGGGGGGGGGTCTGGTTGGTTGATCTTGTTGTTCTTCCTATGGGGTTGCAAAGCCCTTCAGTTCTCTCTTTCTTTTCTTTCTTTCTTTCTTTCTTTCTTTCTTTCTTTCTTTCTTTCTTTCTTTCTCTCTCTCTTTCTTTCTTTCTCTCTTTCTTTCTTCCTTCCTTTCTTTCTTTTTTTTTTTTGTATGTGCACACATGGCCCATTAAAGTCATTCCCAGGCCACCAGGGATTACCAGAAAGCTCTTGAGAAATACCAGCTTCAGTGTTTGCTTATCTCTCTGGATTGGTTATATCTCATTCATCCTTATCTCTAAGCATTTGTTTTTCTTCTCATGCCAATTCTAATAAATCTAGGAGATGTAAACAGTGCCTTATTGACATTTTGGGTGTTCTGAACTCGTTTTCAACTATGGAGTCTGTCAAACTGCTGCACACCTAATTGCAGCACAATCTGACCCAGACTCTTTGATGTTCCCTCTTATTACTTCAGTACAGTAGTCACATGGAGCTTATAGTCAGTTGTAGAATCTAAACAGACAGACAGACAGACAGACAGACACACACACACACACACACACACACACACACACACACACACACACATGATGCAGGTAAACATCAGAACAAAATTTCTTGGAAACTTAAGTGGAAGGGCCAGGGAAGTCTAACTACTTGTGTTGGGATTTGAAAAGGAAAAGTAAAGGAAAATGAGCTAACAAAAGCATTAAGTTGTGAAACAAGACCCTGACTCCATGCCCAAAGCCACTTGAGTATCCCACTGTCTAGCACAAATCCCAGTTTTGTCTTGGAGTTCTCTGGAGCCCAGGTCAACATCTTGGTCTATCAGCCAACAGTAGTCCTGAAAGACCTTGTGCCTCTTGGTCCAGACATAGCCAGCCTGTTTAAGGCCAGCTCTTGCCTGCAGTCACTCCAATTCATGTGCCTTACTGGGGCTTACCTATTTTCTGGGCTTTGAGTTCTGCCAAGTCCTTACTGGGTCTACTGAGTGTGATACATAGCCTAGTCCTCCCATCCTCTCTTCATTCTCCACCAGACATTTTGTCAGGCATTCTTCACAGTCTTCTCTTGTGTTCTGCTCTCAGATACTCTGTGAAGGAAACTGGAGTTTTCCTTCAGTGTGTACAAAGATCCAGGTGAGCTCTCTTTCCATCATCCTCATGAAGGACGCTTTGCTTCCTAGTAGGTTCCAGTGATGCTAGCAGTGAAAAACCTGAGAGTGGCCAGGCTCTAGAAGAACTAATACGGAGTTCTCTGCTCACTGCCCGTCACACTGAAACCCTAGGGGATTCTAAAATGAAGGAAATTGTAGTTCTAGTCTTTTTTGGCAAGCAAAGAAACCAAAAAAAAAAAAAAAAAATCTTGAGATGGCTCCCAGCTATGTGCCTCCTGTCTCAAAGTCTTTTCTGAGCGTTGGATCTATGTATCCATCCTTTCATTTAGTATTTATATTTAATAATTTCAGGAGAACCTCAGGAGTGCAGTTTTCATCTTCTCTCTCCGTATTGGTTGCTCTTTCTCTGCCCATATCCTGGCAAATATCGCCATGATTTATTTCGACACCCGAGCTAGGAACCAGAACAGTAGTCTGCTCGTCTTGTTTTGCCCAAAGTTCTAGCTATCCATCCTTCCTTCTGCTCCACTGGCCACTCCCTTAGCCCACTTCCTCACCATCAATCATTCAGCTGATGCTTCTTTCTCCTTGGTCATGCTCTCTAACCCATTGTCTGGAACAAGTCAGAGTGAGCATTTTAAAACCCCAGTGCTCAGAGTGTCATCTGTGGGCTAGCACGATTAGTACCTTGTGAGAATTCATTAAAAATGCAGGATCCAGGCTCCACTCCAGTTCTACAGGAAAGAGAGTCTGCTATGACACAATTCCCAGGTGATGCCTTAGTACATTAAATTTTGAGACACATAGCTCTAAGAATAAATACCTACTTATAATTCACTGCTTTAAAGGGCCATTAGGATTCCTATGGTACTCAGTAAAATCCTTCATCTTTTCAAAGAGCTTGCTGTGAGATTGTGTCTCCTAAAAATGTCAGCAGCTACACCCATAAAGTCTTACCAACGTGACTGCCTAAACATGATCTAAACCTGGAAAACAACAATAGATGTGCTCAAGTGGACAGGGGACAACCCAGGAGGCTCCAATTCTACACAAAAACTAGAGACAATTAAGGAATGCTGAGACTGGAAGAAATAGTCTTCCCCAGGGAAGAGCACACCAATTGGTTACCCAACACCAAATGGTCAGCCCTGAAAATATATACATACAGTCACATTATACAGAGCAAACAGGTTTGCATGTATAGATTTAGCAATGTGTGTGTGTGTGTGTGTGTGTGTGTGTGTGTGTGTGTGTGTGTAATAATAGTTAATGGAAAAGGAGGCCATAAATTTTAAGATGGAAAGGAGGGGTATATGAGAGGGTTTGAAGAGAGAAGAGAAAAGGGGGAAATGATGTAATCAAATTATAACCTCAAAAATGAAAGGGAAAAAAATCCATCATCCTTAAATGACTTCACAGAGCTCTTTAAGATCTAGTACCTGTACAGCTCATCTCACACTCTTTGTGTCTGGCCCTGAGCAATGCTCACCCTGTTCTCAGTTCTCACAGACGGAGCTTTGTGCCTTCCCTTCAGGCCTTTGCATAGGATTCTGTTTTTACCTAGATTATTCATTCTCTGAGACATTTCTTAAAGGAAACCGGTGTCTATAATGCCTGCTTTATATTTTCCTCCTATGTGTTTCCATAGGTTTCTATGTCATTTATCTTGTGACAAAATCAGTTTGTTATTAGTATTTTTTTACCTTCTCAAAATATATTTTTTTACAGCATCTGTCTGATTGTGCTGAGGTTCAAGTTGCTTGGAAGATCCTGGATGCCAAGATGCTGGTTTAGGATTGATCTTCCAGAACAGACTAAAGCCTAATTAATGGGGACCAAAATCATGCTTATCTCTTCACTCATGATTCCTTAGAACCTAAAATTATATTGATACCAAATAATGTGTAGTGAAGTGGATAGGAATAATATTGGTGAGCCAAAACCTTTTTGGCTTTTGAGAAGTCTAACAAAAGTGTATGAGTATATAAGCTTCTCAGACTAGAGGGGGAAACTTTGACTTCCTTTCAATATAAGGGAATCCAAATATGTCTCGTGTTAACCTTTTGGAGACTGGAGAGTGGAGGCAATCAGAAGTATTTTAAAGGTGTGCAAACTGAACTCCAGAGACAAAAAAAAACATGTCAAAGGTTACACTGATTATTAGAGGTGAAGCTGGGATTTCAACCCAGTAGTGACTGACTTCAAAGCTAGGGCTGTATTTTAATCGTGAGTAAGAAGAGGATGGGTTGACCTTTTATGTCACAATTGAATGAATCAGTGTATCCATCCACCCATTCCATCCAACCATCCATCCATCCATTTATCATTCAACCACTAACCTATCCATCCACACATCCATGTAAGCATCTATTCTCAGAGCAGGATAGAGGCATTGTAAGCAGAACCAGAACTCTGGTCATGGCCAAGCTAATGATGGTGAGGGCAGAAGAGCCAAGCAAGTTGGTATTTCATACATTTCTTAAAACTAGAGGTTGAACTTCTCAAGGGAGGTGCAATGCTGTGGTCAAGAGAGCTGGTACTGGGGCTGGCTACTGGTTCAAATCCTGGTTTTGCCACAAGAGAGCTGGTACTGGGGCTGGCTACTGGTTCAAATCCTGCTTTTGCCATCTACCAAAACTGAGCAAGAGAAAAATATTCAACCATTATGTGTTTTTACTTTCATGAAATGAGGTTGATAATCTCATCACAAGTGAGAGGAAATGCCACGTTGTTGGGGAGATGTTCTAACAGAGCTGTGAGATGTCACAGCCTGACCACTGAGTGAGTAGACAGATGATGTGGGGCAAAGAGAACAAGGGGCATCTTCCATGCTACTGCAGTAGAACAGGCCAGAGGGTATAGCAGCTTAGAGATGAGAAGAGCTTGTGGGGATAAGAAGTCTCCATCTACTTGTGTTTTGATGGTGGAATAGATATGAAGTCAGAATGAAAGGGGAAATCATGAGAGCAGGTGAGCTGGTCCTGCCCCTCACCCACTGCTGCACTCTGGAGAACAGCCTCTACACATCACCTGGGCCCCAGAGTAGAGCTGACCCTTGGGAAGAGTTCAGCCCGAGTTGGAAGAGGGAAGGGGAACTGGTCATCTGCTATGAGGTGCTGTGAGTATGAGAGAGTTATGCCCTCCCCCTTGCTACTTATGGTAGTCAGGAGAGCTGGCCCCAAGGGAACAAGAGTGGGAGATAGCCCTGCACCCTCACTCCCTATAGCACTTGGGAGAGTGAGTCCTGTGCTTCATCTGAGCAACACAGTGGCACTGGCCCTGATGATGAAGGAATGGATGAGGCAGCCCCAAGGGTTCCAGAGCAGGAGAGCTGTCCTAGCCACTCACAAGCTACAGTTCTTGGGAGTGTGGGTCCTGGCAGTACAGTGGAGTGGGCTATGGATGCATGAATGTGGTGAGCTGGCCCCAAAGGTCTGAGAGCAGGAAAGCTGACTCTGCCTCCTGCAGATGGCAGCATTGGCTGGCCTTGCCTGAGCAGTGCTGGAGAGCTTGCCCTTGTGGTTCAGATAAGGGAGACCTGATGTGCTGACCAGCTCAGCTGCCACCCAGGCCCAGATCCGGGCCTCTAAATTAGCCCTCAAAATCTATATTATCTGCAAATGGTTGGGACACATGAAAGGGCCAGACCTGCTGGTTAAAAGCTGCAGGATCTCTATGACACAGGGCAACAACAGGATAACCAGATGTGTGGGTAGTCCTGGTGAGGATCCAACATTGATGGTATCACAGAAGCCAGAGAGACCTTGAGCCAGGCCAATGACTCATTGCCATGAAAATTTGCAAGTGAAGATGTGTGGCTAGAGGGGTAAACTGTTGGACTCATTAGGATATAGTACAGCTTCCACAGTGAGATATATGTCTATGCTTTGAGATCTTTTGTTTTTTTGTTTTCTTCTTGTTTTGGTTTTTGTTGTTGTTTGTACGAATGTGTTATTTTTGTTTTGGGGAGCAGATTGCAAGAGCAAAAGGCAGATATGAGTTGATGGGGGGATGAACAAGACTAGGGTACATGATGCGAAACTCACGAAGGATCAATAAAAAAGAATGAAAATGGAGTCAAAGCTGGTCCCAGCACATTTGGAGTGAGCAACTTGAGACGTGGGGTTGTCACTTTGATATGAAGGAGATTGGAGTAGAGGGTCCTGTGGGCTTGTTTTAGCCTCTGCTGTGGATGTGTCACACTTGAGACACCTAAGGGATTTCTAATTGCATTTGCCAGGAAGCTGTTCAACAGAGACTCAGTGTAACAAAGCGCCATCAGAATGAGGATGCCGTGAGATGGCAGTATTGTACCTAAGGAAGGTTACCTGGGAGGAATCACCTGGGTCAGAACTCACAGGGATGTGACAAATGTCATGATCCTTACAGGAGGCTGCGAAGGGGTGACCAAGAACTGGAGGTATGTACTTCCCGAGAAGACAGTGATCTCGTGGCTACAGACAGGGCCGCTGACCTGGAGAAAAGCAGCATCCTCGGTCCTGGGATGAAAAGTAGAATAGGTCAGACTGAGGAAGCATGGAAAGAGAGAAGGAAAAGCAGGAGTCATTTTTGTAAGAAGATGTACAGTCAAATGAGAGTAATTTTTTTTGGAAGAAAGAAATACAAACTTTGTGTGCTAATGGGAATAATCCACCAGAGAGGTGACACTCATATATATGAGATGAGAGGCGACAGCAGAGCATTGGAAAACACAGCAGAGATATTTTTACCGGGCAGGCTCAGCACAGGGGTCCTTGACACTCCTGTGTCTTCCTTGGGAAGAGGACAGAGGGGGCACAGAGCCTTCTGCAAGGTTTGTTGAAGGGCTCACCCCAGGAAGGAAAGCTGAGTCCTTCCAGTTTTGTATTTCTGGACTTGGAATTAAAGTGAGTTTGATGAACTTAAAACACAGAAGAAAAAAAAAACCAACCCACAGAAGCCAGACAGGGGAGTCACTCATAGCAGCTGGAGGAAATTCTTGGCCTCCAAATTATGCAGCTGTCTATCAAGGGCTCAATTAAGGCCGCAGTAGTGCCTCAGCTGTGTTTGTTGTTTCAGCAGCTCAGAGAGAAACCACAGGAAAATGATTGAGGGGAGACTCTCAGCTGCTAGGAGCCGGAACTGAGGGGCTCAGAGGATGGCCTCTCCACTAACCACTATTCTTAGGCTTCTGGCACCCTTTTAATCCCAGGGTATGAGGCATTTCTGTTTGGTTTTTTTTTTTCTTCTAATTTTCTTTTTTCTTATATTTTGATTCTTGGCAGTCTTCTGGCTGCCAACTCTCTGTCTATTGGCAGGCTAGCAGAGGGTGGTAGCTGAGATTCTATTTGACCCCTAAGGAACTTTCCCTGGTTCTCTGGATCAGCCTCCAACTGGTCCAGAGACATGTACTCTTGGCCAGGCCTTTGCTAGGCAGTGGGACTCAGATGAGCTTCTGGGCATGTTTGGGGCAGTTTGGGCATCCTTTTGGGCATCCTTTTGGGCATCAAGGTACAGTGTGTGGGGAGATCAGTCACAACAGAGATGTAGAGGGGTGTTAGCCACATTCTTTACTTATGAAACTTCATGAACTTCACCTGAGCTGGTCTGGGAAGTAGAAAAGCTCAGGAGCCATTGCTAATACACTTTAAGTAGTTCAGGCTTTATACCAAGGAACACAGGGAGCCAAAGAAAGTTTAAGATGTTAGTTACAGGCCTAAGAAACCAAAGCATCTCAAGTGATCTCTGTGCCTGCCTGAGCCAGAGACAGGCAGAAAGTCATGGGTGGGACAGACATCAAACAGGCAGCACTCCCAGCTCTGCAGTTGAACACAATGTCCCTTAAACCCAGATTGTCTCTGTTCTCATGCAGACAGACTCCTTGCTCCCTCAAGTGTGTGGGCCAGCACAGTGCAACTTCCAGTGCTGTGCTTCTCTTCTCTCCTCTTCCATACAGGGCAATGGGCTTTTTTTTCTTATTGTGTTGTGAGCCAGAAATCACAGTTCTAGTCTATGGGCTATCGAGAAGAAGCAGAAACTTGTATGTAGATGCTGTTTCCGATTTTTCTTCTGCTGCTGCTTTGGTTAGTGACAGGTTGTAGAATTCAGTGGTGGAAAGTGTGAACTATACAACTAGATTTGCCTGGACTTGAATTCTGGCTTTAACATTTATCAAGTATTTAACCTCTTCAGCCTCAATTTCCCAATTCCTAACATGGGGCCGATATAGCATCCTGTCATGGCTGCCAACTACTTTGAATAGGGTTTGGCCATGTTAAGGCTTATGATGTCATAGCTATTGGAGATTGGCGACTAAACACGTGGGGATGGCAAGGCAGAAAAAGTGATGCTTCTTATGGACAAGATAAAGTCGACATAGATTTAGTTAAAGTTCCTTCCCAATTGTGATGCAAAATAGGCAATGATGGGGCCATGTGCTTCTTTAATATAGTGAGGACTAATCTAAGACAAGAGCTGTAGGTCAGCTCATGCAGTGTGTTGTGACTTTTGTCATGACATGAGCAAAGTGCTGTGAGAAACAGAGCTCCCCCTTGACTTCTTGGAGGAGGGAGAGGAGGGGAGGGGAGGGAGGATGACGACTAGTGGATCCCCTTTAAGCATCTGTTACTCAGCTATTGACTGTTCTGGAGTCACAGCCCAATCCTTTGCATTTTAGTCTCTGCAGATCAACCAAGGGCTGCAACTGTCCTTTCTGGGGTATTGAGGCTCTGTGACTGAAGACCACAAACTAACCCACTCAGTTACCCAGTGGAGCAGGACAGGATAGTTTGAGAAAGAATGATATGAAATATTAACAAAATCTTGCTTTGTACATGAAATTAATGTGATTCTCCCAAGTATATAAATCCACAAGGAATTGTATAATTTCAAAGCTGTCACACAGATGGAGCTACAAATGGTATTTATGTCTATGACATAAGGCAACGTGGGGCCGGTTATAGGCAACACTTCTGGGTATTGTTTGTCGGGATTGACTTTGAATTACTCAAGGTTTAAATGGTCAGATCTTCAAGAATGCATTTTTGCACATAGAATAATAGATTTACGTTATTACAGTCCTAAAGTAATGGATAGGTGAGAGGCCCAGGGAAGGTACTATCACGGGCCCAGGTACAAGCTTTTAGCATGTGAGCAAAAGCCAAAGCCAAATTGCAGTACCAGGGCTTTCCAAGAGCATCCTATAGCAGGATTTTTCAACCTGGGGACCATGGGCATTTGAGATACTGTCGCAGCTATTGTGAGTACTGTGGGATAGGTCGAACATGTCTTCTTCTGTGCCCATTAAACAGGAGCAACCCTCCCTGCTTCCTGATAGGACTAAGAGATGCAAACATCTGGGAAACTCGCCTCCTGAGACCTCAGTGCCTCTTGTTTAGTGTCGGGGGTACTGTGCGCAGGGGACTCACCATTTTGCCTGCTTTTGTGAGTGAGGGGCATGAGATCAACTGATGACCTGTAGGAAACTTGAGCTCCTGAGATGTTAAGGATTTGGAACAATTTTAATTTTAAACAAGACTTTTAAGCTTCCCTTTATCACTGTTTTGTTAGATAAGAATGTACCCCCAAACTTAATAGCTCAAAGCAGCTACCACCCTGTGAATCAGTGGATGTGAGATTGGGCAGGCAGAGCAGGTAGAAGTTATCATTTTTTTTTTTCTGATGCTCAGGGCCTCTGCTGTGGTGTGAGATATGGGTGACTTCTGTTTGGGGACTGGAATCCTCTACTGCACACACACTTCCATGCCAGCTGCCTGGCTGTGAGGACTAAGAGTTAGGCCCCCTTTCGCTATGCCTTGAGCTTCTCCGGGGTACACAGCCTTCATCTAGCCGAACTTCTAGGATAGCTCACGGAAGCGTTCAATCAGACAGCTCATTGTCTCTTATGTAGCCTCGGAAGTCACATTCTGACACTCTCTTGCTTGGATGCATTACAGATCCACCCAGCACCGTACTGGTCATAGTCTCAGGCTAGCTCACTGTCTGGACTGGTAGTCATCTCAGACTCACTTTTCTTTTCTTTTTTCTGATCAAGGCTCTAAGTTTAATATTCAGCACTGTGTTTTTATAGGGGAAGCCCACTGAACCCATTCTTTGTTTCAGGTGAATTATATTGCAAAGCAACCTTAGTGGGCAGTCTATTCTTCTGAGTTCCAGTAGACAGTTTCAGTGCAAGTAAGGAGGATGATTCCACCTGGGTCTTTTTTTTTCTTAATTACTATTCATCCTATTTATTTATTTATTTTTAAAAATGTTAATCAAAGGCTTTATAAGTTTGGTAATGCTCAATAATAAGATGGCCATACAATCAGAAGTGTAACCCAATACCCAACCTAGATATACCAGCTACCTTTGACTGGCAGAGACACGCGAACATCCGCCTCCATGTTCCCCCCATGTTTCTCTGTCATCTCCTAGCTCCTCATCTCCTTCTCCTCCTCCTCTCCTTACTCCTCCCACCTTAGCTCCTCCTATATATCACCCTGTTAAAATAAAAAAAAAATCTTTTCTCTCAAAATACAATTACAGCATAACTATATCAATTTGTATCAGTAAGGTACAAGATAAACCTAATACCCAGTCCATCATTTTGTTGACTAAACAAAACCTCTGTCATCTCTCCTAACTAAAAGACTTAGTTCTGAACCTGGCTTTTTTCTTGGCTTTAGAATGAATGTCAGCTGAAAACCATCCTCTCAAATCTTTTCTCTCAAAATAAATAGCCAGGATTGGCTATGAGACTATAAGTCTTCAACCCTGTCATAAATCCAGAATGACTGAATTAACTGAGATTATGGGAAGCACAAGGCATAGTTTCTAAAACTTAGCCAATTTATAGAGACCACTGAACACCTGGACAGTCCCTATACTACAAAACGTTGGAGCAGCTGATCTTCAGCCTTCTGGCCCAGGATCATCTGACAGACCTAGTGATGCAGAATTATTAAGGGATGATTACTCTGTCTTGGCAGATAAGATCAGTTGACTATTCCACAAATGTGTCCTTTTCTGGACAGTAATTTGTCTGTAGATGAAAAGAGGCAATTCTTGCCTAGTGGCTGTCTCACCACAACTGGAGTAACTCCAAAGATGCTCAATTTCTTCTTAGAATCCAAGACAGGAAGCTGTCAGGAGCAGACAGGTCTCTAAGCAAAATGAACATTAATACAGAAATGTTTGTAATGTCAATTCTGTAGACTTCTGATGTTTTGAAAACCAACTATCCATGTAAGGCAATCTGGACTATTGTCTGTTAACTCCTCTCAGCTATTTCTAAATAAAATATAGAAAACACCCTAACAATAAACTCAGAGCCATGAATTTGCTATAGGCCCTTAACTCACAGGCTAACCATCTCAAATCAGTTAAAAAAGTTAAAGAAGGACTGGGCCTAAGCCTTGTATTCCTAAGTGTGTTATATAGGCACAATGCCTATGAGAGTAACAATATTAATCTCACTTTTATATCAAAAGGAAACTCATACCAATGAAAAGCTTAAGTTTGAAATCAAAGTAAATTTTGTACCATTTAAGAAATTATAACTTCAGCTTAATAACAATTATACAGATTTCTGCCAGTAGGTTACAGCTATGGCAATAAATCCTAGCTATTCCTCCCTGTTCCAACAAAACCACTACTTTTCCCTAGAAAGACAGCCCAATATTAACCACCTCAGTCCCCAAGAACAGGGAATAGGGGTGGTGACTCTTCATTAACTTCTTCAAGATGATTACAGGCATTGAGATATTAGAAGAAGGGTGGGAGGAAGGGTAAATTGATAAACTTCTGACACCTGTGTCTTCACTGCATCCAGCTGAAATTCCAGGAC
The DNA here is from genome assembly GCF_004785775.1 of Grammomys surdaster. Classification (NCBI taxonomy): domain Eukaryota; kingdom Metazoa; phylum Chordata; class Mammalia; order Rodentia; family Muridae; genus Grammomys; species Grammomys surdaster. The sequence goes on from NW_021621002.1 coordinate 796,767, forward strand.
ATCAGAGGTTCGAGCAGGTCTGCTCAGCTTGCTTGATGAGTAGATACACCAAGGCTGTGTATTCTGCAATATACAATTATCAAAAGAAATTTTAGTATCAAGATATTTTTTGTATGAATTCTGGAATCTAGTCTTCTAGTGGCCTGTCTCTATCATATCTAATCCATATAATTCTGGGGGTTTCTATGAGGGTGTGCTCCCGCCATCCTCCCATTCCTGCCTCCCTGCTCTCGAATTCCCCAACACTAGGGAATACAAACTTTCAGGCACCAAGGCCCTCCACTTCCACTGATGTCAGTCTCACTTTTCTCAGAGGAGGTTAGGCTTCTAATCATTCAAATGTCCACAGGTCAGAACACCAAGCATATACCTAGCCTGCCTCCTCTCTGCCACCTACTGATGCACACATGACACAGCAGCCACACCTGCAATGCCTAGGGGCAGGTCCTTCATTTTCTTTTTTTTTTCTTTTTCTTTTAATTCAAATTACTTTTTAATTATTCTTTCTTTTATTTTTTATTTGATATTTTCTTTATTTATATTTCAAATGTTATCCCCTTTCCACCCCCCATCCCATCCTCCCTCCTCCTGCTTCTATGAGGGTGTTCCCCCACCTACGCACTCACTCCCACATCCTTACCCTGGCATTTCCCTACACTGGGGCATTGAGCCTTCACAGGACCAAGGGCCTCTCCTCCCATTGATGCCCGACAAGGCCAACCTCTGCTACATACGTAGCTGGAGCCATGGATCCCTCCATGTGTACTCTGGCTGGTGGTTTAGTCCTGGGGAGCTCTGGGGGGTCTGGTTGGTTGATATTGTTGTTCTTCCTATGGGTTGCAAACCCCTTCAGCTCCTTCAGTCCTTTCTGTAACTCCTATTGGGGAGCCAGTGCTCTCAGTCCAATGGATGGCTGCAAGCATCTGTCTCTGTATTTGTCAGGCTCTGGCAAAGCCTCTCAAGAGACAGCTATATCAGGCTACTGTCAGCAAGCACTTCTTGGCATCCACAATAGTGTCTGTGTTTGGTGACTGTATATGGGATGGATCCCCAGGTGGGGCAGTCTCTGGATGGCCTTTCCTTCAGTCTCTGCTCCACACTTTGTCTCTATATTTGCTCCTGTGAGTATTTTGTTCCCCTTCTAAGAAGGACTGAGGTATCCACACTTGGGTCTTACTTCTTCTTGAGCTTCATGTGGTTTGTGAATTGGTCCTTCATTTTCTTAATGACACTACTTGAAGTATAAAAATTACTAATTTAATGAAAGATAGTTATTTTTGGTTGTTGCTAATGTGTTTGCACACGTGTTCATCTAAATGTTTAGCCGTTTCACCTTAGTTCTGAGTTAATTTTTTATGTGATGTGAGGAAGGTTACAATTCTGTTAACTTGGGTGTAGAGTTCCAATTGTTACAGAACCATTTGTTGAAAAGATAGTTCTTCCCCATCTTAACATTCTTATCAACTCTCTTTGGGCTGTAGATGTTTTACTTTAGTTGTTCTTAATTAAAATACCACTTGAATGCCCCTGATAGAATCTTCGCTTCCCTCTGAAATTTCTCAGGCTAGGCCTCCATGATCTGCATTGGTCTTAACATTCTTATCTTCCAAGATCACATGGAAACACTCGTTGAGTTCTGAGTACTCAATGGCGTTTCAGCACAAAGCTCCACAGTTCTTCTACATCCTTTCCCAAACATGGTCCAGTCTCTCACAGTAATACCCTATGACCTGAGACCAATAACTGAAACACCATCACCAAAAGCAACTTGTGTGTGTGCGTGTGTTTGTGTGTGTATGTGTTTTTGCGTGTGTTTGTGTGTATGTGTGTGTGTTTGTGTGTGTGTATGTTTGTGTGTTTTTGTGTATGTGTTTGTGTGTGTTTGTGTATGTGTTTGTATGTTTGTGTGTTTGTGTGTATGTGTTTGTGTGTGTGTTTGTGTGTTTGTGTGTGTGTTTGTGTATGTGTTTGTATGTTTGTGTGTTTGTGTGTGTGTGTGTAAGGGTTTATTTCAACTTACAACTCTCAGGTCACATTCTTCACCATCAAGGGAAATCAGGATAGAAACTCAAACAGGAAAGAGACCTGGAGACATGGAGGAGCATTGCCTATTGGCTTGCTCACCTTGCTTCTTGTTGCACCCAGGACCAACAGCTCAAGGATGGCATCACTCACAATGGGCTAGCCTGTATCATATCAACCACTGATTAAGAAGATGCTCTGTAGGCTTGCCTATAGTCTGATCTTGTAGAGGCATTTTCTCAAATGTGACTAACACATGACTTAAAGTATATGTAACTGGATGACTTTATACTTTGAGTTGTTCAAGAACGTTCTCCGATTATGCATATAGTCCTCATATTGCTAGTAAGGATATTCATTTTCACCCTTGAAGTATTCCTGGCTTAGATAACAAATTCCTCCATGAACAGAGACGGTTGGATGCCAACTGTCATGTAGATTTCCATGCTATAGATAGTCATTGCATTTCTTGTCATGACTGGGATTATTCAGGATTAGCTCACATAAACCCAATGTCCTTCAGTTCCTGAACAGAAAGAAGGGTCAACCTAAGGGCCACTATGCCTTTGGCAGCCCTTTTCCTGAAGGAAGCATGCAGCAACTTCCCAGCTGCAGTTGCATTCAGACATCTCTTGTCTCTGAGGATTAACACATTTGTTCATGAGCCCTGTGGGCTGTGTAGAACTGGATGTCATGCACCTAAACATCCAATCCTTGTTGGATTTGGGAAAGGGCTGAAGAGGAGGCTACAGCTTGGTGCTTAGATTGGGGTTTTTTTTTACTCATGCGACTACCTGCAGTGGAATCTGCAGTGGAGTGTGTGTCTCCTTTCCAGGCTGAACAAAACATGTTTTTAACTGTGTAGCCTAGAATACCAGATGGATATGGATGTAAAAATAAAGACTTGGGAGAAAATAGGGATAATTTCATTTCCATGACTGAAATTGTCAAGTAAGTGACTAGAGCCATTGAGAAATTCAGGGCTAAGATACAAAGGAGGGCACAGGGTCTAGTGGACATTTCTAACAGGTAAGATGCAGAATCATTGTCCCCTATCATCCGTACTCCTTACTGAGCTCAACATTTCCCAACTTGATACTCATTGCCATCCAGTTTTGGCTCCACTAGTTGATGAAAACCCTGCATCTTGATGGGCCATGACTTAAATTCACTCAGGAACAGCTACTTTCCAGTCTTCCCAGCATTTGAAAGCAACATTAAGTTTTAGACCTGCTGAGACATTTCAGGATACATGCTGCTGAATTTGGCTAAACCACTCTGGTGAGAGCAAGATGAACCCATTGGTTCATTTTGGGGATGTTTATTAGGGTGTGGACTTGTGTTAGACTGACATCGGGAGTGGAGAGACACAGTCCAAGAAGGGTAGGAGGAATAAGGCAGCTGAAATAAAAAAAAAAAGTAAGTTAGTTTGAGAGATGCTCTGTGCACTTTCTTCTGGTGAGACAATAGCATTCAGCTTTGAGAACCACAGTCAGGAATGTTAATGACGTTACTGTCTACCCCACAGGGGTAACTCAGTGCAGGTCAGAAAGCCTTAAAATGGCAAATTTTAAACATAAAACATAGACCACAAATTTCTGAAAGCATTAATACCACGTATCGAACTAGATGCTTTCAACATTATGTACTTAGGGACATCTATACCATCCATTTAATTACTCGGACCAAGTATTTGAGGCAGAGTTACTTTATAAAGAAAAAGGTTTGTTTTGGCTTATTGTTCTGGAGATGCAAAGTTGAGGGGTTAAATCTGTGATGTTCTTCTTGCTAGCAGACCTCCCAGGTAACAGAGTATGTTATAGGCTCTTACAAAGCAAACTGCGGGGAGTTGTGTAAAGCTTCTATTCTCCCTTCTCTTACAAAGCCACTGGGATTTAATTACAAGGACACCACCCTGATGACTTTATTCCTAACCTTTTCCCAGAGGTTCCAACTCTAAATACTGTCATCCTTCCTTTTAACACTTCAAAGGGGGACTAATTTCAATGCTGGAAACATTAGAGATACATGTTACAGCACCTGCACTACAACAATGCATGCCTTTCCAGTCACGTAGGATAAAAAAAATCTAGACCATATCAAAAATCTAGACCTATATCAATCCTTTACAGCACGAGGAGCTACACATTGTGGCAGATAGGGCATATGACCACCAGATGGCAGTGTTGATACAGAAAAGCCTGCATCAGATCTCAAAAGGACTAGGCACTTAGGAGTTTGAAGGAAGGGCAGATGTCAGAGCTTCTCCTTAAATTGGGGACCCAGTCTAGTCCACCAACTCTATGTGAATATCTCTTTTCTAAGCCTTCCCTGACAATCTAACCCTCATGTAGCTGCTGTTTGCTATTTTGTGGGTTCTTGCCTACCCTTTATCTCCCTGGTTTCACCCCCTAATACTAAGGATAGAAACAAGGATGGGGGTAGGGGGAGAGGAATTAGGAAAAACAAAATCCCTGAATCTAATTTATTTTCTTTTGTTTCTTCTTTGACCAGCAACCAATCTCCCTAAACGACCATCAACCACCCTTCGCCTCTCAGGGGCCCTAGCATTTAAATACCCTCTGAAAAGTTTCCAGAATTGCAAATGTCACACAATTGCAGAAACTGTCTGCAGCTGGCAAAACCATGTCAGCTGCTGCAAACAGTCTGAAGCATCCCTACATCCTCATACCTGGGATTAAAATGAAAACACATTCTTATAATATTACCGTGTTTAAAAATACACCACAATTCCAAAATTGTCACTATAACCCTGCCTCAAATCTATGAGATTGAGTTTTCTCTTAAGACGTTTCCCTTCTGAAGTCAGATTTCAGAACAACACAAAGCATCATCTGAGCAAATGGATTACGTTTAGGTTTCAACACGATTCATTTGGCATTTTCTCTGAATTGTTCACTGTTGAACAACAGCGGGTCACCTAAGTTTTCTATACACAAGTTATATGCCACCATGAAGACAGACTTCCCAGATTGTAACAGCTGTGCCAAGTGCAGATCTTGACAAAGGGAAGTGTCATCCCTCCAGCACATGCCCTCTTGGGCAGAACTCTAAATCCTGTGAGTGTCTGCCCGATAAACCATAGTGAAATTCATTTTAAAACAATTCTTCTGTATGATATAATGTTACCATTTCTTCAAGATAGAAACCAAGTTGCAGACTGAGATGAACATGCTTATTAATCTTCCTGTAAAGAATTAGCTCCTGGATGTAGGCTGTGCTTCTCGAGGACGTGGGGCGTCTTTAACTTCTGTTAGAACCGATGGATATTTTTTGCTGCTGTTGTTAGTGCAAACGCTCAGCTCTCACTTCAAAGGCAATAAGAGAGAGTTATTCTGGAGCCAAATGTGAATGACCATGGCTTGAAAATGTGAAGCCAGATTACTCCACGTTCTATGTTCCCCCATAGAAACAGTTTTCTGAAACTGTGTAGTAGTAGAATAAAGTCATAAATAAAGCATTTACAAATTACATTGATGAGAAGAAACACCAGGGAAGTGGGTTACAGCCAGGCAGATTGGCCTTAGATGCTATCTGATGGGATTCTTAGACCTTTGATGAACAGATGATAAGATTTTTATTAAGCTAATACATTCCAAAGGTTTTAATCTATCAGGTGTTAGGTCAGAAAGAAGTGGGCAAGCAGTGACTTTTTAGGGGGCTAAAGATAGCACGAAACTGTCATTAGACTCCAGACCTGCTACATTCAAAACTCTCCTCAGTCAGTGAAGTTTTAATTAGCCTTCTTCAGCACTGCTTCTTTTTAGGAATTCTCCTCCACACCAAGCAGACCAATTGTCATAATATATTGTATAAAATCAAAAGTCTGATTAGAAATTGCTTGAAATTCTGTCTGAATCCCAAGTCAAAATTCATTTCATAATTGATTTAGATGAAACTTAAGCCAGCAACTCAAATAGCATTCTGAAAAAAGCTCACATTTTCTAATGATATAACCCAAAGTAGACTAATTAGATACATACTGAGGAATGACAGAAGGGAAAAAAATAAGTAAAGTCTTTGTTTTCTGCAATTAAACCATTATGTTTCTGTAAGAGCAGAAAAGTTTGTATGAACAGTGAAAACACTGTAGTTTATAACTTATGATAAGTCTCAACTCTGAGCTGAGGTGTTTAAGGTAGTATCATTGATGGTGTATGGTGCACAGTATGTGCAGTGCGAAGTGCATATGTCTGTGTGTCCAGAACCAAGGCCGTAGTGAATGATACACCATGATACAACATGGGCAAACACTGCCAGAAATACCCAGGATTCATTATGGATTGATTTTGAATTAGTATTTGGTTGAAGTGCAAGAGCCAATTTTTTTTTTTGATCCTACATTCAGTTATGCAACCCATATGAGGCCATGGATCACAGTTTAAGGATTTGCTGTCCATCTGATCATGAACAATACATTCAACACAAGCCCAAGGAAGTGCAGATGAAGGAAGCTGGTGGATAGGACCCACTTACATGATAAAACACAGGGAGAAGTGGATTGAAATTGTGAAGAGGGAGTGGAAGAGAGGTTTTTGGAAAGCTATGATGCTTTAGGGAGTGAGGACCAAGATCCCAGCCAATGTCCTCTCAGCTACTGAGGAGGAGCTAAGGCGCACACATGTGCCTTTCTGGCATGTGCTTTCTGTTCACCTCCAATCTGTGGTGAGGCTGAGAGAGGCCTAGCTGCCTCAGTCCTGAGGTAGTTTCTGCAAAGCTTTCCTTGCTAATGGCAGGTACAGTGCTCATGTGTGTAGACTCAACTTTTACACTTGGTGGAGGTGCTGTGGCAAGGCGTTTGTCATCCGGCTTCAGGAATGGGAAGTCAGAGAAAGTTGGGGATAGTTCCTGTTAGTGAGCGAGTACTGAAGTTCTGCAACGAGACAAAGGCCCTGAGTCTGAAACCAGACTCTAGTTTGTCAAGAAAGTTCGGAGTTTAAAAGTGCCTTAAAGAGATGTGGGGGTGTCGAGTACTGGTGGGGGGTTTTTAGCCAGAGAGAGCAGCTTTCCATCTTGCATGCTGGTGGGCAGACTATTGATAGTGGCCTGAAAGTCTGCATTAATGATGCCTCTGCACTAATGGACAGTCCTGTGTGAGATCTTGTGACAAATGAGAGAAGATGAGGGGGGTAAGGATCTGCATCTTCCAATTCCCTGGCAGGACTTTGGGACAGGTTATGTGCTTATCCCGACCCCATGGGTATGAGCTTCTTCCCTCTCAGAGGATTCAACTTCAAAGTCTTGGAGAATGCAGAGATGCCTGTGTTACTTAGGCAACAAGCATCCAAACAACTGTAATTGGTGAAGGAAGGAAGGATTTCCCAAGTTGTACCTAGCCAGGTGTCTACATGATCAAAGCTCAAAGGACGTGGCTTAGGATCCAGTGCACTTTGATTGTTCAAAGAAGTTTGGATGCATAGTGATCCATCAGGATACAGAACCAAGCTATGACTAGGACCATGGAAGCCAAAGAGGAGAAGATAGGAATATGTGAACAGTATGCACCTGCTGATGCCTGGATGGAACACTGTTCCTTTGGTTTTCTTCCTCTGGGGTCCAACCTGGAGGGTCTGAGGAGGTTGTGTTGAAGTCAGGCATCCAGGGAATGAGATCTGGATGTTCCCAACTCAACTCTAAAATGCACATTGCTAAAGTTAGATGAACATACAAAAGAGAAAACTGTCTTCTATGGTATCATTTTATAAACTCCAGGCTTTAACTCTTCTCACACAAGTTCACCCAACTTTATTGGCTGTAATAATCTGACCTAGGATGAGCAAGGCTGCCATCATGTTCTGCAGCTATCCCTAGCTCTTTGCTCTATGGGCTTCCTCATTATGCTGACTTACTTCATCAAGCCAGCAAGGAAAACCCCCAACTTCAGGGGTGGATCTCACCTACTTAAGTAAAGCACATTCATGATAATTTCCCTCTCAAGGGGCTTTAAACCAAAGAGCCTCAATCGTTCATGGAAATCACCTTTACCTTCCTTAATTATAAGCTCAATACTAAGCAAGTTACAGGATGACTGTGTTGAAATGGGATGAGATTATGTAGGGTGTGGCCATCAAGGGAGTGGATTCATTTTAGAAACACACCTATTCCTGGATTGTTCTGTTCCTGAGTGGCTCCACTGTGTAGCACAGGCTGGTCTGGAATTCAGCTGCTCCTGCTTGTGAGATGTGGGATGGAAGGTGTGTGGTGCCATTATTTGAGGTTATGGTGGTTTGAATGGAAATGGCCCCCATAGGCTCATAGTAAGTCGTGCTATTAGGAAGTGTGACCTTGTTGGAGTAGGTGTGGCCTTGTTGAAGGAACTGTGTCACTAGGGGTGGGCTTTGAGGCTTCAATGGCTTATTCTTCCTCCCTTCTGCCTGAGGATCCAGATGTAGAACTATTGGACCCTCTCCAGCACCATGTCAGCCATGATGATGATGAATTAAACCTCTGAATAGTAAGCCAGCCCCAGTTAAATGTCTATTTTTATTTTAATAAGAGGTGCTGTGGCCACAGTGTCTCTTCATAGCAATAGAAACCCTAACTAAGACAGAAGTACAAGATTTCTCATTCTAGTAATACAGAAACAGCAGGATCCATAACAGAGATTGGCCGCTAGACTTCTTCCTTTTAATAATTTCTCAAGAAAGTCAGTATTAACACCTTTTCCGTATGTTAGCACTATCATCTCAGCCTGACTGTCTCTGGTTATAGTTCCCTGTGATTTTCTTCTATGCCTCTGTGGGCTGACCAGGCTAAATATGTGGAGTATTGAGAAGAGAGGTGAGGACTTCTGATTACCTTCTTTTTCTTTTGTTTTAAGATTTATTTTATTCAAAGTTGTGTGTGTGTGTGTGTGTGTGTGTGTGTGTGCATACAAGTGCAGGTGTCCATAGAGGCCAGAGACTTTGGATTCTATTGAATGGATTTGCAGGCAGTTGTCATCTGCCTGATGTGGGTGCTGAGAACCTGTCTTAGGATTTCCATTGCTGTGCATAGTCAACACTATGACTAAAAGAAACTTGAGGTAAAAAAAGGGGGTTTATTTTAGTTTGCAACTCTCAAGTCACATTCCATCACTGAGTGAACGCAGGGCAGGAACCTGGAGACAGGAACTGAAGCAGAGGCCATAGAGGAACACTGCTTACTGGCTTGCTCCCCATGGCTTGTTCATCATGCTTTCTCATAACACTCAGAACTACCAGCCTAGGAGTGGCACAGTCACATCAGTGGACCCTCTCACATCAACCAACCAACCAGCCAACCAACCAACCAACCAACCAGCCAACTAGCTAACCAACCAACCAACCAACCAACCAACCAACCAACCAAATATCCCCTGCAGACATGCTGACAGGCCAGTGTGATGGAGTCATTTCTCAATTGAGTCTAATCTTCGCCCTACTCCACCATCTTTTATAGCCTATTTCTCTGTCATCAGTCTGTCCTGATGTTTGCTGCTATTTAATACCATCTTAATTTAAAGCATGATGACGTTTGTGAGGTGGGAAGCTCTAGAATTTACCGAATGTATGGCCTATCACTGGAACAACATACTGTGGCTTGGTCTGGGCAAAGACAGTCAAATAAGGCATTTTCCATTTATGTAAGCCCATTTTCTCAAACCACTAAGTAATAAGTAACACTTCCAAACAAACAAACAAACAAACAAACAAACAGGATCATCTATGATGAGATGTGGTAAGAATCTAGATGTGATCACAGGAAATTTCGGGTGTGGGCATTTTCTGCGGATGAGGGTGGATGTGGCGTCACTGGTTGCCCGTTAATGAAGCTCATCCCAGTTCTGAATATTCCATCACTTTTACTGTCTATCAGATGATGAGCACATGAGCTCTCCTGGTTTGCAGCCATTGTGCATATTGTTTGAGAGTCTTTGCATGGACACCCATCTTTATTATCCTTGGGGTACCTAGGAGGTACCTGGTCATGTGGCTGTGTGTGTTGAAGCTGTTGAGAAAATGCTGAACTGTTTTTCAAGGTGGCTGTGTCCTTTTCCAAGTCCACTAACAATCTGTGAGGCTCCCTTTGCACCCTCCCCGACACTTGTTAGTTTTCTTCATTTTGATTATAGCTATTTTGCTGGTAGTGGTAGCTCATGGTGGGTTTGACTTACGTTTTCTTACTGATCATGACACCAAACATCTTTTCATGAATTTATTTGCTCTCCCTATAGTTTCCTTCATGTACTGTCTAAGTCTTTTGTCCATAATTTTGAAATTGGATTATTTGTCTTATCACTGAGTTACTAGCTTCTTTCCCCTTTTCAGGCATAACAGACACACACACACACACACACACACACACACACACACCACACACACACTTGTTTGCTTTAAGATTTATTTTATTCTAAATTATGAGTGTGTTGGGGTATGTGCATATGAGTTCAGGTGTCCACAGAATTACAGGCGGTTGTCATCTGCGGGACATGGGTGGAGATAGAGTGCAGAAAAACTCCTCTTCCTCCCTACTCCTCCTAGATCCACCCCCTAACCTCACACTCTTCTAAATGTATGTCCTATTTTAAAAAAAGAACTCACTGCGTTCAGTGTGTTCTCCCAATATACTCATGATGATGGCGCCATCCACCATAGCAAAGTTGACTTACCAGGGCCCACATACTTAAAAACCCTAACTTGCCTTCTCTCAGAAGCCATCTACTCATCTACTGTCCATAGCTCCTCAGCTAGGGGTTGAGCCCCTTTCTACTTCATGCAGGAATGCTGATGGGCTTGATTATGTGCAGGCAATCACAGCTGCTACCAGACCTTGAGTACAGCAGGCATTTTATGTCGAGAAAACACTGTCCTGATCCTGAGTTAGAAACACAACATAGTAGAGGGTGTGGGTGTTAACCCTTGTTGTTGGATGGATTTCTGGGAGTTCCAGCTGACTAGGTAAACCAGTATTGAGAGGTTTGATTAAAAATAAATAGTGCATGCTCCTAGAAGCACTGCAGGTGTGTCTGCGGTGTCACATGAGTATCAGTAGAGGGCAGAGAGGAGAGAGGATGTGTCTATGCCTAGTGTTCTGACCTGTGAACATCTGATTGATTAGTAGTCTAAGACTCCCTGAACAAACACTGAGCCTAAGACCACCACCAGTTCAGCACTGTGCAGACCAAACCAGCCTCCCAGGATGGGGATTGAGCTGGAGACTAGAAGAACCCCGGCCCCATGAGGAAGTGAGCCGGAGACAGATGACTCTTGTATGGGCCACTTGGTCAAGCCTGGGCAAGGACTGAGCCTGAGATGACCACCATCAGACTCGTGCCATGGAGTCCTGGACAGGAAGCTAGCCTGAGATGACTAACAGTCCAGAGTCATGCAGGCCTGGAAGGGGAGATAGCAAACCATGCCCGAGATGACCCCTGCCCAGTGCCATAATGCACACAAGTGGGTCATAGCACTCCTGAGACCACTTCTGAGATAATCCCAGACACTCAGAGACCCCAGGTACCACTAAGAGAAACAGAAACAGAAGGAAGTGGGCAATATGAAGGGGGGCAGAACTGGAGACTCAAGGGTAGTAAGAAACAGCTTGATATGAGCAGCTGGTGATCTCCCCTGGGACCTTGGTGGAGTCCCGGCCTGTGCTTCCACTGGGGGTCATGTCTGGGTCCATGACTCTGTAGCAGCAGGGATCTGTTGCCACCAAAGGCCAGGTAAACATCCCTGAACTGGGCCGACACTGGGGACATGTTGATTTCTGAGGGCTGTGTAGAACTGGCCACACCCTTCACTTGGGCATCATGAGACAGCTAGCCCTGGGGTTGTGAGAGCTGGAGAGCCGACCCTGACCCTAATCAGCTGCAATACTTGGGAGATTGGGCCCTGTTCCCATTTTGGGCAACACAGCAGAGCTGACCCTCATGGCAGGTGTGAGTGTGGGTGGTGGTGGTGAGTGTGTGCTAGCCTAGAGGGTATGAGTGTGGGAGAGCTGGTCCTGCCACTTGTCTGCCATTTTGTGACATGGGCTAGGGAGAGATGGACCTCCTTGTTCCTTGCCACCAATGCCAGGCAGAAAAGTTGTCCCCAAGATCATGAGAGCAGGAGAGCTGTCCCTAACCCTCACCTGCTACAGCACTTGTGAGAGTGGGTCCTACACCTCACTTGGGCAGCAGGGTAGATCTGGCCCTGGTTTCAGGGGTTGCAAATGAGCCAACCCTGAGGGCACAAGAGTGAAAGGGCTTGGTGCTGACCAGCTCTGATACCTCTTAGGCCTAGATTCAGGGCTTCAAATTGGTCCAGCCCAACATCTAGCCCACCAATGAACTGCTGTAGTACATGAAGCAGCCAGTCCCACATATCCAAAACTACAGGGTCTTCATGACACAGGGTAATAACAGGGTATTCAAGTCCCAGTGAAGTTACAATATTAATAGAGCAGCAGAACCCAGAGGCCTCATACCGGACAAGGAGTCATTGCAATGAATATTTGCAAGCAAAGAAGAGTGGACAACAGGGTACACTGTGACACACTACAGCTTCCATGATGATTTTTTCCCTCCGTTTCAGGAAGAGGTTGCAAGGGTGAAGGGTGTCTTTGAGAGGAGAGGGAGATAAATAGGATTGGGGTGCATGATGTGAAATTCACAACAACCAATAATAAAACGTTTTTAAAAGTGTGTGTGTAGTGTGTGTGTGTGTGTGTGACTATTTATGGGAAGTAAAAGAATTAAAGTAAGGAGAGAACAAAAGAAGAGAGAAGGTAATTGTGGCAATGAGTCAAATATCCAGTGTTTTTCTCATATGTAGAATTTAGATTTAATATTTTTATCTTCTCTCTATCTCTGCATCTATCTCTGCATCTATTTCTGAATCTCTGTATCTCTGTATCTCTGTATCTCTGTATCTCTGTATCTCTGTATCTATCTATCTATCTATCTATCTATCTATCTATCTATCTATCTATCTATCCTGTCTGTCTGTCTGTCTGTCTGTCTGTCTGTCATCAATCATCTACTTATCTGGTCAGGTGTGGTTTCTCACATTTGTAATCCCCGCACTCAGGATTTCAGTGGGAGGATCAAGAGTTTAAGACTGGCTTGGATGACATAGTGAATCTGAGGCCAATTTGACTAACAATGAATTTGATGCCAGCACGGCATTCATGAGGTTTTGTGGTGGTTTGAATGAGAATGGCCCCCATAGGCTCACATATTTAAATACTAACACAAGTCTCATGGTTATATTTTAATGCCCTTATATGACTGTGGCACTTTATTTAGTAAATGCCCTAACATCCAGGTAAAAAATAAATTCCTGTATTTTCAGCCATCTGTAAACTATTAGTAAGATAATGTTGAAATATTTTAAGGTAAATATGACATATTCAGTTATCAAAAGTTTGCCAATCTTTATTTTAGTTGATTATAACAGAATTTATTCTTTCTTAGTATTTATGGGTTGCTACTGGAAATGGGTTAATTCTACCGAAAGAGATTTGATTAAAGAATGAAATTAAAGAAAGTGTACTCTTGTTGGTCCTTGTTGGGAACTTTCTTTTTATACAAGCATTAACTAAAGGCTATTTGTACTCTTACATGTAATGTGTGTGTGGAAATGCTGTTTTTCTGTGATTCAAAATGGAAGATTCCCACATCCTAGTTCTCTTTCTGAAATGACAGGATCTGAGACTCCCCTCTACCCCAGTATTTTCTAAAGATCCCAGTCTGTGAAACAAACTCTAAAGAACTGGCCTTTTCTTCTGATTAACTGTGGAGCTAACAGAAAATGTTAACGTGTTCACAGTGGCTAAACCCGGAGGCTCCCACGCTGTCACAGCTCTCTGGTACTTGTTAAGGGCTTCCTTCACACCAGGCTCTTTTTTATAAAGTTGTTTTAATTCTAACTCCAGTCCCATAATGTAGGCACCATTTCTTCTGTCCCGCGCCAGCAGAAGAGGCCGAATCAACTCTCTAAGGCACACTGAGCTGCAGGGTGTGTGGATATGTCATTATACAACACAGTTTTCTGATGACTGTTACTCAAGTACTGTTGGGGCTTTTTAAATGGGCATTCAGTGGCAAAGAACACGTACACATAGACCAGGTGTGATGACTGAGTGCCCAGCCTCATTCTGTGGTGGCTGTGGGCCGTGCCCACTGTTTCTTTTGGTTGTATATTTAAATTATGGACAGCACATTTCTCCAGGGCACACAGAACATGCACATATGCAAAGGACTCCCCTGGAAGTGCTAGAACATGGCCTACATCCGTCTTGAGATATGGCCATGCTCTACAGACAAAAATAAACATTGGGGCTGGAACTATGATAATACTCCATGGAGGCCAAACATGTGAAAATGCTCAACAAATTAATAACTGAAAATAATGGCTGTGCTAATATTTTTTTCTTCCGTGTTGCTTTGATTTGATCCTTGATTCAATTCAAGTGTGTGTGCATGTGTGTGTGTGTATGTGTGTGTGTGTGTGTATGCTCATCTGTGTGTGCATGTGGACACTGGAGGACACCTTGGGTATTTATTATTCCTTTTTGGCTGGGTGTCTCACTAGCTGGACCTCATCAACTAGGCTAAGTTGGCTGGCTCACTAGCAAACCCCAGGGTTCTGTCTATCTTATATCTTAGTGCTGGGATTACAGGCACACACAGTTTTTAAAATGTGGGTTCAGGTAATCATACCACCCCTTGACCCTGATTCTTTAGCTATGACCTTGGTTTATTTTCAGATGTGTTAGTGCTTAGAGGAGCGTGAGAGCCTTCAGTGTTGTGGTACAGAATAGGGTAGTGTGTGTGCCTCAGTAGACTTTGTTTTTGTCCCCTTTCAGCCCTGATGTTTAGGTGGCACCACCTTGTAGCCCTGTAGCTCTGTGACCCATCAATGGAAAGTACTGGGTCCACTTCTTGGCCAGCTCTGCAATTTGAAGCTACACAGGCTGTGAGGCATGGCAGGTGGCATTTTATTCAATATTAGCAATGTTAAGAATTTCAGATGACTTTGTCCAATCACGGAAAGAACCTCCCCTCCTTTTTTTCATCTTCCCAATCTTTCATTTTCCCAGAAGCACCAAGTTCTGTTGATTGTATCTAAAACAACAACAGACAAACAAACAAAAAACATTTGACGATGTCATATTGTCCCAGTTCTAATATCTCCCAGTAGTTTAGGCTACATTATCTCTCTTCTATGTCTCCTAACTGGTTACCAATCTCCCAAGACAGCTTCATCATAGTAGCCCTACAGAACTGAGGAAAACATGAATCCAATTCCTTACTTAGAGTTAATGATTCTCCTTGTTACTCTTTTAATCCCTCTATTCCGTTATTTGTGGCACTACTTGCAATGTGTGATTACATGCCTCTTGCATCTTCTGTTTCATGTGTGAACTCCATGAAGGCTGGGGCAGGCCTGCTCTGCACGTCCCCATCAAGTTTTGCTACATTCAAGTGCAAGTGATTGAACTAAACCAGCTCTCACATCAGTTATGAAGCATGTCTCATATAGGATGGCCATGTAGCCTCTATTGGGTACTTTAGGCTGGATCTGTTGTGACTGCTAAGGGCACCTGTGTTTGCAAGGAAGAATGGTATTTACTTTCCTTTTAAATGACAGCTGGTAAGTGAGTTCACGGTCCTCTTGAGTTTGAAGAACACTTGGTTTAGAGTATATGGCTGTGGTCTTGCCTGTATTAGAGGAATGCAGAAAAATGAGGATGAGATTCTCAGCAGACGAATGGAAACATCTCCTACCCCTGCTCACAATGAGGAGTCAGGGAGGAAAGGAGAAGGCAAACGTGTAGCATCTGGGGCACTGCTGTTCTTGCTTAAGTACTATAGCTGGAAAACTCCCCACATTCAGCAGATATGCATTCTGGTTCGCTGGCCTCAGTTTCCCACTGATCTGTATCATTTCTAGGGAACCACATGCACAATAGAATATCCATGCCAAGCCTGGAGATCAGTCCTGTCCCTGTGCCCTATTTCAGCCCATGTTTCTATATCTGAAATTCAGAGTAGGGTGTGGCTCATGACCCAGCGGAGCTTCTCACTCAAGTGTTGAGTATTTAACTCAGTTTATCAAAGGTACTGTCAGGGAGTTAGATACCTAAGTGTATCTGAAAAGGGATCAGACAGTTGTATTGAGGCCGTGTCCCCAGGGCTTTGTTCATCTATTAAGTAGTAATCTAACCCTGTGATGATCTCAATTAATTGGATGTTTTCCCCAGTTCCCTTTAATCTGAGCTAAGCACCATGAGCCCATGAGCAATTTTAAAAGTAGTACAGAAAAGGCTCTGTTTTTCCTCCTTTGAGTCTTGTAGTTCACAGTCAAGGCAGAAATATACTTATAGTGGGGCAAGGTCCTGGGACCAGAGTGATCTGGGGACAAGCTTGAATATTAGCTACTTACTACATGGAATCTTGAACATTTCTCTTGCTCTCTGAGCCACAAGTCATCAGTAACTTATTAGGGTGTGTGTGTGTGTGTGTGTGTGTGTATGAAAGAGAGAGAGAGAGAGAGAGAGAGAGAGAGAGAGAGAGAGAGAGAGA
>NW_021621002.1:813352-834856 GCF_004785775.1 Grammomys surdaster
AGAGAGAGAGAGAGAGAGAGAGAGAGAGAGAGAGAGAGAGAGAGAGAGAGAGAGAGAGAGAGAGAGAGAGAGAGAGAGAGAGAGAATTTTATGAAGAGTCAGAAAGTCATGGAAGGTGTTTGGCAGGTCCTAGCAAGAAAGGATGCCCATATAATGACTTTCTAAACAGTCTTTCATTTCAGGGAAAGGAGGCCAAGTTCAGCTTTTGAATCTCTATGGTTGTACCTAATGACTTATTACCCTCTTGATTTGGAGGTAATTTTGTCAAGTTCTAATATTGTCAGGCTCTTCCATGTCCCCGATGGGATGACAAAGGCCAGTTATGGAAGATGATTTTAGCTAATGAGCTGGAGCAAGGCTCTAAACTGAAGCTTTTTCCAATTTATTCCCAGTACATCCTTACCAGTTTTTGACAAATGAGATGAGTTTGAATAATTAGACTCTCCAGACCATCCTACTTTCACTGGTAGAATTAGTCAAGTCTTCTGAGTCTTTCAATGACAAAGGAGAAAAGAAAAATAAGCCTGAAAGGAAATAACCCCATTTTTCCTGGGTTAAAGAATTATGAAGAATTATTTTCTTCCTCTTATTAATGTTTCATTTTAAAAAAGTTCTTTAATATTCATACATGTATATGCTGTATTGATATCAAATCTACCGTGATTCAATGCAATTTCTAACCTCTCCCCCACCACTTCGTCCTTCCAACTTCATGTGTGTTTTTCCTTACTCATACGTACATTCTCTCTCTCTCCATTGACTCATTTAGTACAGCCTTCCTGTGCATAGGTATAGGAGCACCTACTGGAGTGTGGGTAGCCTCTCAGGGCCTGTATTCTTAAGAATGATGACTCTCCCAGGAGCCACAAGTTGCCAATAGTTTCTCAGATAGAGATGGGACTTTGTGGACTTCTCCCCACATCCCTGTTGGGATTTTGGGCTGGATTGATTTTGTGTTTGTCTCATGAATGCATTCCCTGCTTTGTGAGTTCTCATGTGCAACACCGCTTTGCTACAGATATCTATTCTCTGTGGTGAATCTTTCCGACTCTTCTTCCATGATTATCCCTGAGTCTCGGGTGATATAGCTGCCCCACTTATTGCTGAGCATTCTAGGGTCTCTTATTCTTGAATGTTGTTTGATTGTATGTCTCTGTGTTAATTGCCATCGATACTGCAAAACGATAGAACATCAGCTTCTATGATGAGGCTGAGGAATGGACTCTTCTATGGTTGCACACACCTTTAGTCCCAGCATGTGGGAGACAGAATCAGGAAGATCTCTGCGAATTCAAGGCCAGAATGGTTTGCATAGTGAGTTCTAGGCCAGAGCTACACAGTGAGCCCTATCTCACAAAATATAAGAACTTAGGGGTCAGTTTATTACTATGTCCATTTTTCAGAATAACAATAATACTAGTTTTTTTCTAAGGGCCTATGACCTAGCCAGTCATCAGGTTTTGGCTCATCTAATGGTACCAGGCCTAGATTCTTGTTTTGTTATTGTTGTTTCGTTTCCCTTTTCCCCCCCTACAACCTGATCTTATGGCAACATTTTCTCAATTGATAGTTCCCTCTTCCCAAACTTGTGCCATCTAGTTTGTGTCAAGTTGACACAAAACTAGCCAATACAAGCTCAAACCTGAAACAACCAAAAACATCAACAGTTGAGAGACGAAATCAAAGGTGGTATAGTCACCCAGAGGAGGGCAATCCTGGGCAATACAATATGTTCATATTCTAAACATGAATGTGTCTCACAGACATTGAGTCTGAGAGACAGAGGTAGGATCGGAAGAAGAAACATTGCATGGTTCCTTGTATATCATTTCAAAACAGAGGAAATGAATGGATGGCGGTAGAAGCCTGGCATCTAGCCTTGGGGTGATTGTGAGGGCCTAAGGCAGGGGTTATGGGGGCCTCCTGATCTATGTGGTTGTCGGACTAGAGCTGAGTGTGGTTAGGGTTGTGAAAAATTAATCAAGTCGTGTACTTTGGATTCAGAGACTTTTACATGAATTTGTTATGCTTCAACAAGCAGTTTCTTTGAAAAAGACAAAACAAACAAAGAGCGAGAGACTGGCAGTAGTCCACAAAGAAATAAATTTGTCTTGAGCAAAGCCGATAGCAGCGGGACCAGCCAGAACCTGGCAGCCAGCCAAATCTATGGGTACTGTGTGTGAAGACTGAGTCAACCACATGTGGAAAGTACCTCTTTAAAAAATCACGTTGCTTATTATTGAATGTGTGCAGACTTTTTCCTCATCATTCTCTAAATAATATGATATTATTTGCACGATATTTACATTATCTTAGCTATTTTTTCCAGCACCTGGGATTTAACTCAGAGCTTCATATACTCTAGGAAGGTGCTCTTTCACTGAGACACATCACAACCTCATATTTATCCACTCCGTAACCCAGGTATATCTTAGTCTTGTGATCCTCCTGTCTCAGTCTCCCAAGGAACTGAGATAGCAGGCCAGTATAGGTTATATGTGAACTCCTGTATGGCATTTTATTCAAGGGACTTGAATATCTATAGGTTTTCTCTTCCTGGTATCATTCTTCCTGCAGAGGGAAGGCTGATTGATGAGTCATGTACATGTATGGTGTATGCGTGTCTCATGTCTGGGCAAGGTTAGGTGAGTAAGAATGAAGATGGCTTCTAGGTACTTTTACCATAACGTTAGGGTACAGTTGTGAGATAGCTAAGGTTCTAATAGATCTCATTAGTGCATGGCACATCATCTATGTTTGCTTTAGATCTGTTACCCAATTGAGACCATCCCGTGGGTATCTTGTCCCTTTCTTTTCTCTGCATCCTTCCCTTCCCTTCCCTTCCCTTCTTCACAGCAGGACACTGGGTGCGATTGCACCTGATTTAGATGTCCTCTTAAGTGCCTTTTACCTACAGCTGCCCATGCACTGGTTCTGTGCCAGTGTGTGGCAACATTCACCCAATGGTTGCCTACGCTCTTTCAGTGTCTCTCCTCTTTTCATTTCTTTGTAAACTCACTCTGCTCAGTGTTTTGTTTTCTGCAGAAACTGTACTTGTTATAGTACCAGATGACCTGGTCACTGCGGGATCCAGTAGGCAATTATTAGTCCTCTTGCTGTTAGATCTGCCATGAGTGTTTGGTATAGTTGAACCACTTCCCTTCTTCACTTGGTCTCTTGGATCCTCACTGACTGCTTACAGTCTCCTTATCACATCGTTTCTCTTCTCCAGATCTTGTAGTCCTGTGCACGTCCTAAAGTGGTTCTCAACCTGTGGGTCACGACACGGGAGTCACACACGCAGATATCAGATATCTTGTGTATCAGATATTTACATTGTGATTCCTAACAGTAGCAAAATGACAGTTATGTAGTAGCAACAAAATAGTTTTATGATTGTGCGTCCCCACAACATGAGGAACTGTATCAAGGGGTTATAGTATTAGGAAAGTTGAGAAGCACTGCTCTAGTGTTTAGTCTTTGGTCTTCGCTTGTTTGGGGATATGTGTGTGTGTGACTGTGTGCATACATGGGTGTGAGTGTACAAGTACCTTTGTGCACATATACATGGAGTCCAGAAGTTGATATTGGGAGTCTTCCTCTGTTACTCTCCACTTTATTTTACTTTTTGACGGAGTCTCTTATTGAACTCATATCCCTCTGATTGATTGGTTGGCCAGCAAGATTATGGGACTCCATTTGCCTATGCTCCCACAGTACTAGGATTGTAGACATTTGCCACCATACTCAGCTTTTTCTGTGGGTGCTGGAGTCTGAACTCAGGTCCTGATGCTTGTTCGGCAGGCACTTTGCCAGTGGAGCCATCACTCCAGTCCATAGA
The DNA here is from genome assembly GCF_004785775.1 of Grammomys surdaster. NCBI lineage: Eukaryota > Metazoa > Chordata > Mammalia > Rodentia > Muridae > Grammomys > Grammomys surdaster. Next base: position 817,194 of record NW_021621002.1, read on the forward strand.
CCTCGGTCCTTTGTTCTATTTCTGCATACATATTTCTCTTAGTGTGATGACTTTCAGAACTATCTAAATCTAGGTTCTGGTGACTAGTTATATCCCTAGCCTAGAACTTTTTCCCATACCCAGACTTGTGGATGCAGCTCCCTGTTAAACATTGGAGGATGTCTGTTGTAGTAAATTTTTAATCTCGGTCAGGGGTTCTACCCTACCTTGGTTATTCAGTTCCCAGATAAAAGGTACACAACTTTTATATTTATAAGCCTTAATTAGCACTAGCACTGGGCAGATATCTACCTTCTAAGCTATTAGAATTTATTTTTGCTTTAGTAACTCTGAGTTATAACTTGCCATGCTTCATCTGGGAAGCTCTTAACTCCAATTGGCCAGCCCTTCTGGCCATATTTTCATGATTCTTACCGTATGTTGTCTAGTTCTTTTCTTCTCTCTCTTCTCCTCATGGTTCTCTCCAGACCCCAAGCCTGGGAACCAAAAAACTCCACCTATCTCTTTTCTGTCTAGATATAGGCTGTAGAGATCTTTATTCACCAATCAGGGATAACTTGGGGTCAAGTTTACATAGTGTCACTTGGGTCTATGTGTGGATTCTCTTGCCCCTGGGGGCAACTAGGCTGTGTGAGTCAGTATTTAGATTTACAACACATAGCACAAGACCAAACCTAAACAATGTCTGATATATGAATGTCTAAATGACAGTTTTTCTTGACTCTATGATAAGCAGAACTTCTGCTTCATGTTCCCAGAGCTTGGTTACTCTATGGTTTTTGTCAATTCACTTTTGGCGATTCCATCCTTCTTCTCTCTCAGGCTAAAATTTTTGAAGTCATCCTTGATTTCTCTTTTTTCTCTTCTAGCCATATCTGACCTATCAGCATATCCTGTTGCCTCTTCCTTCCAGTTACAATTACAGTCTATGGCCATAGCATTCGAATGTGCCTAATATTATCTATTATAATGACAGTCTAATGACCTCCCTTCATCTTGGCTCTTCCTCTCTGATCTTGTCTGAGTTATTGTAGTCACTTTCTAAATGATCAGTTCTTAGCCAAGCAGTCTGCTATGTCATATTTTCTCCCCTTTGGGCTCTAAGCCCTTCTGGGTTTCCCTATTTTGCCCAGAATGAAGGCAAGATTTGCATGGTTGTATATTCTGTCTCCTCCTAGGTTGCCTTCCTACTCATGGATCTGAGTCATTGACTTGGATTGAGTGCACCCTGGAAACTGGTAATCATACTATTGGGAGTTTTTAAAGATAATTGGCATGACGGGGAATGGTGAAGACCTGCCTTGAATGTGGGCTGGTTAGAAATACCATAGAAAGCAGAAGGGAGAGCTTGCTTGACTCCTCTTGGATAACAGTGATTTTTATTTTTATTTTTTTTACATTATCATCATTTCTGGTGGAGATCAGATTTCAGATTCTTCAGGTTTTGAATTTGGACTTGCAGAACCACCTCTCCAGGGGACTTCCAGGCAACCAGCTTTTTAAGACTGGAGATGGCTCGTTTATTCTTCTTATACTGAAGTTCCAGCTTCTTGTACTGAGCAGTCACTCACTTTCTTGATTTTCCAGTTCCACTGTGGACTTTCAGCCTCTATTAGTGCAAGCCAATGTAAAAGATTTCCTTTTACAGATTTATATCTGTGCATATAGATATATTCTGTTGGTTCTGTTTGTCTGGAGAACTCTAATATAACTTCTTAGACCAAGAGTTAAAACCAGTAGGAGGTAGATCAGTGTCTGCCTCTATAGATATTTACTGAGGCCTATGGTTTTCTAAGTGTTTGGAGCACATCAGTGTGATGAATTAGACCAAAAGTGCCTGTCCGGCATTAAAAATAAAAGCAAATTATGTGGTTTGTTAGAATGAAATAAGTGTGGAGGGTGCTGGGGGGATTTGTGGGTCTTAATAGGTCAACCTTGATTAGAAGGTGACACTTGAGGGAAGACATGGCGGAGGGGGGGGGTCAGCACTGCAGGGAGTGATGGAAATCACTTTGCAGGCATGGGGCATGCTGGGAATTGAGCAACAGCAGTATGGTGCAGGTGATACAGGCTGAAGCTTGTGAGTGCTTGTGAGTAGATGGTGTTACCACAGTCAATGGTGGCAGTGTGACCACAGTTAAGCAAAAGAAAGATCAAAGTGGTGTACTCTTGGGGTAGTCATGTAGAGCTGTGCTTCTCTGTTCTGACAAGAAAGCTCAGTGGTTGCTTGAGTTTAGGGAGTGCCTTAGAACTTCTCAGAGAACTCCTGGGTCTCAACACTTTGCAGAGTTCCATGGTAAGGACTGTGTGCTGTGGTTTAGTTCAGCATTTAATTAAGCTGAGTTGTGGAATCCTTCTCTGCTCTTTGTTTTCAGTAGGATGTCCAGTCAACTTCCAAAAAGCCACAGTCTTAGAAATGCTTATGCAGACAGGCTGGAACTATCCAGTTTGGGAAGAATGAACTGGGTTCACCTTGGAAACAGCATGTTTTGAGGAACTGGAAGCCTTATTGGTAGGGGATGAAGAGTTCTGGATTCTAAATACTATTAGAAGGAAATGGGGCTGGATCTAGGGTCAAGTAATTGTTAATAAGACATTTATTCTGTGTTCTCCATGTGTGTCAGGTCATGTGTCAAGCTCTTTCTGTGAGGGAGCAGAGAGTGAGTGATGTCCACTTTGCAGACTTTAGGATCTAGTGAAAGTAGTTTGTGTTCTAGGCTAATGAGTCGGCAAGGCTGGGCTTCGACATAGCTATATGGACTTTGAATTCCATGTACTTTACAAAATACTACTCTTTTTTTGAAATTTATTTCTGACCATTTAGAGAAGCATTTTTATATAAGCAGGTAGCAGGGCAGATTGATTCATGGACTGTTGATATTTGCTAATTCTTACCTATGATCAGCTCCCAAGTGGAGCTCACAGCCTGCCTGGGAACAGGTGCCTGGATAGCTGCACTGTGTCCTGTCAGAGATCACTGTGGGTGCTTTGGGCTGTTGTGCTGGGACAAGGATTTGGATGGGCTATGAGGGAGAGCTGACATTAGGGCTCCTACAAGGTTGGGGCAGATATAGACCTTCAACCAGCTAGGAAGTCAGTGATGGTTTAGACAGTAGCTTGAATCTCTCTCTCTGTTAGACAACATTCACTTTAGAATTACTTTCTTACCTTTCATTGTCTAACATAGAGCAGTCTTTGTGAGGAGCAAGAGTGTAGGCTAGGCAGTAAGCATCACTCCTCCATGGCCTCTGCATCAGTTCCTGCCCTGACTCCTTCCCTCAGTGATAAAGTGTGACCGTAAGCTATAAGCTGAAATAAACACTTTCTGCCTTAAGTTGCTTTAGTTGTGGTGTTTATCACAATAACAGAAAGAAAACTAAGACAGGAGACAATTCAGTTTACTGTTTGTGAGGAATGGGGCTGATAGTAAGACAGTTCACCTTAGAAAGCAAGGATTAAGTAGGTTAATATGCACAAAGCACCTGCCTTTAACAAGCAGTCAGTGAATTTGGCCATCATCATTGATCTTTCTATCTTCCCTCTCTTCGTATTGTCAGGTGTGTGTCGTAGATAATACACTTAATATTCACACAAGAGTAACGGTGGAGGCGGAGGGGGAGCAGTCCTTATGGGCTCCGCTAAAGGTATTTTAACAACTGTTGGGATTTTAAATGGGCCTTGTAGAGTTAGTAGCATATGGATAGCTGGGGCGGGTACTTTAGCAAGCATTCATAGAAAGAACTTTGTTCTCTGAAAGTTAGTCCATGTGCTAAATATAGAAGCCAAATGTTAAAAGTAATTAGCATTAAGCTGATTCCCTCTCAAGTTAGTAACAGGCATGCTATCAAAATTCCATTTCTCTCCTTTCTAGTACCTGCAGAAGTGTTACTAAGTGTTTTGCTTTAGGACTTTAATAGATTTTAATTATTGAAAGGTGCACTTGAAGAATAAGCAGGAAGAAGTGAGAAATGTTCTGTGGCTCTCACACATCTGCTCTGGGCTTCTTGGAGAAACCAACAGCCCCCTGACAACATCCTAGCAGCAGCAAGGATTTGGTGATTGTGACCCCAGGTCCCTATCCCCATCCAGGGTCACTTTTTCCTCTGTGAATCATTCTTCCTTTTGGAATGAACCTGCATTGTCCTTTGGCAAATCAAAGGCAACTCTGCATGACTCTGCCTTGCGATTTTGTTAAAACAACATTGTATTGGTATTAGTTTTTTTTCCTTACCATTACTTACTTAATTTATTTACTTTACATCCTGACCACAGTTTCCCTTCCCTTCTCACTTCCCAGTCTCTCCCTCTCACCTCCCCCCCAACCCTACCTCCCTTCTCTTTCTTCTCAGAGTAGGGGAAGATTTCCATGAATATCAACCAGCCTTGGCATATCAAGTTGCCGTAAGACTAGGCATATCTTCTTCTATTGAGAACAGACAAGGCAACTCAGTATGTGAAAGGAATTCAAAAGCAGTCAACAGAGTCAGAGACACCCCCAGCTCCTGCTGTTAGGAGTCCCACATGAAGACTAAGCTGCACATCTGTTCTATATGTGTAGAGAGCCTAGGTCCATCCTGTGTAAGTTCCCTATGAGTTGGGTCTTGGGGTAGAACTATTCCAGACTTTCTGAGAAACTGCCAGATTGATTTCCAAAGTGGTTGTATATGTTTGCACTCCCGCCAGCAATGAAGGAATGTTTCCCTTGCTCCACATTCTTGACAGCATGAGCTGTCACTTAAGTTTTTGATCTTAGCCTCTCTGAAGGGTGTATGATGGAATCTCAGAGTCTTTTTGATAACTAACAATGTTGAACAGTTTTTAGGTGCTCCCCGGCAGTTAGAGATTCCTCAGTTGAAAATTCTGTTTAGATCTGTACTCTATTTTCTTTCTTTCTTTTTTTTTTTAAATTTTATTTTATGTATTCACCATCGCGCTCTTCAGATGCACAAGAAGAGGGTATCAGACCCCATTGCAGATGATTGTAAGCCATCGTGTGGCTGCTGGGAATTGAACTCAGGACCTCTGAAAGAGCAGTCAGTGTTCTTAACTGCTGAGCCATCTCTCTAGCCCCTGTACTCCATTTTCTAATTGTGTTCTTTGGTTTGGTGAGGTCTAATTTCTTGAAAAAAATATATATATATTTCACTCTCTGTCAGATGTAGGGTTGGTGAAGATTATTTCCTATTCTGTAGACTGCCATTTTGTTTGTTTGATGCTGTCCTTTGCCTACAGAAGCTTTTCAGTTTCGTGAGGTCCTGTTTATTAATTGTCGACCTTAGTGCCTTAAATTTTGGTGTTCTGTTCACTAAGTTGCCTCCTGTGGCAATACATTCAAGGCTATTTCCCACTTTCTCTTCTATCAGATTTTTCTTTACAGACTTCAAAAGAACAACTTATTATGGAAAAATAAAAAAAACAGGATAACGAAAACAATCCTGTACAATAAAAGAACTTCTAGAGGTATCACTATCCCCGATTTTAAGCTGTACTAAAGAGAAATAGTAATACAAGCTGTATGGGATTGGTATAGAAATAGATAAGTTGATCAATGGAATCAAATTGAATATCCAGAAGTAAACCCACATACCTATAGACATTTGACTTTTAACAAAGAAGCCAAAACTATAGAATAGAAAATAAAAATCATCTTTAACAAATGTTTCTGGTCTAACTGGATGTAGAAGAATGTAAATTGATCTGTATCTATTATCCTGCCCCAAACTCAAGTCTAGGTGGATCAAAGACTTCAACATACAACTGAATAGACTATTTTTTATTTTTCAACATATGTATTTACATCTTGCCTGAAGTTTCCTCTCCCTCTTTTCTGAGACCCTCGTCTCCCTCTCCTTTTCTTCCCCTGCACCATCCATTTCTCCTCAGTTTCTCTTCAGAGAAGGGCAGGCGGCCTTCCATGGATATCAACCAGTCATGGGCATTAGTTTTATTCGTTTGTTTTTAAAAGTAAGAATATGCACAGCGATTGAAGTTGGCATACTTATCTTTGAAACTTTTATTCTTCTGTCAATGATTAACCATTCCTCGGCTGACAGGAGCTGGGGTTTCCTGAGAAGAGGAATCAGAATTGGACTGTGAGACTTTCTTTTAGTTCTCTCCTCACTGTGAAACATGGCCTCTGGGGCTACACAAAGCTGACTTGAGTTAGACCTGCCACTTTGTCGTTCGAGGCCTAAGCCTGCTGCACGCTTTGGTTTGGACTTTCATGTTTCTCTGCTGTAAACATAGATTGTGACTCTGACTTCACTTGTGCTGAGTCCATGAGGGACAGAGCTCTGAGACTCACTCAGCAGACCTGTGTGCTTAGGACGGGCTCTGAAACTGTTTCCTTCTCCATCCTGACTCCTCAGTGTTTGCCGAGATGCTCAGGGTATTACATGTAGGGTGAGATATTCCTTAAACTTACTTAATTGAGCAGGATGCGTGAAAGCTAGAGTATAGAGAAGACCTTTTTTTGTGCCTGTGTGTAAGAATAAGACTCTGTGTTTGTTGTGGGGAGGGTTGTGCAAGTCAAGTAAATATACAAATTAAACAAGAGAACCCCCGTGTTTAATAAAACCTTGGATATTTGTGACAGAAGCAATATTTGAAACTCAAAATACGCACACAATTTAAGTACACTAAAAATATAGATCGGGTGGTTTCAATGATACACAAACTTTTGCGAATGTTAGACAATGTTACTACGATAAGAATTTGGCAGGCCAAAAGAAAAAAAAAACGTCGGTCTGATAGGCTGGTGAGCTGGTGCTCAGCAAATTCTTGTTCATCCAATGGTCTCAAATCAGCTTGTCTGGTCTCTTTCTATTGTGGCCTGGTGATGAGCAGGAAGCGTGCTGTATGCCAGAGCCATGACGTGTGGGGAGTCACTATCCATTCCATTTATTTTTGGACTTTGGGAGTATTAGAGTACATGATTTATTTCCCTGTACCCATGTCACAGTTACATAAAATCTCTAAAAGATGGTGAGAGAATGGCCTTGTCTTAGTTACTTTTCTAGTGCTGTAAAGTGACACCATGACTAATGCAGCTTATGAAAAAAAGCTTGCTTTCTGTTTCAGGAAGTGAGTCCATGATAGTGGGAAACATGGCAGCAGCAGGCAGGCATGGCACTGGAGCAGTAGCTGAGAGCTTACATTTGATTCACAATTAGGAAGCAAGGGGGAGGATGGGCTTTTGAAACCTACCCCACAGTGACAAACCTCTTCCAGTAAGACCACACTTTAAAATCCTTCCTAAAAAGAATCCACCAACTAGAAAACAAACATTTAAATATATGAACATTTGAGGTCTATTCTCATTCAAATCACCACAAGTTTTTTTTTGTTGTTGTTTCCATTTTTTTTTTAAGACATGTCTGTTGGAACACATTCACTTTAGAATTCCTTTCTTAACTTTTCTGACTGTACACCTAGAAAGGTTGTGGTAAGGAAGACCATGTGTTATAGGTCTGCTGAAAGCCTTGTTCAATTTCTACTGTTTGTGACCTTGGTTGTAAGTTTAATCACTTTATTTATCCCCCTTAAGTTTCCTTGTCCCTTGCCCCTAGAGGCGTTGCAGGTGTGGCTGCTGTGTCACATGGGCATCAGTAGGTGGCAGAGAGGAGAGCGGCTATGACTATGCTCAGTGTTCTGATCTGTGAACATCTGAGTGATTAGTAGTAGCTTAACATATCCTGAAAGAAGCGAGCCTGAGATGTCCATCAGTCTAGCACAAGGGGGCTCAGTCAGGGAGCTAGCCTGAGATGACCAGCAGTCCAGCACCAGACAGGTCTGCACAGGCACCCAGGATGGGGGGAACAAATTGAAGACTAGAAGAACCCCTCCTAGAACTGTGGGACTGTGTAAGGGCATTCTGGGTCATAGCTGGGCAGTTGCCTAGAACTCCAAGACTCCGCATGAGAACCAGCAGGGGTTCGGAGTGCCCCCAAGAACCCAGGGTCCTGAAAAGCAGTCTAGTCTCCATAGAATTATATTGTTCAGTCACTTAGGCCAGACAGCCCCTCCCAAAGTGCACAGTTAGAGCATGTGACTAGAGGCCTCAGGCCCTAGGGATTTACATTCTAATGAAGGCCAGAGGGCAGAGCAAATTAAGCATCCTCCCCAGATCCTTCCCCAATCTTCCCCCTTTCTCCCTCCCTATTTAATTCGGGACTGCCCTGAGTTTTAGGGAGGGGGGTACATCCAAATCCATCCACCATCCGCCATGACAATAAACCTTTCTGGAACCAAGGACTTCCTCGTGTCATTGGGGCCTGCCGCCACCAAAGCCTCCAGGCCGCTGGAACCTTAGATGTTCCTCCTGCATGTGGGACCCGCTGCCCATATTGTGGAAACCCACTGGGACTCCACAGCTGCAGCCCCTTATTTTCCTACATAGAACCACAGGCTCCAGGCTGGAGTGAGCTCAAGACAGACAACTCTCACAAGGGACCACTTGGGTGGGCCAACTGAGGAACAGGGCTCGAGATGACCACTAGACCACCATCATGGGGCCCAGACAGGGAGCTCACCTAAGATGACCACCAGTCCAGGGCTGTACAGGCCTAGGGGAGCTGACCATGCTTGAGATGACCCCTGTCTGGTACCATAATGCACAAGAGGGCATAACACTCTAGAAACCACTCCTAAGACAACCTTAGACACTCAGAGACCCCGGTGCCACTGAGAGGAGCAAGTAAGTGGTGGAGAAATGGAAGAGAAAGAGAAGGGTGTGGAAAGAATGAAGAAAGGCAGAACTGAGACTGGAGGGTAGTGAGGGACAGCCCTATATGAGCAACTAGCAAGGCCACCCAGGACCACTGTGGGTTCCTGGCCAGTGCTGCCACAGGGACCATGTCTGGGTCCATGGCTCTGGAGCAACAGGGGTCTGTTACCACCAAAGGCCAGGCAGCTGTCCCTGGTCTGAACTGTCTCCCAGGGACATGTTCATGTCTGAGAGCCGTGTAAAACTGGCCTCACCTCTCACCTGGGCACTGTGGGAGAGCTAGCCTTAGAGACACGAGAGCAGGAGAGCAGATCTTGTCCCTAGACAGCTACAGGACTTGAGAGAGTGACCTCATACATTTTGGGAGTTGCAGGAGAGCTGGCTATATCCCTTGTCTCCCATGTGGTGGCATGGATGAGGAAGAGATACCTTCCCTTCTCCACTGCCTGTCACCAGCTGCAACAAGTGGGAGACCTGGCCCTGGGGTCATAAGAGCAGACCTGGCCCCTCATCAGCTGCAGCACTCAGGGAGAGCGGACCCTGAACCTTGTCTGGCAGCACAGTAGCTGACCCAGGTAGCTGAGGTGTAGGCAAGGCAGCCCCAAGTGTGAGTGTGGTAGAGCTGGCCCTCGAACTTGTCTGAGGGGGTAGGGTGACATGGGTGAGGAGGAGATGCCCTCCCCTTCCTTACTCCTTGTCACCTACAGCAGGCAGGAGAGCAGACCTGGCAAGGGGTTATCAGAGCAGGAGAGCTATTCCTGCTCCTCACCCACTGTAGCATTCAGGAGAGCAGGTCCTGTATCTCACCTGAGCAGCACAGTAGAGCTGAGCCTACTGTTGGGGTGATGTGTGAGCCAGACCCAAGGATGTGCACATGGGAGAGCCAGCCTTGCCTCTTGTCTGCTGTGTGGTGGACAGAGGTCCCCTCTCCTACCTTTGGCCCTCACCCCTGGCAGCAGGGAGGAGAGCTGACAGGATGCATTCGTGATAGCTTGAGGGCTGTCCTTGCTCCTCACCTGCTGCGCCACTCAGGAGAGCAGGGCCCTGCACCTCACAGCAGCGGGGTGGAGCTGTCCCCGGTTGTGGGAGATATTGGTGAGTCAGCCCTGAGGTTTCAAGAGCAGGAGAGCCATCAGGCTCACCAGCTCAGATACGCCTCAGGCCCAGATTCAGGGCTTTGAGTTGGCTTGCCCCCCAACATCTACTCCATTGAGTGCATGAAGCCGCCAGCCCTTCAGATCTAAAACTACAGGAGGCCCACGACACAGGGCAACAACAGGATATCTGAGAGGAGTCCTAGAGAAGTTACACAGTATTGATAGAGTAACAGAAGCCAGAGGCCTCATACGGGACCAAGGAGTCATTCCAACGAATATAAACAGGTAAAAAAGTGTCGATACAAGGGAGTATTGTGGGACACACTGTACCCCACTACAGCTTCTGCAATGACATTCTTTTCCTCTGTTACAGGAAGGTTGCAAGGGTGGAGCGTGGGTATGTGGGGTGGGGAAGATGAGTAGGAAGGCGGTACATGATATGAATTCACAAAGAACCAATAAAAAGTAAAAAAATAAAATAAAAAAGAAAAAGAAAAGATTGAGTACTTGAAAAACCGTAGTCCTTCTACGCACCAGGTTGTGGCACAGGAGTTTATATGCAGAGCTTGGCCTGCACTTCCACTCTTCCTCCATACCAGTACCCTTGTGATGGAGAAATCTGTGTCACGTGGGAGCATTTCAGAACTTTGGAGGAGGCTCCCTTGACTTCCCTAGCCTGTTCCCTTTTCAGGGATGGCTTGCCACTGCCCACTTGGCGACATTCCTCTTACATACTATGCAGCAGACAAGGGTCTATAACACCAAGAGGATGAAGGCCGCTGCTGTGGGCACACTGGGTACAAGGTCAAAGAGTGTATAGAGGGCCAGCTATGAGGGGGTCTGGGAAAGACAAGTGTCTGGCAGAGGGACTAGTCAGCTGTATTGAACACCTGAGAAAGACCACCATGGGGAGAGCTCTCGCTACCACAGCCGCCCACTGACCCTGTATCTTTTCTCTGCCACAGAGACCGAAGAGTCGAACACTCAGACAGAAGCCACAGAGAAACAGACAGCTGCAGGCGAACAAGGTAAGCAAGCTATGTTTACAAATTCTCCAGATGTCCTTCCTAACTCTGAACGTGAAGCAGCCAGATAGGGTGCAGCAGAACAAGGACTGGAGTCCTTGTCACAGAGCCTTAGTCTCTGTTCCTTGGTGCTGGTCAAGCAGGGTCCCAAGGAAGTTCCCTGTCATTCACTGGTTCCCATGCGCCTAGAATTGAACAGTGTTGCTTTCCCTGCAGGTGTTTGGGCCACACATCAAGGGGCTTTTTGAGGGACAACATCTGCGCATGGTGAGACATCTCAATGTCCTCATGAGCAATTGCATCCTGATTATTTATTCTCATGTATCCTCTCCTGGTGAGAAGTGATAATGGGGCCTCCATCTTGAGAGGACCAACTGTTTACATCAACGTCCACGTGCTCCCTATCCCTGATGTGCTCTTCTGTGTGTTTCTGCTGCCTTTCTGTGGAGTCACGGTCATGTGCTTTGTACAGTGGAGTCTTGCTGTCACGCGCCTGTCACTCACCACCCACCTTGGTGGTACTGCTGTAAGCTCAGCTGTGTGTGCTCTGACCAATGAGCTACGAGTGGGCGGGAGATTAGAGGAAAGAGTCTTTGTTGTCCAGAATGTGGTCCTTGATGCTGTGGGCAGAGATGGTTCAGGGAATGCTTGGAGGGAGAACTTGGTGACTCCATTTGGAGCTTAGAGAGAAGGGATTTGGTTACCTGATGAGTACACAATGCACAGATTAGTCCTAGCTATGATGGCTCTGGTGAATGCTGGTACAGACTACACAAACTAGCTGTAATCACTAGGGCTATCTATTTCTCCATCTGACCCCAGTTTTTTGTTTTTGTTTTTTTTTCTGTAAAACTTTCCACTCTTATAGGCTACTCTGTCAAATGACCTGCCTGAATTTTTACTGCAATGAGTACTACATAAAAGCAGCATAGCTGTGTCTGGCATAGTTACACTGATTTTTATTGAGCATTTACCATGTGCCAAACATTGACCTAAGCACTATTTACACTGAATTCATTTAGTGCTAGCAACAACCACATGAAGGATGGTTGGTTCCCCTGAGGAAACAGACAGAGGCCAATGTCATGAATTTCAGGATGCTTAAAAAATATTTGTTATCTTTTGAAGGCATCCACATATTAGTGGGATGAAAACAGTGTGAGCTTGATTGAGGTGGAAGTGACATTAATTAAACCAAAGAGGAGAACACAGACACATACACACACATACACGCGCGCACACACACACAGACACACACACAGACACACACACAAACACACACATACACAGACACACACACAGACACACACACACAGACACACACACACACATACACACACACAGACACACACACACAGACACACACACACACAGACAAAGACACACACACACACACAGACACACACACACACACACACTGACTCACTCACTGACTCACCCACGCATGCACACCCCCCACCCCTACCCTCCAACAAAAGAGCTGCAACTTTCTCTTGCCTTTTACCACTCTTATCTGCTAAGAAGAAAAATGCAAATGTTATCTTTGTGTCAGGAAATGGCTTGCTGGACCAGCAGCCCTCAGGCCTGACTTCAGCCACATCCTGAGCTTCCTTTTGTCTTACTTGCACTGCATTATCTGTTTGGTTGTCTGTTACCCTATCAGGATTGTGAACTATCAAAGGCAGGGAAGAAAGAATCCCCTTTGGTTCTGAGCCTGCCTGACCCAGCAGGTTGACTTAATAGTTTTCATTCAGGGCCTCTGGGTACCCTCGGCCTTCTCTGCCTTTCTTTCTCCTCAATTCCTCCAGACAGCTGGATCTCTATCTCCTGTCCTAGTAGAAATTCTCTTGAGAGGTCTAGGAGCCTCACATGGCTACCAGGAGAGGTGTCCTCCGTGGTTGCTGGCTCCTGGGTGAGTCTCCTAATGCTTTAAATTTTCTCATTTCCATTTGTGTAGCAGGGCACCGAGAGTGGCCATCGCCAGGTTCTATGTCAGGCTGGAGATGTGACCAGTTCTACCGGAGGTACTTGAGGAGATGAGTAGTGGACAGGCCTCAGGCCTCCCTCCTCCAGTGATAGAAAGGCAGCAAAGTTCCAAGGTGCAGTTCTGTCTTCTAGGTAGGAGTGGGTGGGAAAGGAAGGGAGGTTAGCTTCTGGTCTCCAACTAGGACCCATCTCTTCCCTGCTTAGCTCTCTCTCTGGCCTTTATTTCAAAAGAAAGAAGCTGAGAAGGGCTGTTTGATGAGGGTATTTGAAACCTTACACTGTCTCCGAAGACATAGCAATGGAGCCAGGGAGGATGTGGACCAGGCTGTATGCAGAACTTACTGCCACCTTAGGGAAGGTGGCCTAGGGTTCCTTATGTATGATATGGGAATGTTGTGAAGACTAAATGAGGCTCTATACGTAGATGAGTCTAGCATAATGGATAGTGAAGGAAGTCCAGATTTTACTTCTGAAACAAATATATTTGACTCCGCTGAAATAAAATGACAACAGAAAGATCAGCAAGGGAAAACACATGATAAGTGGCTTACATAAACACAAGAGGCTTTAACTCAAAGACCTGAAGATACAAAGTGAGTTATCCATTTTTTAATGCATTGGTTGGATGAAGCATAGGAAATCATGTAAAAGTATGACTGGATCTATAATCTGACAGAAGATTGAGGGAATGGACTATGCTCAAACTGTTCATTTAGATGCTTCTAGGCTTTTCTGTGTAGCCTTCCTTCCTTCCTTCCTTCCTTCCTTCCTTCCTTCCTTCCTTCCTTCCTTCCTTCTTTCCTTCCATAAGCAGACTTGTTCTGTAATATGACAGTATCAAACAAGAAAGTTAGAGAATTTTTGGTCAAGTCTTGCACAGAAAATCTAGGGAAAGTTAGGGTGCTGATTCTTCGGTTATATTAGTAGCCCTGAGGGAAAGGGGTCCTGGTTTCTATAATCAATTCTGAGGAGGAAGAATTCTAGTTCCTATGACTTGAGCAAAGAGTGCATAGTGAGAGACAGGAGACTGGAAAGCAGAAAACTGCTTCCGATACCTCTCATCAAGGAGAACACATGGTGAGAGACAAACCAGGAAGATGACAGAGACTGCTTCAGTCAACAGCATCAATTTCTGAGCCCCCAACAGAACCATAGGACAGACCTCAACAGGCAGCAACTGACAATGAAGAACATCTCAGAGAAACTGACTCTTCCCACATCATTTCATTGTCACCGAATCAATGTCTCTTTTACCCTTTTCTGATTTGTATTCTTTCCAGAAACATGTCTTACACCCCTGTACACAGCACAGCTCTATTTACCTGTGATTTGCTTGAGTTTCCAACTGTTTGAATGAAGTCTGTAAGTTCATGCTCCTTGTGGTGTGAATTTTAGTTCGTTCCATAAGTGTGTGGGGAATGCTGACTGTATGTAAACTCTATTGCTTTGAAGGATGGCCCTGAGATCCTAAGGAAGACAAAGGGAACCGACTCAAATTCTACTTTCCCAGATTGTTTCTGCTGGCTTGAGAGGCATTGTGGAAGAAAGTTGGTTCCCAAATGTATGTGTAAGCACTTATTACAACAGGAAAAGTACATTCTGGTAACTTACATACCTGACAAACGCATCTCAGTGCTAAACCTTTGAGACTCCCACCTGCTGCCAACTCTAACTACTTTCTTTTATCATGATAATACACTCCCTGATTCTCTGGCAAAGTTTTTTTGCGCAGAAGTGTAATCAACATCTGGAGACATTTGCTTGGGATTCTGAGATTTCAGTCATCCTGTCAGCGTAGACACTCTTGATTTCCCCACAAAGTAAGAATTTGTAATTCGTGATCGTAATTTCAAACTTCAATCACATAAGTCTACAGTCTGTTTCTTTTAGTACTAACTTACCTTGTATGGTGAACACGCACACCTAATATTTTGTTAGTCACTGACACATGGTATCACATAGTGTTGAGCAGCAGCTGAATGTTTCCATTAGATAGTGATATAATGGGGAAGAATGAGAGACCCCCCCTCTCCAATTCCCCAAAACAGGAGTCCGATGTGTCCAAATGACAAATGTGCTAAACACAGACAGTCTTATCCTGAGATATGGAGGATGGTTAGAGCATGTCTGACATGAAATACTAACACATTCATTTCTGTATGTCTTCCTTGTTTTCTTTTTCATAAAGCTGGGGATTTAATTTGGGGTCTCGTAAAGGCTAGGCAAGCATCTCACCACTGAGTTACATTCTTAGCCCCTAAATGTCTCTTTAAACCGAATGCCAGAAACAGAATATTCATGTATTCATTCATTCATTCAGCAAGTATTTATTTACCACCTACGTAGGGCTATGGATCTTTGTACATATCTGAAATACATCAACGGACAAAATAATTATAAGCTCTGAGAAACTTACAGACTCTAGTGAGAGTGCATGTTGATCTAGCTTAGGATGGATTAGCTCAATATTTAGTTTACATTATAAAATGTTTAAAGACAAAAGCCAATACTCATTTGGAATGGAGGAAGAGTGGGGGAAATGCTGGGGTGGTAAGGTTTAAATGGAGAAGCCAATGAAAAGACAAAAGAAGGAAGGAGGTTTGGGGTGGGGAACCAAAGCTAAGGATATAAAAAGAAGACATATGCTACTATAAGCTAATTAAGAATGATACTTAAGGGCTGGTGAGATTGTTCAGCAGGTAACACTTGCCACACAGATAAGTGCAGGCCTGACACTCTGAGTTCAATTCCTAGATGCCATGGTGGAGGGAGAGAACTGAGTCCTGACAGTTGTCCTCTGATCTGTGACTCTGGGCTTCTATTTATTTGTAAATAAGTATATTTACAAATAAAATAAAATACTGAAGAGAGTGTGTTACAAAATACTGTACGTGGTTGGATAATTCCAACCTCAGAAGCCATGGTTGATCACATGAAAATGTTGGTGTCAGAGGTGAGATATTTCCCTCCCTATGATTTATTGGTTAGAAAGACCCCAGAGGTCCTTTCACACTGACTATTATTATTGACTAGATGGTAAGATCCTATTACAAATGACACTATATACACTGGTTAAAGGACCTAAAGAAATCAAGTCAGAGATGAAATAAGCTCCTTCCCTCATGGCTACCATACATAGTGGCATTAACTTCTATGTAGGCTGTGGGGATAGAAAAGTCATCAATAATATTATGTATCTGTGACCTCTGAAAGCTACATTCCAATGTGCTAGGCAAGATATTGCAACAGTATCATGTATGTTATGGAGCAACCAACCACACTCTCTGACAGGTTTTGAGGAGGAAATTCATGGCTGGCACTTCAAACAAACCTGCCCAGACGTTCATGTCACAGATACTAGAATGAAGCTAACCACTTTTATTTTGCTGTTTTGACATGGAATCAAGATGCCCTCGAAATACTTACGTTTATGCCTATAGACAAATCTTCCCTCAGTCTTGATTAGAGAAGCCTCCCTCGGCAATGAATGACAGTGAATGGAGAGAACTCAAGCTCAAGGGGCTGAGAATAAGAGAGAGTGTGTGCTCAGCCCTATGCAGGACTGTTAGATCACTACTTCTAAGGCTCAGGGAACGTGGAAGAAGAGTGGATGGGAACAATATAAAAGATACATGGTAGAGTGTAAGGCTGGAAAGCACTGTCTTCTAGACATCACAAACTCACAGCAGTTGCAGTTGCCTTTGCTGGGAGTACACTTGACTGAGCTTGTGACTAGTAATGAAGATGGAAGAGGGGACAGTGACAGATGCTGGGGAGGTGTACTTATGGTCTTTAATTGTGTACCCACTGGTAAGTCCCAGATGTATATAACCCTGGATAAACTCAGGAGGACATAACGCAAAGCAAAAAGATGTGATCATGGGCAAGAGACTTGTAGAGAGTAGAGAAGAGGGAGTGAGAGTTTACGGGGTGGAAGGGAGATAGGAGAGGGTATGGAGCAAGAGTGATCAGAATACATTGTCTACGTGTATACAATTGTGAAAGAATACATTTTACTTAAAGCAAAACCAATAGAAGAAGTAATATAGGTTTCTCTGTCTAGATGGATAACCAACTTTCAAGATATCTGTCTGTCTATCTATCTATCTATCTATCTATCTATCTATCTATCTATCTATCATCTATCTACCATCTATCTATCTAATCTGGTGTATGGTAGGTCATAGGTCACACGTGTTAGTTACTTTTCTGCCACCTTTTCTGTCACTGTGCCCAAATACTCCACAGGAGCAACTTCAGGGAGAAAAGGTTTATTTTGACCCACAGTTTTAAGCACATTTCAGTTCATCATGGTAGCGGGAGTGTGGATGAGTCTCATTAGGACAGGTCCAGAAGCAGGGAAAGCAGGTAAGAGTCAGAGGTGAGTGTAACCTTCAAGGGCTCTTATTGAAACCAGTGAAGCTAGTTAGGTGCCACCTCCAAAACAGAGCCACAAGCTGGGAACCAATTGTTCAAAACACAAAACAGAAGCCTGTGGAAGATATTTGAGATTCAAGCCAAAACAATCCATCAAAAAGAAATCAAATGGTAGTTAATGTTTCTGTGTGGGAAGCCACCGGAGCATAGCCTGTTTGTGTTTATAGGACTTAGGGCAAGCCTGAGCTCTCTGGCTCTCAGAATCCAAGTTAGCTACAGTTCCTGAACCAGACGATAGATAGCAATACCACCCTGATTTCATTCCTTCCCCCTTCCCCCCAGTTCCTTCTCCTTTTTAAAATTTGCGATTTAAATATTTTTAAAGCACTAAGCAGGCAAACATACAGCACACACACACACACACACACACACACACACACACACACACACACA
>NW_021621002.1:834956-868409 GCF_004785775.1 Grammomys surdaster
GAGAGAGAGAGAGAGAGAGAGAGAGAGAGAGAGAGAGAGAGGGCCAACTGCCTGTCTGTCATATTTGATCTAGGGGAGGCTGACTCTAAGGACAAAGTTTTTCTCGCTGGCTTACTTTCCCACTTATCAGATAACTTTTTCTCATCTTTTTATTTTCCTTAAATGCATTTTAAAAATAGTTGAAATTACTGCAACTTATTTTATAGTTTGTTCTTTTCCCTTCACTTTTTGTTCTGACATTTTCTTCCAAATACCAGCATTCCTATTATTGCCATCATCATCAGAAACCACACCTAACGTAGAAAAATGTGCTGGTAATTAAGGAATACATTTGCTATCTGGTTTAAGATGAATCACTAACTTGGAAGAAAGTTCTAGATCAATTTAGTTGCCAGTGAACAGGAGGGTGTATCTGTTAGAAGGCATTCTGGCAAGTACCAAGGTCTACTCTGTGTCAGTAATTCCGCTTTGACTGCCTGTTCACCTTTGCTCTTTGGTTTCTAGCCTCCTGGTTCCCTTGATAATTCTGTTGCCAAGGTTGCCACTGAAGTGAGTTACCTTCTCCAGAGAGTTAAGCACCACACTGAGAAAATCTCACTGTAAAATCCCCCTTCTTTGTAACTGGAGGCTTGAAATGAGATCCAGGTGTTGTTAAGCACAGAGCCTGATGCCAGGGGCCTGACAAAGGCTGGACATCTGAGGAACCGAGCTTCCTCCCCTGGGACTCAGTGCAAGTGTTTACAGGCTTTATCCACCCGGGACCACACAGGTTGCAACCTCGGATGCTCTGATCCATCCCCTGCTCCCCAGATTTTTAACAAGCATCTTTGGAGAATTTTCCTGATTTACTAAAAGTTATATATTGACCCTCTCTCTGCTGATTTGTCTTTTCACATCCTGACACTTGTGTGTGTGTGTGTGTGTTCTAGTTACAAAAGGAAAACTGCATGTCATAAGATGCATGCATTATACAGGCACTCAATTAATTGCATCTCCAGCTTTCCTTCTAAGGTAAAGGTGATAATGCAGCAATCAAGCCCTTTGTATGATTCAACAGTAATAGGCTACATATAAAAGACTTTTTTTTTTTGACAAGAAAAAGTAGAGCTCAACTTATATTACGATGTGCATCAGGTGCTTTGGTTCTAGGGGCTTGTACTTAGAACTAAAAGTTTAAACTCTGGCTTGGGGTGAGTTCATTATCTCAGCCCTTAGGTTAAACCCCACTGTAACTGCCCATTTGGGTCAGTCAACGAGGTCTAGCAAGAGAGAGAGTGGGGATGGAGGGGCAAAAGGCACGAAGAATGGAGACAAGACAGAGTCTGGTCAAGTCCCTTTTACTGAAAGGAAATCCTGGGTATATATAAGCACAAGCAGGGGCACACAGCTGAAGACACTTTACCACGTGCTCCTTGCAGCTGGGGGCATTAAACAACAAAACAAGATACGGGAGAAAAACAAGATGTTTATCAGAGTGTGCTCATCTGTTGTAGGCTGTTGAAAAAAAGTCTTTTGTCAGGGTATATGGCTCGAGATGGCTTTCCGCTAGGAGTCGGCTCCCAACACTCCACCACTCCACCTGGTGAGTTAAAAGACAAATTCAGTCGACAGGATGGAAAGGATAAGGTTTCAAGAGAGGTGTTTACAAAACCTTTTCCTCCAACCTTAATTTCCCAGAAACACTTGTGGTTTCGTGGGAGTGATATGACTAATTTCTGGTTATGGGAATGTGGTGGTAGGGGACATGATTCTTTCATACCTACACCTCAAAATCCTTCCACGTGGCCCATCACCTCCTTCTTCTACCAGCTAGCTGGAGAGGATCCAGGGAAGGATTCCCAGGCCCTTTGAACTGCTTGGTATAGAGCTTATAGAGTCTAGCTGAGTAGACTAACAAAGGAGCTGAAACTGGAGGTCCTCAATAAGATGCTAGAACCTTTTCTTCTGGTTCCCAGGAAACACACAATATCTAAATCCTCTCGAGGAGGTCGGCAGTGGGAAGAGTTTATGGAGTTTGTCTACTCTAAGCCCTTGAACAAGCCAGGAATCAGGTGGGGAAACCCTTTGCATTAGATCAGGGGAGGAAGTGCCAGGTACCCATAACAATACCTTTGCCTTCCCTGACATCCAACTACTTTCGTGATAGCTTCTACTTCCCATTAAAAGCATCTTCTGCCTCCCACCCCTGAGCGAGAGCATAAGTTGCAAATAGTCTTCATCTTTTCCTAAGATACTGTAGGGCCTCATGGAGCAATGGAAGAGGCTTTTTTGTTTCTAAAAAATTGCTGTTAGTGATGAAGGATTCTTGCTGTATTTTAGGCAGGGAAAGGACATTACTAACATTTTTTATTTAAAAGATCTCCCCCAATGCTGGGGTGGTTAATGGCTTGGAGTAGGAAGGCCAGATGACTGGGTAGATAGAAGTTACTGTCACAGTTTCTGTGAGAGACAGTGGTAGCCTGGACCCAGGGAAGAACACAGGAAGGGTACCAGGAGATGTCAGCTGCCCATAGACTGAGGCTCTGACAGGACTTCATGGATGCTCTATGAGAACAATGTCTGATGTGGACAGAAGGGTGGACGGGAATGGCACTATTGGAAGTCAGAATGTGGTTTTGATGCTGTTCTGAGAGTATTATGGACAGGGACCCAGAGCAGGCTCATTATAAAGAACCATTGTGTGCAACCTTTATTCTGGAGTCCAGTCACTGAGCTCACAGTTTGTCCCAAAGTTGGGATGCTTTCCCAGGGAAGAAGGGCCTCCTTTCTAGCTTTCACAGAGGTGCCAGACTGGCCTAGCAGAGACTTTTGCCATGCTAAGTTTAGGCCAAATAATGACCTGGAACTCTATCCAGTCAAGTGTAAGATTCTTCTCCCTGTAGACAGCTTGGAAAGGAGTGGTAAAGGTGGGGCTGGAGTGAGCAAGTATTTGAAAGCTTTCCCCTTACCTTGTATTCCAAATGAACTCTGGAGGAGGAATGGGAAGAAAGAGAGTTCTAGCTGCTGGAGTGGGTTCAAGGTATCTGCCACTCTGGAAGGTGGTCTGGGCTAAAGATGGGTGTATGAGAGTCAGCCGGAGGGCACTGCTCAGAGCACAGTAGACGGAGTGGAAGATACTGACTCCCTGGTCAATACCAACAGCAAAGGCATTGAGGGTGGGGTAGAGAAAACCTGGGAACAAGCTGAGCTCTGCAAGTCCAGAGAAAAGTTTCTAAATGCTGTGTAGTGCTTTGTCTTTTTCCAGAAATATAAAAATTAAAAACCAGCGAGCAACCGGGGCATGATAGTACATATCTGTAAGTCCCAGCATTTAGGAAGGTGAGGCAGGAGGATTGTCATTAGTTCAAGATGAGCTTGGTTTTTCTTTTCTTTCTTTTCTTCTCTTTTCTCTTCTTTTCTATGTTAGTCTTAAACTTGCAATCCTTCCACCTCAGTCTTCTGAATGCTGAGATTACAGGTGTATACTACCACTTCTAACTTTTGAATTCTTTATATATTGTTTCATTCATTCATTCATTCATTCATTCATTCATTCATTCATTCATTCATTAATATATTTACTTTATATCCAGATCACAGTTTTCCCTTCCTCCTTTCCTCCCAGTCCCTACTATTTCTCTCCCCCCTTTCTCCTCTAAGAAGGAAGGGGAGGCCTCCTATGGATACTAGCCAGCCTTAGCATATCAAATTACTGTAGGAGAAGTTGCATCTTATCTTTTCTTACTAAGCCTAGACAAGGCAGCTCAGTCAGAGAAAAGGATCTAAAGACAGGCTACAGAGTATGTGAGAATTGGGAGAATTGAGTTCTTTATATTTTTAACGTGCCAAACTATTTAAAAATGTAACATTCACCTTTACCTTGCAGGGTTTATAGAAGTAGAGCAGGGTGGTCCTGGCTTTCAGATGTCATCTGATGACACCTGCTCCAACAATAAAGAGAGAGGACCGCTGTGTTTGCTTGGTTGCCTCAGCTTGATTTTCTTGCTGTGACACATTTCTCGACGGAGCACTTGTAATAGAGCAAGTACAAGCTATGCTTCTTCTGCTCTCAGACCCAAACTCATTCATTCCTGAGTTCTGTAACGCTAGCATTGAGCTCTGTCTGGTTTAGTTGGTGTGAGAGCCCTGCACAGAGAAGGCTGCTTTAGGATTGAGACAATGCTAGCATTGAGCTCAGTCTGGTTTAGTTGGTGTGAGAGCCCCGCACAGAGAAGGCTGCTTTAGGATTGAGACAGTGAATTTAGTAATTCTGTAGGTGTGCTATATCTAAAACCAGGGAGAGAAAGAGAACGATTCTGGGGAGAGAGAGTTTTTAGACAGTTCTAAATGTTCAGGTAAGTTATTTTTACCACACTTAGGGGATAGATAAATGATCACATTGTTATTATTTTTGATAGATTATATTTCAAGAAGCTTTTCTGTTAAGTGTGATTAAATATAATTTTAATTTTACTAACTCAGGGAAAAAATTTCCATCACATTAGGCTCTTTTTTTCTAGATAATTTACTATGGGAGATGCTAACTCGGGTGTCCAGGATCCTCACTTCAGGACCTTCTCTGGCACAAAAGAAGAAAAATGTTTCATTTAAATGTTTAAAGTCTGGAGAAAGAGGGTGATTAGAAATTTTAAGTGGTTGCTATGTAAAGTGCATACACATACACATACACTATATACTATACATATATATATATTGTATATAGTGTATGTATATGTGTGTATTTGTATATATACACGTGTGTATATGTGTATATGTATATATCTACATATACTATATATAATGTTATGTATAAAATCCTCTTATAAAATTAGCGGCTGCAATAATAAGCAGACATGTTATCGTCATGCATAAGACCTTTTTCTCAGTGTTTGCTGAGCGCACATGCCCATGCTGTTCCCAGGTCTGACGTGTTTCCTCACTTGATCCTCTCTGAAAGAACCATATAGGGAGTCTGGGAATTCTGAACATCTTCATTTCACTTATGGCAGAGCTAGATCCCACATTCAGGTCAGTGAGCTTTTTTTCACACTTCCATCTTCCAGACATGACTGCTACACATGAAGGATTAGATGCTTGAATGCACCAGTAGGGCTTGGGTGCTGCCCTGGTTCTGGTGAAGAGATGGACGATTCTATGAAAAAGGAGGTTTGTGGTACCCATTGTCTTTATGATCAATTTGTCTTGCCATCAAACTATCACAGTGAGTGTGGCTCTAGGACGTCACTAAGAGATCTTGACATTCAAGTCCCAGCTCTACTGTTGACACAACAAACTGATTTCTTTACAAGTCCATCGAATCAAGAAAGACTAAATTTCCAAAGTGTAATTAGCCTGGGCTCAAGGGGTTTATTGGGTCCCCAATCTATTGTCTTCTAAAGTCAACAGAAACTACCTAGCAACACGCTTGTCTGACTCTTAATGTTGGTGAGAATTTGTTAATTGTGACAAATTCCTGCTTAGCAAATGAGGTGGACTTAATCTTACTTTTGTTATACCTTGGGTGTGGGAGATTGCCCCCGTGTGGGACTCAGCTCTGGTCTTTGTGGATCTCCAGCATGCGTCTGGCTAAACATTATCATTTTTAGATGTTTGTCAAACCCAGCGGCACATGATATGGGGTCGTAAAGTGAGCCTTCTGGGTCCCAAGTCCTCCTTTGCCCCGGTTTCCTTTTCTGTCAGTAGAGACTTAGCTATAGGACCCTTGAGATTTCTTCCACCTTCACAAACACTGGAATCCAGTGCACTTGACAAACTCAAAATTAAAGGAGCTGGGCCAGCGGCTGGATATAGATTGTTTAAATTAAATTGCACGTCGTAGAGCTTTCCTGTAGAAATGTTCACCCACAAATGAGTTACTTTGGTAATTATATTCTGATCAGGGACTGCTAAGAAGTACTACTATCAGGGCTTAGGGCTAGGTCTGGGTACAACTGTGGGAGGAAGTGGGCGTGGCAATTGCTCTACTTCCTTGTTTGGAGTAAACTTGGGCGTCTCACGGCTGAGGTGTTGGCTTCTCCATCTCTTGATGTGCTTTGGGGGAGCTCTCCTCTCTGTCAGAGAAAACATACCTAGAAGAAGCACGACTTCAGTGCCCGCCACTCCCTCGGGGTCCTCCAACTTCCCCCAGCCTCCAGAGAGCGGAGCGCGAAGGGGCGCGGCAGCCCGGGCCAGCCCACAGCTACACTCAGCTTTGCCAGTCCCCCTGCCGTCGCAGCTACAGCAGGCTCGGGATGGGGCAGTGGCAGGGGCACAGGGGTTTCATTAGGAACCTTGATTGTTAGCTCCCAGGTCTGGGTGCCTGCAGCCGGCGTGAGCAGCTTGTACCTAGCGCGGTCTGCAGTAACAGTGCAGCGGAGGGAGGCTGGGCGCAGGCTCAAGCCAGGACTCGGGGCGCAGGAGTCATGACGGACACCAGCCACAAGAAGGAGGGCTTCAAGAAATGTAGGAGCGCCACTTTCAGCATCGACGGGTACAGCTTCACCATCGGTGAGAACTTTGCACCCAGGGCCGGTCCTGGCGTCCTCGCACACCCTCCGGTGGCGGTGGCGATGGCAGTGGCGGATTCTAAGCGGGGAGGGGATGGGCACGGAAATGTGGGTTGGAGGGTGCTGGCTGGAAGGAGCTCCTAGAAACTGTGACCTGCCGGTGGAGGAGTCGGGATGTGGCTTGTCCCTGCTTCTCTATTGCTTTAGCTGGCATCCCGCTGAAATCGGTTTTCAATTACACCGATTTCCTCGCTGAGGTTTTGTTAACAAGTCTAGAAGAGGATGGACAGAGACGAATGAAGACAGATGGAGGAGATAAGAACGAGGAAGAGAGAGAGTCAGAAAGGACCGAAGGAAGTGGACAGACATAGAAACAAAGAGTAACTGATATCTAGGCATAGACCACCAAGTCAGAGCTCCGGGGAGACCTACGGCTAGGTCTATTTAGAGTCCCTAGCTCCCAGAAGCACGATTCAGGCAGGCAGGGAGGGAATATGTATCTCGCCACTGGAAAGTTTCAAAAAACAAAACAAAACAAAAAAACCCAAAAAACAAAAAACCCGGAGTATGTTGTTATTTCTGCTCTTCTGTTCCAATCTATTCACCAGGAGTGAACGGTGGGACAGAAGAGCCTGGAAGTATCCTCAGATTTCTAACCCCAGAGTTAACTTGCATTTGAAGAGGTCTGTCCGCTATAGTTTTACAGAGTTTCTGCTGTTTTGAAATGACTTGTCAAGGCCTGGTATCTTCGTACTCTTGGGAGATAGGCTCACCTGGGAGATGGAGACAGGTATGGGGCAGCTTCGTTTTGGAATGTCAGCTTTGGCAAGCAGCAGGCCTGAAGCAGTTACACAGGTGCTCTTCCCCAGTTCTTGAGAGAGCGCTCAAGCGACCATAGCATTCAATCTTAACCTCACAACGTCCTTGAGAATGAGGGTATACCCTATTTTGCTTCTGACTCCACCTGACTGGAGGTATAGTAGGGAAGTGCTGGAGCTATGAAGAGACCAGTGACGAGGAGCTAATCTTGGGTTACTTGTGCTCCTAATGAAGTGGTCCAGGGTTTGTGGAACAGAGTAAATACGTACCAGATACACTGTATCACACCTGTCAGACACTTTCCCCAGGTTGTTCTTGCAGCCAGGAATGCCATCCCCCTAAGTGAGCATGGAGAAATCCTTCACTAGCTTGTTTCCCTCCTCCACTTTCCATCCCACTCGAAAGACATCCCTACCGCAGACCCCAGAGTTCACCCCAGAGCTGGCCAGCCTAGAATCAGCTGGTGGTAGCCTGTGGGTAGTCCTCACTTGGCTGTAAATTCAGGAGACAAGGCTTCTTTGCTTTTCACTCTGAGCAATAGTCTGTGCTCAGAGAAGGTGCTTAGAAATGAAATAAAAGCTCCCAAGGTCAAAACTGTCCATTTAAAGGTCACGTAAGTTTTAATTTTCTTGACTTCAGTAGAAGAACTTTCAAAAGAAAGTTTTAAATTTTACCTGATAGTTCCCATCAGACCTTATCCTCCAAAAAAGGTATGTCTCCTTAAGATGTAGGATCTTAGTGTGATCTTCTTCTACCTTCACTCCTTTCCTTCCCATTAGGGAAAGAAGGTCTGGAAGAGCCCAGTCCTCTAGTGGTCAGAAGGCCCTCAGTGTGCACCAGCCTCTTTGAGAGGAGAGCCGCAAATGTGGGTCCTATTGTTGAGTCTTCCTCCCTTCCATCCTCTCATCTGTCGTCCTCCCCTGTCAACAAATGCTTATTAAATTTCACTCTGTTAAATGATATGATTTAGCACAGTGTCTGCCACATGACAAAAATTCAATAAACAGTAATCGTTGTACTCATTCAAGACATTAAACTAATTTATGAGGAGTTTATGGAGACATGTAGACTCAGGACCTATATTCAGGGATTTTGCACACTGGGGATTACATGACATGTCCACAAGAACATGTTATAAGTAATAAAAATTAAAAATAGAAGTAAATAAGTAAATAATATTTTTTAAATATTTTTATACTAATACATTTTAGAAAATACAAATATTTAAAAAGGAAATTCACTCATTTTATCATTTGCTGCTAAATGTTAATATTCCCAGTTTATGTTTTCTAATATTTTTTTACATAGGCACAGTTTTATCATAGTGTTTGGAAATTTCATATTTAATAATAGATAGTTTTGTGTCCTGTTCTATGGGAAGTATTCCCTTAACTAGTCTCCTATTGTGGGCTACTTAAGTTCTTACTTTTCACCATTATGGGCAATGATAAAAACAAAACCCTTGAGGGTACCTAGGAATACTTCCCCTCCCCCCCCCATTGTAAGGTCTATTTAAACATGAGTGTTTTCTATGTGATAATTATAGTATGCAAAATACTGAAGGAATAAAAAAAATCTCATCTGCCATGTGAATGTTAATTGTAACAAGTCCAGTTTTGTTTAGGAATACTTTTTAAGGTTAAGCTTTGAGCAGTGCAATTGCTTGGTTCAATTGCTTGCATAATTTTAGGGACTTTGAAATGTTCTGCTCAATCACTGTCTGGAGAGAGTTACCACTTAATGTGCCCACCATTAGGGTGTCAGAGTTCTTAGGTACTGCCATGAATGCTGGACATCGTAACTTAAAAAGCTTTTCATCTGAGAGGTGAAATGTAGCATCTCAAGTCAACAAGTTTTAGAATTTTGCAAAATTGCTTTCTCATTTTCCTTGACTGTTTTACCTTGGTGAAGTCATCACTTGTTAATTTCTAAAACCTATACATTTATGTAGTATATGTTATTTATACCCACTATATAATTGCTATTATATGTTAATTACTTTGCTATACCATATGCTAATCATATAATTGATATAGCTGATATGAACTAATATATTATGTATGTGTGCATTTTCATACCTGTTTGAAAGCCTTTCAAGTACATTTTGTCAGATGCGTTACATGTATTTTTTTCCAAGCAAGACCCTTTTCCTTACAACACCATTATACAACAGTCAGGACAGATGCTGAAATGCGGCTGGTTCACTGTCTGCTCCAGCAGGATGGATCAGAACCCCACCCCCAATACCATGTAGGAGAGACTCCCGAACAAGTCCTGATGGTCCCAGATGCCTTTTCTTAGGCATCGGACCTTCTATTGTGGGAACGGAACCACTTCTAGTCTATTAATTAGTAAAGCTTTTGGGTCAAATTTTTTTGCTTAAGGAGTTCATAGGGCCCTAAAGATGCAAAAGATTCTTCTAGGAAAGCCTATGGTGATAAGGGAATTTTGGGGTCACTATAGATGGGAGACATGAGTTACCCCCTGTGACAATGTTGTGAACACTCCCTGCTCCTGGAAGATCCTTACCCTCTCTTTGGGAAAAGAATACTTCCCTTCTGGTTCTCACTGGGCCTATGGTTCTCTTAGGAAATACCCCAGGGGAATCTGGACAGACATAGCAGTTTTAGAATTGGGGTTGCCTGGGGACAAAATCTATACAATGGTGTCCTGGTTAGATTTTTGTCAACTTAATACAAGCTAAGGTTATCTGAGAAGAGGAGAACCATTATTGAGAAAATGCCCCTTACAGATTGGCCTGTGGGCAAATCTGTAAAATATTTTCTTTAGTAATTATCGATGTAGGAAGTTCAGCCCAGTAGGGGTGGTGCCACTCCTAGGCAGGTGGTCCTGGGTGGTATAGTGTATAATGGGGCAGGTTGAGCAAGTCACAGAAACAAGCCAGTAATCAAGTCCTTTACAGCTTGTGCTTCAGTTTCTGCCTCTAGGTTCCTGCTCTATGACTTCATGCCTTGACAGTCTTCAGTGATGGGCTGTTACTTGGAAATATAAGATGAAACATCTGCATCTCCAGTTACTTTTGGTCATGGTGTTTTATTATAGCAATAGAAACCCTAACGAAGACTGTGAAGAGAGGCCAGAAGAGTTGAATATTCTGTGGCAAAGGACAGTCTTGCAAAGTAAAAGCCAGTCTTAAACACCAGTAACATTGTAACACTCCCCTGGAGCAAGCTTCAGAGGGCTGGATTCCTAGAGTTCCCCAGCTGGGAACTGATGCCAAAACTCACTGAAAATGGGTTCTGTGTAGACAGAATAGCTGTGGGGTGTCATCAAGGCTCTCCACTGGTACTTCACTCTCCGACATACACCATCACTTTTCACAATCGTGAAAAGTCACTCAGATGGTCCCAGTTCTAAGGAAAAAAAAAGTGATTTTTCTAGAAGTCACATAGGGAGGAACAAGGTTGGCCACTGCCACCAGGCTTTCCTCTCCACACCTCCCATAGTGGATATATCTCAGGGAAAATGGCTTTCTGTTCTCTCCTATGATTTGCTATGATGTTATGGTGTTATGGGCTTGTGATCGAGGAGTCTGGACAGGTCACCATTGGCATAGGTAGAAAGCACTACCAACCCTCCTTCCACCTGAAGGACACAATTAAGCCAGCAATGGACGTGATTAACTGTAACTGAGGGATGTGTGCAGAAGTCCGTGTGTGGTTGGCTCTGGTACAGCACTTGGGAATGAGCATTTTCATGTGAAATGAATGGGCCCATGTGTGGTGCAGCAGGATCTTATTTATTCAGACAGATTTTTTTCTTGCCTTCTGTTGTTTGCGTTTCTTTTGGAGTTGGTGTTAAGTGGATTTATAGATCCTTACTCTCTCCCACAATGCAAACAGACCCTTATTCCTGTGAGAGACCTTTGTCTGCAGAAATACAGAGACACTATTTTTGTTAAACCACCCAGTGTGGCCTACTTGATCCCTACCCACAGCTCCTCCTTCAGAAGAGAAAATGGCGGTTTCTCCTATAGTGTCAGGAGACACTGGCTGAAGTGGAGGTAGGCGGATGTGCAGTTGGAGGGTATGTAGCAAAGAAGCTACTTCCATCAAAGATAGTGACAGGAAAATTATAATTGAGAACTGAAGTGTAGTCAAGACAGGGATGTTTCCTACAGCAGCTGCTGCTGGACCCCAAGCCCTTTGTTTCTTTCCTTGCATTGTTCTTGAGGGAAGAAAGCAAGGAGTTCTTAGATCACAATCTGTGGCTCAAAAGGCAGGACAAGAGGGACCCTGTCCCACCTTCAGATTGTGGGCCCTGTGAGCCAGAACTGATGGTTCAAGGTCTGCTGGTAGATTCCTGTCTCAAGAGGGACAAAGGGTGACTTGGCTGCCAAAAGTGGGAATGGACATTTCACTCCTGCATGGTTGGAGAGCCTCTCTGCCCTCGTATGCACATGTGGATCCAGCCTGGTGTATTGCATGTGGTACAGGTCTTTCTCA
Organism: Grammomys surdaster; assembly: GCF_004785775.1. Lineage (NCBI taxonomy): Eukaryota > Metazoa > Chordata > Mammalia > Rodentia > Muridae > Grammomys > Grammomys surdaster. The sequence goes on from NW_021621002.1 coordinate 846,727, forward strand.
GCTCAGACTGATCTCTGTGTGCTCTCTGCCTTATCTACTTTCTAACAATGTGTGTGTGTGTGTGTGTATAATCCATCCCAGGCAGGACCTATGGGCTTCTTTTGTAAGTATCACTTGGGGAAAGACTCCAGGAAAGATAGAAAGTAAAATACAGAAGCAATTGATCCACAGGTTATACATTCTACAATCCCCAAGGGAAGCCAGAACGTGGGGCTACACCCAGATCCTATATATACATTTTCTTAAAAAAAATCCTTTTCATTTGTTCATGTCTAGTTTCTTGAGTTCTTCATATATTTTAGATATTAGCTCTCTGTCAGTGGAACATTGGAGAAAATCGTATCCCATGGGCTTCTCTTTTGTCCTACTGACAGTATCCTTTGCATTGCAGAAGCTTTTCAGTTTCATGGGCAGCCTTGTCTGGCCTTGATGTGACAGTATGTGCCTGATTTTTACTGTAGCTTGTTGTGCCATATTTGTTTGATGTTCCTGGGAGACCTGCTCTATTTTGAGGGGAGGAGGGGGCATGGATCTGGTGGAGAGGGGAAACATGGCGGGTGGAAGAGGCTGGAGGGAGGAGAAATTGTGGTTGGGATGTAGTATATGAAAAAAGGATATAAAACATAAAAACAAAAAATATTTTATTTTTTAAGATTATAATGTAATTTACCCCTTCTTTTTCCTTCCCCCGAATCCTTCCATATACCTCTTCTTGCTCTTTTTCAAATTCATGGTCTCTTTTTCTCATTAATTGTTGTGTGTGTGTGTGTGTGTGTGTGTGTGTTTATACACATGTCTGAAATATATAATGTCTGCTCAGTCTGTGTGATGTTACTTGTCTGTATGCTTTCAGGGTTGACCATTTGGTACCAGGTAATTGATTGGTGTGCTCTTCCCCGGGGAAGACTATTTCTCCTACTCTCAGCATTCCTTAGTTGCCTGTCTGTTATTTTTTTGTGTAGGGTTGAGGGTTCATGGACTTTCTCTCATCCACTGTAGCATATATGTTGGTGTTCTCATTGACAGCTCATGTTTAGGTAGTCACATTGGTGGGGCTTTATGGGAGTAGCTTCTGACAGTAGGAGACACCTTCTCATAGAAAATTTCCTGTTGCCATGGCTATTTCAGCCTTTACATCCCTCTTGCACAAGGATCCCTGAGCCTTAGGTACACGATTTGTGTTGCAGATTTATCACTTGAATCTGGGATCCATATGTCTGAATTCTGATTGGCTGTGTTTGCTGTAATGGTATCTATCTGTTGCAAAATAAATTTTCTTAGCCATTCTCTTCTTTTGAGAACTCTCTGTACGAACAGGTCCTTTGTTTTTTAAGTTCTGGATAATAAGCTTCTGTCAGATGTATATCTAGCAAAGACTCTATGGGCTTTCTCTCACCAAACTGGGACTGAGCCTTTGCTGCACCTTTGTTTGGTAGGCTATCCACTTGTTTTCTCTTCTAGTGTTTTCAGTGTTTCCTGTTTAGGTCTTTGATCCACTTGGAGTCAGTTTTTGTACAATATGGTAGATACGGGTCTACCATATCTTTCTCCATGTTGGACACCCAGTTTTCCCCAGCACCATTTGTTAAAGATACTGCCCTTTCCTCAGTGGATGTTTTTGACTCTTTGCCAAATGTTAAATGACTAAAGCTACATGTGAACATGTTTGGATCTTCAGTTTTGTCCCATTGGTCTACATGTCTGCTTCTGTGCTTGGACCATATTGTTTTTCTTGCTAAGGCTCTATGCTGTGTCTGGAAATCTGCAACAGTAATCCCTCCAGCATTGTTCTTTTTGCTAAGCTTGTTTTGGCTACCTGGGGTCTTTTGTGCTTCCAAATGAATTTTAGGATTTTTTTTTTCTATTTCTGTGAAGAATGACACAGTGATTTTGATTGGGATTGTATTTAATCTGGGAGTGTATTTTTCTAAGATGGTCATTTTCACAATTTAATTCTACCAATCCACAAGTATGTCTTTCCATTTTCTGGCATCTTTATCTCTTTCTTCAGAGGTTCACTGTTTTTCTTGTAGAAGTCATTTGCTTCCTTGATTAGGTTTATTCCTAGGTATTTTATTTCCATTGTGACCATTGTGAGTGGGACTGCGTACCATTCTTCTCTCTGTGCTTGTTGGTGTGTAAAAAAGCTACTGATTTTTGCAACTTGATTCTGTATCCTGCCACACTGGTGAATATGTGTATTGTTTCTAGAAGATTTTTGGTAGTTTTTTTCCCCCCACGGGGGAGGAAATCTCTAAAGTACAGTGTCATGTCATCTGCATACAGGAATAATTTGATTTCTTCTTTGCTACTTATATCCCTTTAGTTTCTCCTCTCTTGCCTCATTGCTCCAGCTAGTACTTTGAACACCATGTTGAAAAGGAGTTGAGATAGTATGAATCCCTGTCTCATTCCTGACGTCAAGAGAATTGCTTTAAGCTTTTCTCCATCTGTGGGTTTATCACAAATATCTCCCTATTTGACACAGGAGAAAACTGAGGCTCAGAAAGGTGAAGAGATTTGTCTAGAGCTTTACTTCTTAGCTGAATATTTTAGTTGCTCTGAGGCTTTGGACCAGACAAAAGCCAGCATGACCTCCCTTTCTCCCTCACAGACAGGCGATTCTATGAGAAAACAAACAAACAAACAAACAAACAAACAAACAAACGTTTCTTGCTGACCCAGAATGATTCATGGATCAACTTGGAGCAGGCCACCTCCAGGAGGTTAGAGGGACAGACAGTCACATGGAGGAAGAAAAGTTTTCTTACAAATGGACAAATGCCCAAGGAGAGTGTGATGGTTCATATTGATGGTCAGTCTGAGAGAATGGAGAGTCTTCTCTGGTCCTGTCTGTGACAGATTGTCTAGATTGACTTAACTGTGGTGGGAAGATCCACACTGAATGGGCAGCACTGTCCTCTGGGCTCTCACACTAAATAAAAAGGAAAATAGGAGCTGAGCAGAGAATTTACCTGCTTCCTGGCTGCAGATACACGGTGAAAAGTTGCCTTGGTATTGATATTGGCATTTTCTTCCAAAAGGCGTTCAATTTGGTGTGCACGGATATTGATGTCCTCCCCCTATCCTCCATATGCTGGGTTCCTGGAGGATGTCTAAGAACTCCCATCCCCTCAACCACTTAACTACCTTGGAAGATATGTCCACTTGTGATAGTTTTGCAAAGTGATACCTTAATTGACAGGCCAGCAGTGGTGAGCTCACCTATGTTGGGATGCCAGGTAGAGCAGGAAGTGATGAAGGCCTGAGCTCTAGATGTAGCCCTGGCACCTTTTGCTCTGTGGCCTCAGGCTCATCAGTGGTAATGAGGATAATGGCCACTTCTCTGTTTTGCTGTTGGGAGGATAACATAGGGCTAGCCATGAGAGAACCAAGCTCAGTCCCTGTGTCTGGTTATGGGAGGCTGTTGGCTCTGGTGATGGAGAAACTCTGAAGCAGGAAGGAGGCAAGACTCTCACACTCACATGTGTCTCCTTCCCCGGATGGTGCTCCCCACAGCTGTCTCCCAAGCCCCAAGGCAGCCACTTATGTCAAGTGCTAGTAAAGACCGTGAGACAGATTTCCACTCAGGCCAGGGATCTGCAGGTCTGGCTCTCCCCAGCCAAATGCTTCCAGCTGGTTCTGGGTAATTGGTGCCAGCTGCTTTGGGGAGAGCTCCTTGGCACTTCCTGGGCTGTTGGCAGGTGGGCTCTGGATTGTAGCCGGAGCTTGGCCTGAGAGCCAGTTCTTCCCCAAGGGGCCCAGGTGGCTTGGAGGCAGAACTGCTGGGAGATGGTTTTCACTTGGTGGAGGGCAGTAGCTGTTGGATGAAGGCCCAAACCACTCAAGGCTCTGTCCATGAGAATCAGGCCACACATGCTGCTGCTGAGTTTGCTTGAGAGCAATTATGTTGACTCTCTGACTCCTGTTTTTGCTTCTCCAAATGGCAGTGCTTTTTCTCCTTGGTACACGGCAGAGTGACTCAGGAAGGATTCCAGAGATGCTATTCAAGAAAGAGACGGAGTGAGCTCCTGTTCTGGACTAGTGACCACAGCACAGGAGAGGGCTCTTTAGAGGTAGTCCTATTTAGTTCCTCAAGCTAAAAGCAGACAGCTGGAGAAGTGACCTACCCAAAGTCAAACTAGTAAGCGGGGCTTCAGTACAGTTTGCACCCTGAGTTGGAATGCTGACTGGTGTATCCTGTTATTCAAATATCTTGGCCAAGAGAAATCATTTGAAAATTATTATATCATAAAAGAGTTGAAAAACTATTCCTCCTGCATTTTTAGAGCAACTCAAAATGGAATTTCTCAGCTCTTATGGTCAACACTTAGGAAAGTTAGTTTTTCTTTTGTTTGTTCAAATTTCTCAGTCTTGTTTGCTTGTTAAGGAGGAATGATGCTGTCTACGTATGCTATGACATACCCCAGTAAGGGAACTACTGTAAGTGCTTAAGAGCCTACCTCCTTTTCCCTTCCCTCTTCTCTCCTTAGTTCATTCCAAATCTGGAGGAAATTCTGTGGGCTTAGGTGTTTGCTCTGTCATCACTGAGAGTGGGACCCTCTAGCCCTTTGAAGCTTTTGCTCTCAGTTTAGCACCTGGAGAAAGCTAATGTTGTCTTACTTGCACTTTGGAACTAGATAACCCAAATTCAATGGTAGGTTTTAAGCAGTGGTGGAGAAGGGAATGGATTTCTATTTTAAAGTCATTAGTTTAGAATTTCCCAGAGAGTCCCACTGTGTCTAGTGACTCGTGATCCTTTAATGGTTGGAAGCTACTTTAGATTTATTTTTTTTTAATCAACCCAATTAGTATTGAAGGGGACTCTAGCATCCAGTGGGAAACAGAGTCTGTGTTGTTCAGGGCTAAGCGTGCTCCTAACCATCTGCAGGGCCCCAGGGAAACCCACCTTTCTAAAATGGGCATTTTCTTTCTCATTCGGATCGTTTACGAAGCCAATTGTTTGAGACTGTGAAAAAGTGTGAAGCCAATTGTTTGAGATCGTGAAAAAGTGTGAAAGATTCGTATCTTAGTCCAGCTGTGTAAGACCATAAGCCTGGACTTAGCGGCTATTTTGAGTAGCCTGTTTTGGGGTGACTGGACAGTCGTTATGCAAGATTCTATCTCATCAGGCCCTGTAAAAGCACGGCTCCATTTTAAATGTGTGTGTTGGCTGGGTAAGGCAATCAGTGTCATGGTTGCCTCCTAAAGTAGGTGGGCCCTGAGTCCTCCTCAGGAAGAGGATGCTTAAGGGGATAGCCCAATGAATCTTGTCCTCACAGTTCTGAACATTAGGCTGTTTGAACTGGAGACCCAGTAGCCTCCTTAGCTTTCTTTTTCAGTGTCTTATGTACACCTCATCCAGTTATATTCGGGTACTAAACATTTTCTGATTTGCCAGTCTCAAAACCTCTAATGGCTCACCCCTTGCTTGCCAGAGGGATCAAGTCCACCCTCCTGGGTAGAGTTTGTTAGCTTTCCAAGATTCTTGTTTATCTCCAGGCCCACACTTTATAGTGCCCCTCACTGGCCACTGAGACAGTCTTTATGGTGTTCCTACCACGTACCAGCTATCCTGGTAGGTGCCAGGGATATAATGTGATAAAAAAGACCAAGATAGGTGCCAGGGATACAATATGATAAAAGAATTAGCCCTGACTTTGCATTTACTGTCCCGTGTGTTCTATGGACACCTATGCTGCTGTATGATGGACAGGTATGGGTGCCATGTGGGATACAGCACTGTGTGATGAACGTATCTGTGGATCGCAATACACTTACAGTCTATGGAGAGGTATTGGGCTGGAGGGTTGGGATGATCTGTTGGCTTGGTAGCAGAGGCACATGGGTCAGGAAATGGATGGAGAGGTAAACAGAGGTCTGACTGAAGGCTTCGTTGGTAAATATTTTTTCAAGAACATTGAAAGACAATGAACCATTTAAAGGGGGAAGTGATTAAGACCAGAGTTTTGTTTATAAACATGTACTTTCTCCTTGCCCTGTAGAGAATCAGTGGGTGTTTGTTGAACAGTCTTGCTATCACATAACAGCCAGCTCTTCCCACATGTTCGACCTTCCCCCATTATAGCTGGGCTTTCCGGTATCCTTCTGAACATTAATTCCCTTTTTGGAACAATGCTGAAGTCTTGTAGGCTCTCAGTTCAGTAGGTGGTCCACTTTCCTAACTACTTAGTTCATTTTTAAAAAATAGAATAAAGATAGCCTTATAAATTTCATTTGCTGTAAAAATGATCCATATTAATTTTATGAGCTCAGAGGAAAAAAAGACCCTCATTATCCAGAGATAACTTCTGCTAATATTCTATTCTAGATTCCAGTGATCATGGGACTTATCCAATGGGCCCAGTTATCTCCAGTTTGGAGCTTTTCTGAACAATACTGCCATACTCATTTATGTCTAAGATGTTGTGTGGACAACTGTATCTAGTTTCTTGGTTAAATCTATAGGAGTAGAGTTTCTGGGGTTTACAGTAAATTCACATGTAACTTTTGGGAGCCGCCAAAGCAACAGCATCATTTTGCAACAGTACCAGCAATGTCAGAGTTCTCAAACCGAGTTTTGTAGAAGTAGGAATCAGCTACATCTCAAGCCCTTGCTGGGATGGTGCTGTGGGGTAGCAACTATCAGCTTCATGTTACAGCTGAACAATGAGGCCAGTTTTTTCCAGGAAGATCTTGGGGATTACTTTGGTGCGAAGCCTTGTTTAGGAATCACTGAGCTAAGAGGATGGGAATAGGGCGGTCAAGGAGAAATGCTGGGAACATTCTGGGCTGGTGAGGGGTATACTAATAACAGTAATATGAGAGCATCATAATAGTAGTATAGAGAAAGATGAAGACACTCACAGTAGGGGAGGCGGAGCGGGAAAGGAAGAGAAACTATGTGAGAGAGAAAGAATATATGAAACTGAAAAATTTAGTTCTACAAGGGTTTCAGGTTTCACACGTGTTTGGATCCTATGTCTGCTTCTCTAAACCCTTTCTAGATCCATCCCCCCTTTCATACCCATACAACTTTGTGTTCTTTTTATTTTTAATATTTTTTATTTTGAAGTCCAATTTATTTTACTCGAATATTCATAAATGTGTGCCCTTCCACTGCAACATGGTCAGCTGACTAGAGGCTATTCTCTTAGAGGAAGCTGTCTCTCCTTCTAGCAGCTTACGTTGCTGTCCGCTCCACTGCTAGGGTGGGATTGTGTGTCCAAATCCCTTCTCCATGCTAGAATTTGGTCTATCTTGGACTTGTATAGGTTTTGTCATGTGAGTTCACATGTAAAGCTGCCTTCCTGTGTCCAAACATTTTCTTGTACTTATCCACTGCCTCTGGATCAGTCTCTTTCTGCCTCTTCTACAATGATTCCTGATCCTCGAGAGGAGGATTGTGGTATATGCATTTCCTTTAGGGATGGGCAATCATTCAGTCCCTCATCTTATGCACTCTGGCCAGTTTTGTGTCTTTGTGTTAGTCACTGTCTATTGCAAATAGAGGAGGGCCGGGTAATGCATTGATTCATTAGTTACTTAATCCTAAGCGGTTAGGATTCGGTTTAACATTATGTCCATTGAGCATCATAATAATTTCCCCTGTAGGGCCTACGTCCTGTTTATCCTCAGGTTCATGGCTTAATATTGGTGACAAAGATGGGGGTTCATATTGTGGAGCAGGGCTGACAGACATCCAGTCAGGAAATGGTTATTCCTATGATATTTGTGTTACTATTCCGCCAACGGGCATGCCTTGCCACATCAGTCATTGTGTAGCTCGAAGGTCTCACTGATGGTTGTTTTTCTCCTTCCAGCATTATAAAAGCTACCCAGTAGGGAGGAAGCATCCAGTTCAGTACCACTTTGATTTCTCTATGCTCTATGACCTAAGTATGTGGCATCTTCAACAATAGGGTCTCACCATCATTTTTCTGAGCGGCAACAAGTACAGTGTCAATAACCTGTAGTGTTTGGGGTTCTGTGGGACCTCACTAGATAATAATGAGGTCACCCCTTCCTGGTACCGGGCTTTTGATTTGCGGGAAAACTTTGAGAGTTCAAATTTCATAAAGCACCAAATAATTCACTGACATGTCCTTCTAATTTTTCCATAAAGGTTTTCTGAGAGAGCTTTTTGTTTGAGTCCTAGGCACAAGTTCTCAACAAACCTTTGGCTCGTTATTAGTCTCAGTTTGTAGGTATGGGAGTTTAGGCTCATGAGATTCAGTAATAAGGCTGGGACTTGAAACCCTTTCTGTCTGTTGACCTCCCCTGTAACATTTTGCCTGTCTCTATGTAGGGCTCTGTGCTGGTGCTGTGTGACTAGGGTCTTGGGACTTTGCACTCCTTGCAGGAGAATTCATTATACATTCCAGTATTGCAGCAGATTCTCTGCTGGGTTGTATAGTCATTGTCGTTTGCCCTTCTCTCCAGTATATTAGAGGCATATTAGATTTTCTTTAATGGAAACACTAAATGTGCTATAGACATGCAATGTAAGATGTCTTAGTTAAATACCCCGAGGCTTTTGTGCATTGCGGCTCCAGTAAATGCCCTGTGCTTCTTGCTCCTTGTCTCTGTTGATTAAAGCGTATTTACTGATGGCTGGAACTTGACATCTCTTGCTGACTGTCAGTCTGAGCTTTGCAGAGTGCAAGGTTGGGGGCCCCTTTGAATCAGGCCTTGGAGTTCCTTGGCAGGGCTGTTTTCAGAGCTGGATGTGTGCTGAGGGGAAACTTGTGGTAATTACTGAGCAGATGCCCTTAATGAGGTCTCTGCTGGATTTCCAGCTGGCATTGAGAGCTCTGCATTGGGACAGGAATACCGAAGTCACTGGATGATTCTGTGACGTCACATCCTCCCCTGTTGTCATAGCAGCTATAATCATCCTACTGAAAGAGTCCCTCAGGGTGCTGGCAAGCCACATCTTTTTTTCCACTTATGGGAATCACGGTGCTTCCTTGCAGAGCGAGGAGAGAGCTAGCATACCAGAGCTCTTTAAAAGAAAGCATCGCTTATTTTCACTGCATCATTATAACCATTGTTATTGTTTTAACAATGATTATGATTATGCTGCTGTACTTGATTACAGAAAAAAAATTATAAAGACTGGCAGGGAAGACCCAAGATCCTACCCAAAACATGTGGGAAAATGTGACCATTTTCTTAAACATCTACCCGAACAAAAATGTTTTTTAATGAACATGTACATTATTGTTTTTTCAAACGTGCTATCATAATATGTTATTTACTTTTGTCTCCACAAACAATATGCATATCAGTGTTGTGAGAGTTGGTAGGATATGGTGGTTCCTGTAGATTCTGTACCATTGGGTACTTAAATCCTTCTGCTTTCCAAGAGTCACTGACAATGTTACAGGATGCACTTATCTACAGGTGTAATAGTGAATCGTTAGGAGTTGGCTACTCGAGAGTTAACAGATAGCATATAACTCTTCTGTTCATTTTGTAAAGTTGACCCTGTTTTGCCATGTGTCGGTTTATCCTTTGAATTTCTTTTAGAAAAACGGTACATGTCTTTTTACTTTGGTTCTTTCTTCTTTTAAGATAAGGGTTTTCTGTGAATCCCAGACTGTCCTCAGTCTCATAATGTGCTGCTTTAGTGTCCTGAATGCTGGCATTGCAGGCCTCCTCCACCATATCCAACAGAAATTTTGCTCATGGCAGTTTTTCAATTGGGGTGTTTTTTTCTGATTTACATAAACATCTTGGGGTGTGTGTGTGTGTGTGTGTGTGTGTTAGGATCTGATTCTAGAGTCCAGGTTGACATAGAATTTGTGACTTTCTTAGCTCAGCCTCCTGAACTCTAGGGTTTCAGGTAAGCATTACCATGTCAGGTTATAACATGACATTTGTATGTATTAGGGCTCTTAAAGTGCTGATAGATTGTAAGGATGTTTTATGTTCAGATGTTCAGGTTCAGTTATTGTTAAAATTCATGTTAATTGTCTAGAAATCTATATCGACAAGTTGATGATAAGATTCATCATCGGCAGAGAGATGACTAAGTAAAAAGGCATGGCTAGCATGGGACCATGAGAACTTGAGTTTGTATCTCAACTCACATAAAAGCTGGGCGTGGTGGGGTACTCACTCCTTGAGTTTAAGTCAAGGGCTGGGATGGAGTCAGAATCAGGCAGGTCCCTGGAGCATGTTAGCTGAGTGATAAGCTCTGGGGTCCGTGAAGACCATGTCTCAGAAATTAAGGTAAAGAATGATAGAAGGTGATACCTGATGTTAGTGTCTAGCTTCCACATATGTGTGCACACACACACACGCACACACCACACACACACACAAACATGTATACAGACATCGTATTATACACACAAAATGAAAAATAAAAATGGGAAAGAAAATACGCGCAAGCATTTTCAAGCGCTTTATTTTTTTTTCAATGTTGAAATCTTTGAGATAAATTTAGCTTGCAATGAGCTAGGGATTTAAAATCTTCGCCCCAATTTCTTTCTTTCTTTCTGCAGTGCTCTAAAGCGCTGACACGATAATACAGTTGAGCTCATTCACATAGACACCAGTTCTGTTCATGTATAAAACTGTCTTTTCTTGTGCTACTGTGTGTGATGTTCCAGGAAGGAAAGCAAGAGAAAGGAGCAAGGGGTGGACTGGTGGACAGGATCAAATGTATGATGTGGTGGAAGAAATTAACTTTGTGAAAGTCAGCACCATATATAATGAATATATGCCAATACAAATTCATATAACCCCAAAGAACAAGAGTTTGCAACTTCCTACTTACTTTAATTCTAAACATTCTAGTGCTAGTAAAAATTTTATTTAAAAGTCTTCTCATTTAAAGACATTATGATATAAATTCTAATGTAAACATATCCTAATCTAGATGAATTACACAGAGCAGTGGTTATATTGCACCGTCATCCACTTCATTCTCTACCGTGTTGACTGAGCTCATGGAAATTACTTGCTTACTAGAGATTTCTGTTGTATTCTTTTTTCTAAAATTTTCTCTTTGTATCTCAGTTTTTGGCTTTATGGCTACTTTGGTGCATTGTAATTTACTTTGTAAGAATTCATAGAAATTATGTATTTATTACTAACATTACTTTTTCAATATAAGATGATTTTCTGGGTAAACACCACTAAATGGTATTTACCATTTTATTTCTACAATAGGCTCATTACTAAGCAAAACTAAATAGGCTCATTACCAAAACAATTTAAAATTTTTCCAATTTTGGCAAACATCCTTTCTTTTGGGCGCATCTACATATACTCTCCATCTGGCATGGATTATCCGTACATACTGCTGAAATGTGATGGTCACTTTCTTTCTTTCTTTCTTTCTTTCTTTCTCTTTCTTTCTTTCTTTCTTTCTTTCTTTCTTTCTTTCTTTCTTTCTTTCTTTCTCTCTCTCTCTTTCTTTCTTTCTTTCTTTCTTTCTTTCTTGTCACAATGCATGAGAGCCATTTAAAATGAACTTCTTGGATAGAAGTATTTAGTTTCTTTTTTAGGCTAAGGGCCTATGTTCCTGTCCTGTTTGTTTTGGAACCACTAGTTTTCTTAAAAATTAATTTATAATGTTAATTAAAATATAGTCAGATCACTATTCCTCCCCTTTCCTCCTTTCAAATTGTCCTATGTGCCCTGTGTTTAACCCCTTCCAACCTATTCTACCTCCTCTCAAACTGACTCTTTTCCTTATTATTGTAACATATCTATATATATATTTATACTCATTAATATATCAATACAACTTACTGAGTCTGTTTAGCACTGTCGTATATATTTGATTTCTAGACTGATCACTTTGTATTTCATAACTAATTAGGGGGCTCATCTTTGGGAGAGACTAATTCTCTCTCCCCAACAACATTAGATGCCTGCAGATCTTTGTCTAAGAGTAGAACTCCATGAGATTTCTCCCTTTCTCATTAGTGTGTCTATTGGTATTATCATTATTCGGGTTTTGTTTAGGCAGCCATATTGTTGAACCATCATGGTTGAAATTTGCTGCAGAGAAAAATCTCATAGCAGACTTCCCGTTCCAATGGTGTTTACAGTTTTCTTCTCTTTCTTCCATGGTGTTTCCTGAGCCTTAGGGAAGGGAGTTATATTGTAGATATATCTGGCCTCCCCAAGATCATACCACTGTGGCTGGGTTCCCCAAGATCATTTGATTTCTGCATTATGATCATTTGTGTTCTTCTGTAATCATCTCCATTTTCTGCAGAGAGAAGCCTCTTTGATGTGTGGTGAAAGCTATACTTTATCTGTGGGTATAATGGTAAGTTTCATCCACCATAATCAAGTTGACTTATCCTGTATATACAGGAATAGTTCATCAGATGTAAGTTATTAAATATAGTAAATTATAAATGTACTTAAAGACAAAAAAATCACATGGTTATCTCAAGTGTTGCAGGAAATGACTTTGACGAATCCAACATGTGTTCTAGAGAGAGTAGGGTTAGAGGGAACATACCTCAACGTATAATAAAGGCTGTATATAACAAATACACAGCCAATGTTATCCTTAATGAAGAAAAACTTGAAGCAATATTATCAAAATAGGAATGGGCTGTCCACTAATTCTACTCTTTCTTAATATACTGCCAGAAATAATAGCTGTAGGCAAAATAACAAAGCTAAAGGGATGTACATAGGAAAAGAAGAAGCCATGTGTGCTAATAAGGTCACACCTAGTCCAGCAAAGTTATACCTCCAAATCCTCCTCAAGTAGTGCTACTCCCTGATGACTTAAACATTCAAATATGTGAGTCTATGTGGGGGCCATTCTTATTCAAACTGCCATGTACACCAACAGCAAATATGCTCGGAAGAAATCTCAGGCACACTCCCATTTACAATAGCCTCAAAGAAACTAATATCTAGGAAATAAACCTACCCAAGTAGATGAAAGACATATACAGTGGAAACTTCAAATCTCTGAAGAAAATTATTGAAGAAGACATCAGAAAATGAAAAAAAAAAAGAAAGAAACAAAACGAAACAAGTATCTCCCATGTTTAGGGTTCTGAATGAATAAATATTGTGAAAATGACCATCTTACAAAAAACAATTTATAGATTTAGTACAATCTCAATTTAAAAAAAACACAACATTTTCATAGAAATTTAAAAAAAATCTTAAAATATATATGAAGCCAGAAAAGATCCTGAACAGCCAAAGCAATCAGCAAAAAGGACAATACAGGAGAGAGTATAATTCTAGACTTCAAGAAAGCAGACAGGTACACCAATGGAGCAAAGTGGCAGATCAAACTTGAGTATATGTCACTATAGCCATCTCATATTTAACAAAGGCCAAAGAATACACAGGAGAAAAGACAGCATTTTCAAAAAAAAATGGTGCTAGATTAGACCCATACCTATCACTCTGAACAAAAATTACCTCCAAGTGAGTTACATCTAAGACCTCAGTTTGAAATCTAAAACACTAAAACTACTAGGAAAAGACATAGGTGTTATATGTATGGGAAAAGCCTTTCTGAATAAGACTACATATTTTTCAAAAATTGAAACTAACAATTGACAACTGGGACCTTGCAGCACTGAAAAGCATCTGTACAGCTGAGGAAACAATCAAGTGAAGAAGAAACTCAGAGTGGTAGGAAATCTTTCCCAACTATGCATCTGACAGAATTCGTATCTGGAATATACAAAGAACTCAAAACAATCAAGAAAACAAATGACCAAATTGAAAATCGGCCTGTGGTGGGGAAGAGTTCGCAAAAGAAGAAATGAAAATGGCTAAGAAATATCTCAAAAGCTACTTATCATCCTTAGTAATTAGGGGAATGTAAATTACAACGATGAGATTGTATCTCACCCTAGTCAGAATGGCTAAGATCAACATAACAGCTTGGTACACCTGCAGGTGTGGATGTGAGGAAAGGGGAACACTCGTCACTGTTGGGATTGCAAACTCATGCAACCACTCTGAAAGTCAGTGTGGAGAACTCTCAAAAAGCTAAAAACACATCTACATATGAACCAGCTGTGCCACTCCGTGGCATATACCCAAAGAACTTGACATCCTACTCCTTAGACACTTGCTCAGCCATATTCATTTCTGCTGTACTCAAAACAGCCAGGACACTGAAACAGTCTAAATGTCCTTCAGCAGATGAATGGATAATAAAATTGTGGTACATATACACAATGGAATACTATTCATTTGTAACAAAAATGAAATTGTGAAGTTTGTAGGTAAATGAGGGGACTAGGAAATATATTGAGTGAGGTAGCCCAAACCCAGAAAGACAAGTATTGTCTGTTCTCTTTCATTTGTGGTTCACAGTTTCACAGTTCCAGATGTGATTAGGCAACTGTATAGTTGTTATACATTATAGGAATGTAAAGAGGAAAGGGCTAAAGAGGGGAATAGCAGGATACAATTGGTATGAAGAAGAAAATGGGAAAAATAGGGAGGAGGCTTTAACTGGGGATAGGGGAAGCAGGTCTATACAGAAGGAGAGGAAGGAGGTACGGAAAACCAAGGTTGTTTGATAAAACATCAAGGAATCGTATTATCTATTTACATATCTTAAATGAAGTTATGCAACTTGGGCTGACAATGCTTTTTACAAGAGCCATTGTTTACCTAACAAAAAACACCAGAACCAGGTATAGAAAACCTCAGCGTTGTTGATCAATGTAGTAAAGCAATTTCCAAACAATATAGGCTACTGCAGTTGGCACTGGTTGACATTCAGAGGTTGCCAGCAAGTCCCTATTACTGAAGGTTCTACATGCTTTGGAAATAAGACTTAGGGGCAGTGGTGGTGCACACATTTAATTCCAGCACTTGGGAGGCAGAGGCAGGCAGATCTCCAAGTTCAAGGCCAGCCTGGTCTGCAGAATGAGTTTCAGGACAGCCAGAGCTACACAGAGCAACACTGTCTTGAAAAATTAGGTGAAAAAGAGAAATAAGACTTAAAAGATTCTAGCTGGATCTAACCTGAAAGCTACCATGGGCTTTTATAGTACTAGAAAGTTCTATATAAGGAGTCAAGGAAAGGAAACAATCAGTCCGATCAAGTTCTGTTGCCTAGAGACCACAAAAATAACCAGCATGGCCAGATAACTCTAAAGGTGCAATAGTGGAATCAAGCCTGAAAACCATTGTGCTTCTTCTTTGTTAGCTTTAGTGTTGCTTAGTGCAATTATAGCTGTTTTACCCTTCTACAGTCATAATAGCATATGTGAGTTTCTTTCTTTATGTCTGTTTTTGTTGTTTTATGATCACCTTTAGGTATAATGTATCACAAAGCTAGGCCTCGTGAAGAACATATGCCAGTGACTTTGAATAAATACACAGAGTGGTATAGGGTTAGCACTCCCCAATTTTAGATGCTCCTAATACTCCAGAAGGCCCTTCATGTTTGTTTCTATTCAATCTAATTTTAAATCCAACTTTCTGCCAATTGTCCTTTTAAACATCTACTTATTTATTGCTTATTTATTTGTTTTGATTTTGAAACAGGGTCTTACTGTATAGCCTGAGCTAGCCTGTAACCCACTTTGTAGTCTAGACAGGCATTGGCAGACTACAAGCCATCCTCCTGCCTCAGCCTCCAGAGCTCCTGAGATTACAGGAGTGAGCTACCACATTATCTTACTTCTTATTGCCAATTACTTTTGTGCTATTCTAGAACTCTTTTCTCATTCCCCATGCCCATGGCTTTAGGAACAACTGAGCCCAGGATTAGGCAAGTACTGGTACTGTACCTGGTAGGCAAGTACTCTGCCACTGAGCTATATCCACAGCCTCTTTTTAGCTTTTATTTTGAGGCAGGGTCTTAGTAAGTCATTCTGGTTGATCGTTCTTGAACTTTTACCTTCCTGACTTCTGCAAGATTGTTGAATTTGAGGAAAGGGTTTTAGAACCCCAATCTATAGCCAGACCTAAGAGCAGATTTTAAAAACTGTGGGACATACAATTCTCAGTGTCAGAGACTGAGTCCTCAACCCTTAGCATAGGAAGATAGTGTCAGAACTAAACTGAATTAGAGGTACACCAGTTGGTGTCCTCTTCGGAGAACTGCTGACTTGCTGGCTGGTAGGAAATTCTCATATTTTATGAGGTCACAGAAATCTTCTATGTTAATGTGGAAACAAAGGAAAATGGTTTATTTTTTTTCCCCAACACAGTTGGCTTTAAATTTAGTTTAGTTTATTGAGGAAGTACAATATGTATGCTATGTAGATAAAAGCTCTGACTATGACAGTATTGTGTGACAAAACTTTTCCTGGAGAGATGTAACACACATGTCTATTCACATGTTTATTATTCAGATAATAAACACTGGGCAGACCAAAGTATGAATTCTAATAAAGTCCAACTTGGAGAACCAATAAGTGTTACTAGGGTTACTTACGAGAGTAAAAAGACTCAGAGACAGCTGCATCACCAGAGCCCTCTCCAGCATGGGTGACAGATCACAAAAGCTGGGAACCTGGATTATATTGGACAGTCTACAGGCAGCTCAAAAGGTTGCAAAGTGTCTTTCCATGTGACTTTGGTTTAAACCTCTTCCAGCCAGCTCTTCTGATTTCTGCTTCTTTCAGGCAGTCGGTCTGGTCTCAGAGTCTTCTTTGCAGCTTGGCCTCTCTGAGTCTTTTTTTTTTTGTAGCTTATCTTATCTGAGTCTTCTTTGTAGCTTGATTTATTAAAGAAGGACTCTTGGCTTTTATTTCTTACTCTTGCAGGGTGGGGCCTAGTGAATCTGGTCAGTTTTAGGGACTTCCTGAAGTTATTTTGTGTTGTTTACTTTCCTGTTTAAGGAATTTCCTATAGGATGTAATGTTTTGATCTTGGAAGAAGCTGTTATACAAATAGACGGGCTGTAGCTGATGGGCCTGTGTATGAGAACTGGCACCAGAAACACCAGAACTAGGATGCTGCCAGGACAGGGACTGAGTGCCTTGTAAGGCATTTTATTCAGAGTTGTTTTTATGTTTTTGTTTTTAACTTCAGAAATCCACATCACAATACCTGGCCTCCTCCGGTGAAATGTCTGAATTTACATTCTTGGCCTATATAAAAGGAAACACTTCACTTACTACTGTCCTGATACTTCCTACTGTGCTCAGTGATAGCACCTTTGCACTTGGGTACAAAGTTCTGGCTTTTATTTGAATATCTGCATTTCAAAATGTGTGATAGAAATACAGTCTCCTGCTTGTAGGGGCCTGAATTCCTCATCCCTAAATCGAAGGGGTGTGATTTGAGAATTTGTAAATGGTTCAATAGAATCATAGGGCCTTACCAAGATGCTTGAAGAATTATGAAATGATGGGGCCAGTGAGATGGCTCAGAGGGTCATTACTTCCTGCTAAGCCTGATGACCTGAGTTCAAGTCCCCAGAACCCATGGTGAAAGGACAGAACTGAGTTCTTCAATTTGACTTTCACACATGCCCCGTGGCATACGCATGTGCCCCCTTAAATAAAAGTGACTAAAAATTAAAAAGTAATTGAGATGTAAACATAAGATATAAACCAACCTTTTAAATACTAAAATATGTGTATAGCTCATGGGTGTACCCTTTTTTTTAAACATAGGCAATTGTAACCATCAATTTATGTTTCAAGGTAAACTAGAGTAGACATTGGAACAATGCTATTATTATTTCATTTTTTTTTTGCTTCTGTCTTTGGGACAGGATTGTGTATCTCAGGCTGGCCTCAGCATTGTGATTCTCTCGCTTTGGCTTCCTAAGTGCCGAGCTGATACATGTGAGCCACAATGCCCGGCTATTATTTCAATTTTTGAAAAGTGTTTTGAGATCACAAGGTGAGCATCAATGCCAATTTCCTACTTATAAATTCCTCCTTTCTTAGACTCACCAACTGGCATTTTTCTCAATTATATGTAACCAATACAGAACAGGAATACAGTGGTTGCTTTTCATCCTTACCTATAACTGAAAGTTTTTATGCTCAGTAGAGGAGTTTCTAATTCACTTTATAATAAATATGAAAGGTTTCACTTCAAAAATAAACTATGCTAATACATTCATTTTAGGGTTTTATGTAAAATATCCTTTGAACCAAAAGTTCCACAGCTGAAAATGGTAGGTGTTCCTGAGGCTGTTAGTCCTTGAAGTCCACTGGGATTTAACTGCACACCACACCTTCCAGCTGTTCTTAGCTGCATATCCACTTCTGTCTGTTCACTGACTCAACCATCTTCTGTAATTAGAGTGGTGCTCATATCTTTCTTGGGGAAATAAAGCAACAACAGGCATTAAATGGAGACACTGAGGATCAGTGACTTTAGACTTGAGGCATTTTACTATTGACTTCTCTGAACTAGGCAGCCATCACAGTTATGAAATAATGCAACTGATCTTGTTAACGAATCAGATGGCTTCTTGCTTACTGTAGATGCAACCATAGTAGTCCCTAAGCATCTGTGGGAACCATGTTTCAAGACCCCCAGTGGATGTCTGAAACTGAAACTGGTTCCTACATATTCTCTCTGACAATTGTCATGTTCACCTGTACTAATGCCTGAGCCTTGAAGTGGCTGTCAACAAACTAACAAAAGATTCCATGTGTGCTGGATAGGATTATGTCAACTTGGCATAAGCTAAAATCTTCTGAGAGGAGGGAATCTCAATTAAGAATCTGCTTCCATAAGATCAGGCTGTGAAAAATCCTATAGACCATTTTCTTAATCAGTGATGGATGGGAGAGGGCCCAGACCATGGTGGTTGGTGCCATCTCTGGACTAGTGGTCCTGGGTTCTATAAGAAAACAGGCTGAACAAGTCATGAGGAGCAAGCCAGTAAGCAGCACCCCTCCACAGCCTCTGTATCAGCTCCTGCCTTCAGGTTCCTGTCCTGTTTGAGTTCCTCTTCTGACTTTTTTCAATGAAGGACTACGGTGCAGAAGTATAAACCAAATATACCCTTTCCTTCCCAAGTTGCTTTTGTCATGGTATTTAACTAAGACAACATAGAAGAAACCCAGTGGTTCCCGATCTTTACTGGAGCAACCCATCCCTGCTATGGTTGCAGAAATTGTGCGTGTGTGTGTGTGTGTGTGTGTGTGTGTGTGTTCATATATAGCAAAAGTACCATAACAAGCCGAAGGATCTCTTTGGTGTGATACTATCATATTTTTGCTTAAGAAAGCTTGTAATTACAGGAAGTTCTTGGTCAGGCCTTTACACGGGTACAGGGAACCAACTCAGGACTTTATGTTTGCATGGTAGGTACTTAATCAACTGACCTGGTTTTCCAGCCATAGCTAGCACACTCTTATTGATTGGTTGATTGACAGTTTCATACACAGATACCATTATAATTTTTTCATATATACTGCACCCTGCCACCATTTCTTATCTGCACCATCACGCAGGACATTCCCTTCCCTGAACAGTACCCGCTCTCTTCTTATATCTATATGTGCGTTTGATGATATATAGTTAAATCCTATGCTGCATGAGAATAAGCACATAATATTTCTCTCATTTCCTTACATAATCTTCTCTTGATTTAGCTCTCCCTACACTTTTTGACCTCTACCTTCCACATGGTTTCTATTCTACTTTTTTTGGTGGAGTCTGTAGTGTCTTTTAAATATAGGCGCACGCTATCTGCAAATAGGAATAATTTGACTTCCTTCTTTCCTATTTGCATGCCCTTCATTTCTTCCTCTTGCATTACTGCCACAGCTAAGACTTTAAACATGATACCAAAGAAGAGAAGACACTCCCGATTTAAAATAAATGCTAACAGTTTTTTCCCGATTTGGTATAATGTTAGTTAAAGCCTTTATTATGTTAAGCTATGATTCTTCTGTTCCTAGTTTCTTCAGTACCAGAAAGAGAAATTGATTTTTGTCAGAGGGCTTTTTTTTTTAATCTAGTAAGACTATGATGTAGTTCTGCCTCTGTATCTATTCATCTGTATCTGTTCCATTAATTGATTTGTATGTGTTAAACTGTCCTTGCATCTCTAGAGTGAAAACTGATCAATCATAATAGATGAGCTTTTGAAAGTGCTGTTTGAATTTGGTTTGCACATATTTTGCTGAGAATTTTTGCTGTGCGTTTGTGGTGGTTTGGAAGAGAATGGCTCCTGTAAGGTCACCATTTGAATGCTTGATCTTCAGTTAGTGGAACAGTTTGGGAAGGGCTAGGAGTTATAGCCTTTGTTGGAGGTATGCCACTCTGGGTGGGCTTTAAGGTTTTGAAAGCCTACACAAGGCCCAGTTGGTTCTGCTTCTTTCTCTGCCTTGTGCCTGTGGACCAGGTGCAAGCTCTCAGCTACTGTTCCATTGCTGTGCCTGCCTGCTTGCTGCCTGGTTCCCCACCATGATGGTCATGGACTTACCCTCTAAACTGTAAGCAAGTCCCCAATTAAATGTTTTCTTTTATGTCACTTCTTATCAATAAAACCAAACCAAACCAAACCAACCAATCAACCAACCAAAACAAACAAACAAACAAACAAACAAAAAACAAACCAAACCAACAACAAAAAACTAAGGTAGTACGTGACAAATTGATTAGATTGATCTAAGGGCTTTTCCATTGTGGATGCCTTTGTAGAATGAATATGCTGCTTGCTCCCCATGGCTTTCATAGTCTGCTTCCTTATACCTCTCAGGACCACCTACCCAGGGGTGGCACACCCAGGATGGCCTGGGCTCTCCTACATCAATTATTAATTAATAAAATGTCCTACCAGCTTGCACACAGGTCAACCTGGGGGTGGGGGAATCTTCTCTTCCCCAGTGACCTGAGATTGTGTCATGCTGACAAAGCACTAGCTAGCAGTCAGCCTTAGGTGTTCCAGCTGTTCTTGCGCCCCCCCCCCCCCCTTTTCAGGATGTAGAGTGTTTCATGCATGGGTTTGTGAGGGGGGGAGAAAAAAGGAAGGATAAGGGTGACTGGTTCAGTGCTATTCATTACAGAGTAGCATCCATTATTCTAACTGCCTTTTTAAAGTCCTCCCAAGCAAAGGCTCAAACTCAAATTATTGATTTGAAAAACAAGCTAATGAATTTCACTATAGGCAGTTTTCCCTCATGTCTTTTTTTAGCTTCTCTGTGGGAGCTCAGTACACGACTCTGCACTTTGAGGCTCCAGTCAAAATATTTTACTGTGCTCACTTGAATAATTTCTTTGGGACAAAGAAAAGAAATAAATACAAAGGAGCATCTTTTATGTTGTTTTTGTTTTGTGACAGTTTTACCATATAGACAACACTTCGCTGGTATTTGGTAACTAGCCCAGCAGACCTCAAATTTAGTGTCCTTTTGTCTTAGTACTTTGCATGCTGGGATTAAAGGCATGCATCATGTTCAATAAGAGCCCCTACTTTATCTTCACTATAACATTTCTTGTGTCTGCTACATACTTTACATGTGGTTTAGTTTCTTCTGTCACTATAGAGAAAATCATCCTATCTCTCCATTTCTAGGAGAGTAACTGAGCCTAGGGCCAAGGTTCTCAGTGAATGGCAGAGCTAGCATTTAAATGCAGGTTTGTCTCCAAACCCACCCTAGCCCTGTCCCTGCAGTTGCGTGCCTAGATAAACAAGACATATTTTCAATTTTTGTTTTTTCTTTTTTCTCTTCCTTCCTTCCTTCCTTCCTTCCTTCCTTCCTTCCTTCCTTCCTTCCTTCCTTCCTTCCTTC
>NW_021621002.1:868419-875438 GCF_004785775.1 Grammomys surdaster
TTCCTTCCTTCCTTCCTTCCTTCCTTCCTTCCTTCCTTCCTTCCTTCTCTTTCTTTCTCTTTGAGCATGGGTTAAGAACATTTAGAAACTTCAAGACCGAACTCAACTTAAATTCCTGACTCAGGACTAGCACAACTTTAAATCTGGCTTGGTGAACCTCACATGGTTAGGAGACAGCCACTCTCAGGCCCATCATCTCATCCAGGTCATTCTAGAAGCACTTCAAGTCTCACCTTTCCATTCCCGAGCTTGTGTTCTGTTGTTTTTTTGGTATATTCACCACTGCTGAGGATATCTGGGTATAACTTTGCATTTTCCGTGGAACAGGAAAAACAATTCCAATGCCTAAGTGACCAAAAGAAAGGGATGTGTGAGAAGGACCATACACATGTCTGCTGTCTTGCCGTTTGTGAATCCATGCCCACCTCTTACAGCATGGGTTTTTAATTTCTTCACGGCAAATATGGATTCTTTTCACTTGATAAGAATACACTTTGTTGCTTATTCTCATTACCCATCACTCTGCCAGGAATTTTGCTCTCTTGTTCTCTGCTGCTTTAGTGGACAGAACACTGTGCCTGGTGTATAGCAGGTTCTCAGACTTTTTTTTTCTTTCTTTTTTTTTTTTTGTGAAACGGTTGTCTTTCTCTAATTCTCTTTTCTTGTCTCTCTTAGTAGTCATGTGTCTGATGTGTGTATATGCTGTGAGAGTGTGTACAATCTGTGTGTTTGATGTGTATGTAACATGCGAGTATGTGTGGGTACCATGGCATGCATGTGGAAGACAGAGGACAACCTCAGGTATTGATCCTTGCTTTCAACCTCATTTGTGATGGAGTTGCCTGGATGCTGTAGACTACAAGCTAGCTGGTGCACAAACTTCTACTCTCGCCCAACTCCCTGTAAAAGCATCGGGCTTATCGATATATGCTATCATGTCCAGGCTTATATCGATTCTAGGGATCCAAACTTAGGTCTTTGTACATATGTGAAAACTTACCAGCCATCTCCCCAGTTCCAATGTCTCTTTTCTGTTTCTGCTAATGGTATCTCATACTCAGTCTTTCCTCACCTCAGTCAGACATATTCCCAATTTTCAGACACTGAGTTGTCCTTGTTGGTTCTCCCCTTGGAATGTTATGTCCTTTATAGTTTCAAATCCATATCTCTCTCCTTCTGTCTCCATAGCTGCCCTCTACCTGTTAATTAGTAAGGTACAGCTTTTAACCTCTCAACTTGTCTATCTTCTGCAAACCCTAATCTGACTGTTCATCTTCCTCAGTGCTGGCTTGATCCTGATTTTACTGAAATAAATGTAAAAAGATACTCAGGATGACATTGAGAAATCAAACAGTGCTAAGGACCAGCCTCAACTTGCAGAGGTGTTCCTGAAAGAATGGCTGTCTGAGAGCAGCAAAACAAAGGATTTAAAGTCAAATCAAGCAAAACAAAGGACTTAAAGTCAAATCATGGGTCCAAGCTGACTGTCTATGTTCTACTTTAGACAGTTTCTCAGACTGCTCTCTGTGTTCTGCTCTTCTCAAGACAGCTTCCTCACACTATTCTAAAAAAGTCTCTGGATAGCTCATCTCTTGCAGATTAAAAGCCCAGCTTTTTATTTACACAGCAATTTAGTTATTACCCCAGGTTCCCCTTTGATTATCCCATGAGTCAGTATCACATGACCCCAGCCTCTTGATTCTTAGAAAGAGACAGCAAGCACAAGTACAGACAATAAGGTAACTGGGTAGGACCCAGCACTGAAGTTACCATTATTATCCTAGCTGGATATTATCCTTAAACTCCCTCTGTCCCAGGCTGACCTTGAACTCAGGAATCTACCTGTGTTTTTTTTTTTGTAAGCATAAACAAACAATGAAAAAAACTTGTTTGGGTGAGATCTTGCCTGGTATTCACCATTCCCTAAATCTCTTTATCTCCTTCCTTAGAAGCTTTCTGACAAGTTGGCTCATAGTGCAGCTGCCTCTGTTGCTTTAGATCTGTGAAGCTCCTTATATTTTACATAGCTAAGAGATTATATATTTTTGAACTCATGTTTTCAGAGTTCTTTCCCACAGCCTTAAGGGCTATCCTGAAGGTCACAGCAGTCTACCATTTTCTGAGACATTAGCCACACCCTAACTTCCTGGACTGCTGTTGTCTCTTATTATCATGGAGACCTTGGCAGAGAGGACATTCCTCGAAGGAGGAACATGGAGATATATATATCAAACAAGCCTCACACCACCTAGCAACTGTCAACACTTGTGCAGGCCCACACACTCCTGACTCTGTTCCAAGAATAGGAACCCTGTAATGTCATCCCTTACACATGGCCAAGCAGGACTTGGCAGAACAGACTGGAGATTAGTTTTATTGAAGTACTATTTTGGGGACTGTAATGTTGGTCTTCCAGTTGTGTCTTTAACTGTTGGAGATAAGTACTACAAGTCTATCAGCAAAACAATGCCAGCAGTTTGGATTGAAATGCTATATGTCTTTGCAACTTTTGTTCTTATAGCTTGCTTTTGTCCTATCCCAACACCATCCTACCCCTCTGTGGGAGGAGCGATCTCCTAGATGTTCCTACACATTTATTAGGAATTTGTGACACTGCCTTCTCTGTTTGTTCTTTTGGAAGTGATGTCTTTATCCTGTGAATACATTTTATACCACAAGTTCTGCACTTTAGGCAGCTACCAGTCTGTATTCATTTTAAAGTTTTGCAGATATTTATTTCTCTTTTTTTTCCAGTTAGGATTTCTTAGGTTGCATGTGGTAAATATACAACTCGGCTGATTCTAGCATAAAATCTAATTTTGAAAGTCACAAGACAAGAAAACCCAAAGGGTAGCTTTGATGTAGCCACAGCTGGATTCAATGAACTAGTTATATCCTCAGGTTTCCTAGACCTTCCCCCAGCCCCTGTCTCTTGGCTCTGTTTGGACTTGTCTTGGGTTCACTTTTAGGTAAACCCTGTCTATGTGGTGGCTTCTGTTACACTATTCTTTAGAGAAATAAAAAGAACTCACTTATTCCTACATAAAGTCTTGGATCAAATCTTGTTTGCCCGAATTAGATTACATGCTTGATGCTGAGCCAAACACTATGGCTGGGGGCCAGTTGGATGCATTGACTAGAAAAGTTGAAGGCAGGTGTCTACCCCTAGAGCTGAAGAGTACAGCCAGCTCCACTCAGACCTCATCATCTGAGATAGGTTGCATGTCAATATCTATACTTAACAGGCTAAGGGGAGTGAGATGGCATAAGTTCCCATGAGATGAATTCACTTGTTTCTTTTTAGCCAGCCTTGCTCCACAAATGGTTTACCCCTTTTGATTTATTAACAGCCTCAAACCCATTGCTAGTGTTAATTTTGTGTTTGAGTAAGGTCTTCTCTAAATTGGACCACTGCCCTTGCTTCTTGACTCAATCACTCCTGATTCCAAAGGAACTATAATTTGGTTTAAAGAATAATAGGGAATATTGCAGTGTGGAATCATGGGAACAGACAAGCATCTGTTGGATACTTTGGAAAAGCAAGAGAGGTGTATGGAAGGAGCCTAAGCAAACATTTGTTATAGCCACAATTTGGCTGTTTGATGGTTTTATAGTAGGCTCTGGAATGTGGGCCACAGAACATGAAGATTCAACAACTACAGGATGGCAAGGACAAATGTGAACATGCACACTGAAGATCCATTTAGCCAGTTAGCAGGCTTTTCTCTGCCATTCCTTGAGCACTGTGCATA
Organism: Grammomys surdaster; assembly: GCF_004785775.1. Classification (NCBI taxonomy): domain Eukaryota; kingdom Metazoa; phylum Chordata; class Mammalia; order Rodentia; family Muridae; genus Grammomys; species Grammomys surdaster. The sequence goes on from NW_021621002.1 coordinate 872,172, forward strand.
GGTTGCACTGCACCAAAGTTCTGCGAACAGATACTTGCATGAGGTATCTGAGCTCAGTGGACACTCAGGATGGTCAGTTCACTTAACAGATTGAATCCATATTGGGGTATATTGAAAGTTACTCACTAGAGTAGAGAGGGTAACAGATTTTTGAGTCAGGTGAAACTAGGCTCAAATCTCTGTGTAGTTTTTATTTGTATACCTGTTAGGGAATCACTCCAAACCTCAGTGTATTCATCTGTTAAAGTCAGTGGGAATTCTTACCTTACAGATAAAATAAGGGCAATATATGTAAAGATATGCATATAGTAACACTTGATAAAATATGATATTTCCCCTCATTTGATAAACATTGATGATGTCTCCTTCCAGGACTGATGTACAGAAACTAGTGTTTTTTGATTTTTTTCTAACAATTCTGTTTTGGGATATAGAGGTACAGTAGGAGGGCATCTGTCACAGAAAAGATAGGATCAGTCAGGAGTCATGTGTGTGTACAAGGACACGCATGTGTATGATATTGATGAAGAACAGAACATTTGTGTGGCTCTACTGTGTCATGTATCCTTCAAGGAAAAAACCAAAATGATAGCGATATTGAAGACTGAGTCAGCAGCCATTTGATCACAAGATTAAAATTATAATAATTTATGATAGACAGATGGACATTGTGTGTTTATAAATGTGAGACTTTGAGAAGGACACAACAGTGTCCGTGTAGAGCACTGGCTGAGGACACGAAACCACAGTCTAACCACAAGAACATAGCAGACATCCACAAAATGAGAAACATTCATATTTACATATATGTGAAAAGTGTTGGGGGCACTGAATATGGGAAAGAAAAAGTGTTATTTAAAAAAAAAAACAAGGTAAGATTTTGGAAATGCTCCAGTTCTAGACCTGCATGACTCTTAAATGCAATGCCAGAGCTCAGACTGGGTTTTGCCCGGGGGGAAAAGGCTATAAAGGACAATATAGACCAACTAGCCAAATGAGAATGTGGGTGTAAACTAGATACAGGCACTGTGTCAATGTGGATAGCTAGCTATACTGTAATTTTAGGAAGTGTAACCATAGGCATTGAGGGTTAAAAAGTGTATAATTTACCTTAAAATGGTTCAATAAAATACACACACACACACACACACAAAGAGAGGCAGAAAGAGAACGGGTAAGAGGGAGAATGGAGGTTGAGGGGGAAGAGAGCGATGTGGGAGGAAAGTGGAAGAAAATGTTAAATGAATCTGGGTAACGTGTATACAAATTTCTCTACACAATTTTTATAGCTTTGTAAAAATAAATTTGAGAATCTTTGCAAAATGTTAAATACAATATCAATTCTGTGAGCCTCATATGAGGTTATATGAGACCTCGTGTTCCAGAATGTTAAGGCGGCGATGGTAAGCAGGAGGCGTATGTTAACAAATGGTCCGTCTCCAGCCTCAGGTGCATTTTCTTTAACAGATCTTGAGAGGTAGAACCACAGCTGGAGTGAGTTCATGCATGCAGCAGCCTTGTCGTGTCGATCTTCTCGATTTTCCAAAAATTAATTTAAGCCTTATTCTTAATTCCTGTCCTGCCGGTTGGCAGCAAATTCGAAAATCCTTATCATGCTAGCAAACACTGAAGTAGAAGATCGGTGAGAGAGGCAAGGGGCATGGCTCACAGAACATGGAGCTGCCTGCTCCCTGGGGCTCTAGTTAAAGTTCCTGCTTCTCCCAATATTAAGTACTTAGGGAATCTGTGTGTCAGAGGCTGATACCAGGGACTTCTTGAAGCCACCTGTAAATACCCAGCTATCTAGCAAGGTATGGGTATGAGCTATTCAAGGTATCTCATAGCTAACCCTCCTTTCCTAACCCAACCTCCATCAGCATAATTTTTCAGAGTATAAGATTTTTCAAAAGATCAGAAGGGGACACAGACTCTTTTCATCAGGTGTCTTGTTTAGAACTGAGTAAAATGGAGCAATAGGAACCAAAGAAAACAAAATACAAATTAATGTCAAAAAATTAGCCTAGTGCTTTTCATGTCGCATTTATAGTTCAATTTAGAAGTTAAAAAAATCTCATCTGCATCCAGGGTAGAAGTCCCTGGTCTATGGAAGATATTTCCTCAGTAGCCAGTAGCTGTCACATCTAGAAATCCCCAAACAGTCTCAGGTGAGTCACGTGTCTCAGGGTCAGTGAAAAATATTTGTAAATATCTTGCGTTCTAGGCTCAAGATAACATCAAAACAACTGTGTTTTTAAAATTTTCCACCTAAAGACAATACTTTAGATCTGGTAGCATGTTTAAAGAAAAACCTACAAATACATGACATTGAGTTGCTGCTATCCAGGGAGTCAATACTGTCTCAATATTCCTTGTCAGGGGAGTGTCAGTATAGCTCTTGTGATTTCCACCACTCCAGCTGCAACGCTGGCAGACTTCTGGGGAAGGTGAATGGAAAATCGAAGTTATTCCTTACCTCTGATCAAAGAGACCAACAGTGAGCAGCTTTGGGCATCTCTCAGTCTCAGGTCTGAGGAAGATGAAATCTGTGCACAGAGAGAACTAGCCTAAGACTACTCTCCACAGACGGGCCACTGTCATAGGAAACAAAGACCTGGGTGAGTCATGTGGAAAGGGAGAAGTAGGTGATGATCTTGGGCTTTGAGTACTGCCTGTGGCATGTGCACATCCCAGTCTTTGCTATAGTACTGAAAACAGGTAATTACATGGGATCATTTTGCAGATGGGGAAACTGAGATTCTGAGAGGTTTACCAAGGTCACAGGACAGTGAGCAGTGGGGTTAGGTTTCCTTGGTGGTCGATTTGTTCCTTTGCTTACAGTTGGCTTTGACTCTGAAGCGCTTCCTTCCTTTCTGTCATCCTCTCCAAATTTGGCTCTTATTTTCACAGATTTCCTGCTTGGATTCTCAATATCCAAGTCCTCTTCAGTGAGACAATTGGTCAGTCAGTGGGACACAGGGACATCGTGTTTCTGGTGACTGGTTTTGGCTTAGTCTTCAAGGGCTGGCAGTACTTTTTGGGGAAACAGCCCAGTAGTCAGGTGGAAAGGAGAATTTCTGGGCATCTGTCCATGGCTGGGCAGAAGAAAACACACCATGGATTTGGATTTGCTGTGTGTTGACCTAGTGACACTACAGAGAAGAGAGTGTGCAGACCCGGGACCTCGGGGCTTCAAGGCAGGAGAAGCTGGCCAAGATGGTGTTCTCTCTCTCTCTCTCTCTCTCTCTCTCTCTCTCTCTCTCTCTCTCT
>NW_021621002.1:875448-968056 GCF_004785775.1 Grammomys surdaster
TCTCTCTCTCTCTCTCTCTCTCTCTCTCTCTCTCTCTCTCTCTCTCTCTCTCTCTCTCTCTCTCTCTCCATTTTGGTGGTTGTATAACATCACAGTGAAGTGCTATGGAAGTGTTTGCTCAAAAGATTTCCATGGGGGGAGCTGGGAGGACAAATTAAGGCTTTTTTTTTTTAACACTTAAGAGAAGTATTTAATTTGATTTAGCTTTTTAACCTTGCAGTACAGGGCAGTGAGCACATTATGAGGTCTTATGTGAGACCAGGAATGAGTCTGGAAAGCCTCCTTATCCTGAAGTTCAGAGGTGTTAAAGGCTTGGGGATTCCTGAGGGACCCCAGCTGGCAGGAGGTGGAGCCTGCATTGAAACTAGTTGGACAATGAGGTCAAGTCCTGTCTTTCTTACAGTAAAGTCTTATAAGGCCTTAGCTATCATAAGCCCTGTGACACAGGTAAGTTTTAACAAAGTGCTGGTGAAGGTGGAGAGAGAAGGTAGGGAGGGCAGAGAAGGTCCTGAGTTTGTGTGGCAGTGTGGTCCCCCACCAGCCTTGGCATTCTCTTTCTCTATACTACTGGATAACTGTGTTAAAACTTGTCTTTGAGGCTGGGGATATGGCTAGGTTGGTTGAGTGTTTGCCTACCTCACATAGCTTTGGGTTTGATTCCCATTATAACATAAGTATGATGGTGTACACCTGTAATCTCAGTACTTGAGAGGTGCAGGTAGAAGGGTCAGGAGTTCAAGGCCACCCTCACTTTTCCATCATGTGCATAACTCATTGATGTCCAGACCATGAAGTGAGACAGTGGGGTGTGCTGGCATGTCTACTAAGGACCCCTGTAATAGGAACTAATCCTACCCTGTGCAGGGCGATTAAAGACACATTTTCCTTAGTTTACCTAGCTCCTCTGAGGGTTGGATCCTACTTTTTTTCTAATTAGGGATGAAAAGACTAAGGCTTGAGAGGGTTAATGATGGGGGTCTGGCAGTACTGGAAGAGCTTTGGCTTATAAGGATTCTTTGGTGGGGGGATGCTACCCTTGAGTGAAACATACTTGGCTTAAGGGAAAAAAAATCATAGAAGGCTCCTAGTTTGTTCACAATAGTTTAAGGAAACTGGCAGCTGTTGGATTTCCTGAGCTTCCACACGTAAGGCAGTTCTCAAATCAAGAGACATTCATGCCCTGCCCTGGCTTAAAAAAAATTATGGTTCCTTAGGGACCTTAAAGACTTGAGCTCTCCTGGCTGGCACAGGCTTTGCTGGGCATGTATACAGCTTGTTAACTGAGAATCCACCAGGGGCATACCCTTTCCCTTGCCCCTCTGCACACCAGCCAGCCCCAGGTTCTGCAGGGGCCCAGCTCTCATGGGCAAGGAAGGAAGCACATGGAAAAATGTACTGGTGAGTCAATCATTATATGATTCCATGGTTCTGATGCTTCAGGTTAATAGGGAACAACATTATGAGGCCTGGGCTGGTTTGGTTCATCTCAGGTTTGCATGTCTTGTGTTAGGATCTGACTTATTCTTGAGGAGTAGGTTTTGTTTTCATTGAATAGACACATGGTCTCTAAGAGATTAGGGGGTTTGTCCATGTTCTTCCACCTGGTGTGAGGCAGAAACCAAATTTCAAACCAGTTATCTGTAGTTGATGGCATTGGTCTTTCTAGAGTTTTGCTTGGCTAGCACATGAAGGCATGGGGACATTTTGTCTCCCTCTTTGGGCTATTGCTCCATTCATCTGCTACCTCTGAAACTCCATACAGTAGTTTTGAGCTTGCCCAAGCAAGTGGATGAAATGGATAGTGTGTAGCTTGCTGGACCCATGTCCTTGGCTGCAAAGAAGGCTTCCTAGAGGGCTGTTCTCTACTTCTCTCTGGTCTTATTGTCAGGTCATAATGAAGATATTCGTGTCTGCTTCCAGAGACCTAATTTTGGTTTTGCAGAGTCAGAAAACAGTAGGCAGAACCCTGGCTAGGGTCTGATGAGCTTGTAACAGCCCTGTCTGTCAGGCCTCCAGCCTCACCCAGAACCCATGCTAGGATTTAGCCTGCTAGCAGGATGTAAACTTGGATGACTCTGCCTTCCTGCTTCCCAACCACAGTAGCCACCCCTCTCCAACTGTTTGATATTAACAGCAGTGAGAATTACAATAATAATAAGTACACATGGCAGGATCAGAGGTGAGGCTATAAACGTTTTACAAATATTTATTCATTTAAATTTTCACAGCGTTGATTAATAGCTACCCATGTTATAGACAAAGAAACCGAGGCACAAAGAAGACACTTTATTTTCTGTCACAGGAGCTGGGGAGCTGGGACTTGAATGTGTGGAGTTTGTATTTGGAATAAGTCAGTCTTCTCTGAGTCTTCACTCTGCTCTGTACACATGCTCAGTCCTGGAGTAGATTTGATCAGACTCAGCCAGCCACAGCCATTTTGGAGCAATATTCAAGAAGTTACCTTCTCTCACTCTTATTCATTCCTTCTTCATTTCCTGTCTTTCTTTAACTTATCCAGAATCTTTTATTTCCTTTTTCATCTCCCTTCTTCTTTGCTGGTTTCTTCTGTTTGTGCATGGTAGCTGGTTATCAGACAGTATCTGAGAAGCTTGTGTGCGAACCTGTGAGGTCGGGGACTATGTGTACCTGACAACCACAGCAGCTATACAAAGCTGGTGCACACACTGTACTGTACATGCTTGTGGGTCAGAACCTGGATGTACAGATGGACTGATGCATTCCAGCCTCAGTGATGAACTTCTAAATGACCTTTCCCGAGGAAGCTCAGGGCTGGCTGCCTTAAGAACAAAGGACAGCAAGAAACTGAAGTCATGAGTCTGGGTTGGAAGTAGGAACAATGGCATCATATGTTGATTTGCAGTTCACACAACATTCTTTTACTTTTAAATTATGACAGTGTCCCTCAGTATGTGTGCATAGGCACACATGAGTGCAGGTGCCTACAAAGAGCAGAAGCAGTGGTTTTTAGTAGCCTGGGATGGATTCTGGGACCTAAACTTGGGTCCTCTGCAAGAACAGCATGTGCTTTGAACTGCTGAGTATCTCACCAGCCCTGTCATAGGGCATCTTTATATACTTTGCTGTTTTTAAGCCTCATGATAGCATGCTATAGGCATCCAGATGAATGCTCCATTTTATTGACGAGGAGGAAACTGAGAAGAGATTTGCCCAAGATTACTTCTCTCTACACTCAATAGTCCTCCCATTACCCTACAGGACTTGGACTCAAGGTGAGGGGGCAAGATGAATCACAGAGTGGCCTGTAGCTAGGAGTGGCTAGGTAAGCAATAGAAGCAATGGACAGGGCTGGGAGAGGGAGCCGGCTGATGATGGCAGGGACTCCGGCCTCTTGGTGAATTGTTGGCATTGATCCCCAAGGTTCTACATTGGATGAAAAACATGGCCGTGGATGCTCAAGCTTTGCCCCTGGACAGAGGCACAGATGGCTCTTCTGGGCTTCCGTATCCAGCGCCTGATAGGACAACCAGACTCTGGATGCTGCAGGGATGCTCATTATTTTACTGCCAAAGAAGCTGGTTAGTCCTAGCTTTTATAGAACCCCATCAGACAACCTGCCTGTATCTTCCATCCACACCAGCAAAATCTTCTGGAGGATATCTGCTTGTGTAATAAGTGTGTGTGTGCAGGCCCTCAGGCATTAGCTCCTGTGAACTCTGCCTTGTGAGGTGGTAAAATACAATGAAACTACTAGAAGAGACTCTTGTGAAATGCCTTTTGATTTCTGTCTCATCCTTTTTCCTGTGTCTTCACTCTGGGTCAGGTTTTTCCCATCTCCTGTCCCCGGCTGGATTTTTCTAACCTTGATTCTCTGACTGCCACACACAGTCACCACAGTGCCTAACCCAAAACAGAAGTGGTTATGTGTAAACACACCATGTCTCCCTTTTTCACTCATGAGGAATTTCTCACCACCATCTACCTGGCCCTTCCCATCTCTGAACCAGCCTCACCCAGTCTTGCACATGCATGCCTAATTCTGCACAGGACAGGATGGACTCACTGTCCCATATTTTGCTTCCCTGCTCTTGTTTCCGTTTATGGTCCTTTCTCCTCATCCTATATATCCTTCAAGGCCCAGCATAAACATGCAGTTGTCAGTGAGTGATTCTAAGCCTAGTGCTTCCTTGAAAACATAACTGATATCTTCTCCCCCGTGTTTGATACAGTTTCTAGTGTAGTGCTTGGAACAATGAACGCTAGTCACCAGCTTGTGCCTGACTCCCAGGCTGTGCTAAGGGACAGGTATGGGATCTTTTCATCTCAGTTCTTGGTAGACAGACTGTGGCTCTATCTTATGAAAATTTTTGACTAAGTGATAGTGGCCCTAGAAATCAGCAGGACAGGGACACAAACCCTCATAGCTGCAGCTTCTCCTTTGTTCCTCAGAACAAGAAAGCTTCAAGAAGTGCAGAGGTTAGAGTTCTGATAAGATTTTTAATAAATGAAGTATGTGTGCTTGTGCAGGTGTGGTGTAATCCTTTCTCCAGAACCCCTGGTTTCAACTGTGTTACTGCTCCCCTCGTCCCAAGGAACAGTTGTAGATTCCATTGATCAAATGCCTCTTGTATGAAAGATCGTATAAACCAGGTCCTCTCATGCAATGCCCAAAGGATTTAAGGCAGCCGGTATTATACCTGTTTAAAAGATGAGGGAACTGGGGTCTAGAGAGATGGCTCAGGGGCTGGAGAGATGGCTCAGCCATTAAAGTCTAGGCTCAGAACCCAAACTATAAGAGAGATGGCTCAGGTCAGGAGAACTTGCTGCTCTTACATAGGACCTAGGTTTGGTTCTGAACATTCACATGGTGGTGGTGTACAATTCCAGTTTTAGAGAATCTAACATATTCTTCTGGTTTCCATGGGCACTCCATGCATATGATACACATGCAAACATATAGGCAAAAAAATTTATGGCTTAGGGAGCATCGTGTGAGGGTGAAGAGGAATGTTTATTAGGAAGTAAGATGAGAAAACTAGGAAATCTGTTGTGAAAAGTCTCTCTTACAATGGCTCTACAACAAGACTGGAACTATGGCAATATTAATGGACATGTTATATGAACGCAGAAAAATTTCATAGAATCCCACTCCTAGACAGATAGCTAATGACTACTGGGAGGCATAGCTTCCCTCAGGGATGAACCCTTGTAGTCAGAGTTTTGGTTTCTTTAAAAACCCAATTATATTATATGAATATGCTTTTGTTTTAATCCCCAATGTGGGATAAGAGGGTGTTTCACAGCAGGTGATAATGATTTGCCTCATGCACTAGCAGGGGCGTGATCTTTGCCAGATGCAGACAGTTTAATTCTGGAAACTCTTCAGAGGGTATAAATGTCAGAGAGCACCATGAGAGGGGTGCTCCAAGAAGGCTGGTGCTTCTCCCTGCTGCTCCTGGTTGCTCTTGTTGTGGTTTGGTGAGAAGAAAAAGTTGGAGATATCCTGATGACAAAGATTGGACTGGCCCCAAGAAACACGGTGTTCCTAATCAACAGGAAGTAACCTTTAGAGGTCTACATCCTTCTTACCCCTAGAACCTTCTTTCTCTTCTAACTAGTGTTACAGGCTTGAAAGGGATTAGGGTGGAACAAGTGTTGGAAGGAAGGTAGATATATAAGAACCCAATGAAATAGCTCACAAGAAATATGCTAACAACTCCCTTTTTGGTTGTCTGGTACAGGATGGTCAAACTTAAAACATTATGTTCACAAACAACAAAAATAGACCCAGTAGGTTATATCTGTACACATACACACATCTGTATATATGTGTGTATTTGTACATGTATGTATATGACAATAATGTTAAAGAAAAAGAGGCTATCAACTTGAGAGTAGGGGGTTGGTAGTAGGTTAGAAGGGAGGGTACCTGGGAGGGGATAAGCGGGGTGTTGGGGGTTGGGGGAAGAAAGTGATATAATTCTATTTCAGTTAGAAACATATTAAAAGTAAAAATGGAAATTTCTTTTAAAAGATGATGAGCTAGAAGTATAGGGCCTTCCAGGAACTCAGCAGAGGTCTTAGCAGTAGCAAGTAAAAGATAGTCCATGGAGGGCTGCTTCAGCCTCACCTAAAGCTTGGGGGAAATGCAAATCCTCGGGGCCAGTTATATCAAATGAGAGACTTTCAAACAGACACTCTGGGAGGTTCTGTTGTTGAAATAACCCCAAGTACAATCTAACCTTCTCAGACTGAGGTTTGCTCAGACTGAGGTTTGTACACTCTCAAGGCTCTGGTCATTGCATCTCATGTGTGTGCACTGCTGTCTCACTGAAGACAAGGAAGGAGTGGGGCAGGACCTCTCTGGCTTAGATGGTTTACCCTAACCTAGATAACCTAGGTGGTTTATCTTCCACCCCAGTGGCTTTGACCCTGTGAACTCATTAATGATCTTAACAGCTTGCAAGGTGACATCAGCTGCTGTACTCTGGTGTTTGTGGTAACCTCTGGGACCTTTTGTTATCAATGGATTTCGGAGCCCTTTGGGAAATATTTGGCAATGGGGAGGGTTAGATGTTTCAGTTGGCTGCTTTCAGCAGATTGCTAACAACAACAACAGCTACAACAACAATAACATTTTGAGTTTCTAATCAGACACAATGGTGTGCATTTGACTTTTTGGAAGATTCACAAGCCTTCTGTGGTGGGGGACCTTGTAGGAACCCTGAGGTTGCCTCTAGAGCCATGAAGTGTTTGTTGGACAGGTCAGTTCTTCTGCAGAGGCCTTTCCCTCTCGTACTTGCATATATGTGCCTGAGTGCGTGCATGCTTTCATGTGTGCATGAACACATGCACACTCATATACTTCACATTCGCTCTGGATGGACTTCTTCAACTGCTGTTGTTTCTAACAAATAGGGAAAATATTTTCTTCACTATCTTCCGAGAAAATAACTTTTTTGGTTTGTTTCTGACTCCAATGAAGGGTGCTATTGAGCTTTCTGGCTACATTTTAAAGCTGGAGTGAACTGGGGAAGGTTTTTTTGTTGTTGTTGTTTTCTCAGAAAGTGTGGAAGACTGTGCTGTCCCCTGTCCCTGTCACTGCTTGCTCCCTTTCCTCCGGTGCAGTGGCTATCTGTTGTATCCAGTGTACCATATTGCTCCTTCTCCCTAGCATGGAGTTCTTAGGCTGGTCTGCTTGGAATATGCTTCCCTCTTATGCTCTCACCCAAGAAATTTTCTCTACTTACTGTTCCCATCCGTCAGGATGGATACTCCTGAGCTGTCCTCTGTGTGCCCAAGCATTACCACATGGTGCTGCCTTTGCCTCCCATGCCTGGGACTCCAGTACTTGCTCAATGTCTAATTGCTTATGCCACAGAAAGATTTGCTTGAAATAAACTGAAACCAATTTTTTTTTTTAAATTCAGTGCTCATGTGACCGTGAACAGACATTATTGGCTCAATCTTATAGATGAGGAACCTGAGCTCAGAGGCTGTGTAGCAGGCACTGAGGTTTGGTAGGGATGAGTGAGGCAGGCCACAGTTTTCTGGAAATAGGAATTGTTTCTGGAGCTGATTTTAATGCCACCCTCAGCCCAGGGGCTATACATTTATTAATTTCACTTTCTCCAAGACACATTATCTCTCACCAATACACCCGTGATAGCTCCAACTTTTCCCATCTCCCCAGAGCCATTTTTCACTCAAACTTTGTCACTGAAATGCTGAGTGACCATTGATAGTTTTCGGTCCACTGTGCTATGTACGCTGCGATCCAAGAAGGTGGAAGAGAACCAGAATAGAGACAGCTATTCAGAAGCTAATACTACCATACTGTTTGTTAACATACATAAAGTTTATTTATTTATTTGATTGTCTGTATTTATTTATGTACTCTCTTATTTTTGTACCTTGGGGCATTGTGGATCTTTATAGTAATCATCATCTAGTTGTTGGCCAGAAAGGTCCCATAGTGCCTCAAACACTGTAGGTTATTGCCACTGCTCATGGTTTTATACTCCAGAACATGATGGTAAGTCACTATTGCTAAAGATACTACATTTTTGAGTCATAGAACATGATGAAATCAGTCTGGTACCAACCAGGCACTATCATTGTTCTAAGAACACATGGCTAGGTATGTTATAAGCTTTAGGGGAGGACCTACTATTCTAAGCTGTTAAATGGGCACAGTAGTAAACCAAATCCTAATGGCTTCCTGGTATATCCATAGGTCAATGCATCGCTCAGCCTCCATTTGAGAAACTTTTGTCTGTTAAAATTAATGATGAACAATACAACTTGAATTTAATATGATGTTTAATTTAAATCTCCTAATAAGTTTTGTTTTAAATTATATTTTCTGAATGTTTTGTTTATATTCTTACACTGGTTATTAATTTTAAAAGCAGGCAATAATTGGACCCTGGAGTCAATTATTAACCCTGGAAAAAAAAAACCCTGTTGCTCCACATACAATACTGAATGGCAGATGTCTAGAGCTATTCTTCTTCCTTGACTAAAGTTCAGAAATTGAGATAGTTTATCTTAAAGTCTATTTTCTAGGTCTGGAGAGGTATCACAGCAATTAACAACACTGTTGCTTTTTCAGAGGACTTGAGTTTGATTCCTAGCATCCAACATGACAGTGTACAACAGTATATACCACCAATTCTAGGGTATCTTATGTCCTCTTTGGGCTTTGGTGGGCAATGGATACACATGTGGAACATAGACATACACAGAGGCAAAACACTCATCCACATAAAATAAAAATTAAAAACAAACAACAAGAAGCAACAAGACAAAAGTTGACTAAGAGAGGGCAAGGCACAAAAGAGGGGATGTAAGTGACCTGTGAAGCATACAGCTGGACAATCATTCCCTGAAAACCTAAGTGTCATGGGCACACATTAGAGTCCAAGGCCAGATTCAGATACATAGTGAGCTTCAAGCCAGTGTGGGTTACAGGAGACACTATCTCAAAATCACAAAAAAAGTCAAAAATCTAAATCAACCAACCAACCAACCAACCAACCAACCAGCCAGCCAGCCAGCCAGCCAGCCAGCCAGCCAGCCACCCACCCAGCCATTCAACCAGCCAGCCAGCCAACCAAACAATCAACCAACCAAGCAACCAACCAAGCAACCAACCAGCCAGCCAGCCAGCCAGCCAACCAACCAACCCTCTTAGAATTTGCCTAATATTCATAACTGTTATGTGTCCTTGCTCCAAAGAGAAAGGTGCAATGGTATTCTCTCTGGAGGTACCCTGTCAGTTGTGTTGCCTTTACATTATGGTATAAAAAAAAATCAGACCAGTTTCAACTGCAAGGACTTTGTATTGGCTGAGTTGGAAGGAAGGCTATGATGAAGGATATAGCTTGTGACATACCTTGCTCAATGCCAAGAGCAATCTTTGTAAGAAGTTCTAAGGAATATGAGCTTTGTTTCAATGATAAGGAGTAGCCACCAAAGTATACAGGCCATCAGGTTGATAACGGAAAGCGAAGAACGGGCAAGGCATTTTCATAGACCGATGGTCAGTATGCTTCTAACTCTCCCCTGAGCTAGGCTTTGTGTGAGTGCAAGGACACAGGACTGGGGAAGGCAGCCGAGCAGACATGGAACCATACTGGGGCAAGATTCAGTTTGTAGACTACTCCAGCCATTTGGAAGAGATACATAGTGGCCAGAATGGAGCCTAGAATTGCCTTGAGAGTGGAGTGTAGAGGGGCACAGGTGGGCTAGATGTCAAACTGACAGGACTTCATGATGGGTTAGGTATGGGAGGGGAGATCAAAGGAGTGAAGGATGGTGGGTTCCCGGGTGTCTGGCTAGGGAACCCGAGTAGATGATGGTGCTCTTTATTTTTATATAAAACTATAGCCTATTAATGCCATATTGAAAAAGGCCAATCCAGCCTTTTCAGTCAGCTACTTATTTCTAGAAACAAATAGCTATACTATGGTAAAGTTTCCTGGGAAAACGTCACAATAAATTTTTGAGATAATTAAGAAACGCCTGAGATCATATTAACACATATCCGAGGTAACATGACAACAAATTTTTGAGCTAATTGGAAAATTCCTCACAGGATATAACTGAGCACCAGAGATAGCAACCTACGGGGAGACAAGGTTTGTTTTCAGTCCATACCTTGTGGTTCTTTAGCTTTAGGCCTGTGGTGTTACTTAATGCAGGAGTTCATGAGGGAGGAAAGTGGCTCTCTTGTGGTTGGGAAGAAAAGAGAGAGAGAGAGAGTAAGAGGCTAGGGTCTATCCTCTTTAAGGTCATCTCTTCGGTGACTAGAAGACCTTCCTCTGAGCTCTGCCATCTCCCAGTAGCACTTTGCTGAAGTCCAAGTGTTTACCATATGGACTTTTGAGAGATGATTAAGATCTGAACGATAGCATCAGCTTCAATAGTACAGTGTACAAAGCAGGGTGAGAAGAGGAATAAGGGACTTATTAGGTTGTCTGATTTAGGCTTACATATGGTCCACTGGATGTGGGCAAGATTGGGAGCCTACCCACATGTAAAAGGTAGGGGTCTGAAGCTGAGAACAAGGACCGGCTGAGAATCCACTGCCTCATTTTAAAAGAATTCAATATAATTCAGTATTTGTTCTCTCTCTCTCTCTCTCTCTCTCTCTCTCTCTCTCTCTCTCTCTCTCCCTCGCTGTAATCTTTATCTGCATCATGCTTCACTAAAGCTCTTGACTTAATCCAGCTTGATTTGTACTCATGTTGCCATCTGGCACTGGGTCATGTGCCTTTTCAATCAGAGGGAGGAGAATGACTCCATTCAGAAATGTGAACCTGTGACTGGATGCCTTCATGGTGTGTTACAGCCAAATCTGCTCTGTACCCAGCCTTCGGGTATGTTTAGGTAAAAGGCTTTGGGGGATTAACTAGGAAACAGAATTCTTTCAGGAAAGTGTCCCACAATTTCAAGGGCTTTGCTCTGTCTGTAATCATTAAAATCAACCCAAAGCATCTGGGCATGCTTACAGAGGCTCTGTGGGCATGTTGCCTCTGGGTAAGAGGATGTGGCTGTGGTATTATCAGTGGCCAATACTTAGTGTATTTATAGTCTCACAGTACTGGGCAGACAGCAATGGGGTTAGGAGAAAGTATACTATAGCAGGTATTATAGCCGATCATAGACTTTCTTCAAGCATGGTCTGAGGACCTTCTACTACATCAGAGTTGCCTGGGGAAGGGAGGTGATTTTGATTCACTATCAACTCAGGAGACTCTACTTTTAACAGCCTCTCTTCATGGTGCATATCATTGCTCCCCAAAGGACATCACTTTAAATGAACCTCTGGCTTCAGCTCAGGCCTACTGGTCTTAAGTGGCTCAATCCTCATTCAGAGTGCAAGACTGAGTTCACTGGGCTGCATTGGGGCAGTACTACATGTGTATTTAACTCATAGATCTTTAACTATATTTCCACATTTTTCATCCTGTGCATAATTTAGAAGGCTAAAAATTTATATTGAGCATTTAAACCCTTTATTAAATGCTCTCTTATAAGCATTTACCTTGACGATATGTTGGGATTGTATAAGTGGGGCTAAGGCACCTATTCTTTACACTTGAGTTAAAGGATTTTCAAAGACAACTCTGAAAATGCAATGTTTGCCTTTAAAGCTATCTTTAGAAGCTCCTCCTCACCCCCACAGAAGGTGTGATTCCACTATACTTAAGACAAGATGATTGACTTATTTTTGTGCCTTGGGTTTTTTTTTTTTTGTAATCTTCAAAATCGAAGTAATGACATTTCATGGGCCGTTGGTAGATACATGAGCTCACGGTTGTAAAAGGAAGTTTAAATATAAAGAGTTTGAATTTAGGCCAAAGTAGAAGCTGCAATGATAGTTACTCCTCTGGTGGGTACTCCGGCCTTTCTGGGTCCATGTCCAGAAACTGGTCAGGGATGTCTCTGTCCTCCTACCATGGCCACAGACAACCTATTTCTTGAATCAGTCTGGTGTTTAAAAGGGGTTCTTTCTCTCATTGCCACATCCCACCATTGATGAGATGGCCCTGGTTATAGTATACTCTCCATATCACGTTTGCTGTCTGAAGTTCTTTGTTCAGTAAGCCTGCCCATCTCTCCCTTCTTGGGTTTGCAGCATTTTGTTTGGAGTTATTTCATGTCACAATAGTCTTTTAAAATCTGCATTTTCCTTGTTTTGTGGGTTTAAAAGAATGCCAATCTTCTTACATTCTCAAAGCCTAGGGTATTAACTCAGGGTTTCATCTATGGGGTGCTGGGTACACACACTCTAGCTGGTGACAACTACTGAACCCCCTTGTTAAGGATTATTTCCATGAGAGAATGTTCCAGAATATTCCTTCCATCACAATGCTTCATGACTGGATGGAAGAAAGGAGTATCTAGTCACGGATGCTCTAAAACCCTATACTATCATATTTGCTTAGAACAGAGTACCATGGGTTTCAATCAGCTATGGCACCTTTCCCCATGGGTTATCTAGTACTGATGTCCCACAAAACACTCGTTGAGAAATGGTGTCTAAGTAGAAGGATTCGTGGATTAGGAGGAAAGAGTAAGTACTCACAGAGATGGGGAGCAAAATGCTTTCAATGTCCATATCTACTGTTTGGGCAAGATGCTACTTCAGTGCAAGACCAGCCAGGTTAAAGTGGCTGGTTCTGGAATCTTGAGAGCTTTCATGTGTGGTTCCAGCTCCAAGTTCCTTGGCTCTGCAGAAAGTTTTGGGACCCTGTCAAGATCTTGCTCTTTTCCTTCTCGTCTTGTATCCACTGTTCCCTTAGGCTCAACACTGCATTGCCAGTGGCCTATATGCTCCCTGGTTGGGTCCATGTAGTCATTTTTCCATGGCTCCCCATCACCATGAAGCAAAGTACTACACTTGTCTGCTTGTTCATATATTCATTCATTTTACAAGTTGTGTGAGGGCACTGCCTTCATACCCAAATTTTGGGCCTTTCCCTCCTACATTTTCATCACCTGACAGAATGTAGAAGGAACTTGCTGACAGCAGGAGCAGGTTAGACTTTCTTTGTGTCTCATAGTAGCTTTTGTAAAAAATGGTCTCCTTGGAAACCTACTTACACGTAAATCCTCATCTCAAAAGGCTTCAAGACTGAGATGTGCTTCATTCTTCCTACAGCCACTTCAGAAACTGTGATCCATAAGTGCCCCTCCTGAGCAGGAATCTTAATACTCTCCTCTCTTTTTCAGGTCTGTGTGACCCAGATTTCAGTTATCTTTCTATTATGATACAAATATCCGAGATAACATATAAGGAGGGAAGGTTTCCTTTTGGAGGTGAGGGGGCTCATAGTTTTAGAGGTTCCATTCCATAATCAAGTAAGCTAGTTCCTTTTGAGCCTTTGTTTTGGAGTGTGTGGTGAAGCAAAATCACCGTTTTTAGGTTTCACTTCAAAAGTGAGGACTGTGCCCAAGGCCTCAGTAGGTATATCTACATCATAGTTCCTGCATCAGTGGCTCAGGGAACATGGCAGAAGAGGGGTCTGGATGGGCATAAGAAACTGAATACCAGGATGTCTGCTGTAAAATGGCCTCTTCTATCAATGAACATGAGAATGTGGAAGGGGAAAAGTTTTACGGGATTCTACTCCTAGACATTGAACTACAAACAACTAATGATTGCTGGGAACAAGAGAATTGGCCTCTTCCAGGGATGATGTTCCTTATTGGCTGTGCAATGCAGAATGGTCAACCTTGATATCTTATATATAAACAGCAAGAATGAACTCAGCACTTTGTATTTATATGTATTTCTGTGTACATAATTGTGTGTATGTAACAGTAATAATTAAGGAAAAAGAGGCTGTTAATTTGAGAGTGAATGGGAACACGTGAGGGACATAGTTGAAGGGACATGGGAAGGGATAGAAGGAGAAAAGAAAAGGGGAAACTGATATTCTATTTTAGTTAAAAATGTATAAAAAATAAAATAAGTTAAAAAATGAAATCAAGGAATATATCAGTGTCCCACAGTCTCTTTAGGACATATCTCCATTGACTTGAAGATTTCCCAATAGGTCGCATCTGTTACATGTGCTATCACCACTTAGGACTCTAGGAATCAAGCCTTCATCACATGAGCCATTAGGGGATGTTCTAGACCCAAGCTACGGTTAAAAACGATACAAGTAGCACCAATTGCATACGAAGAGTTTAATAGACTGCACAGTGACTCTGTCGTATTTCCCCATTATATGAAATGAAACTTGGGAAAGGACTGTCCTTAAGAAGAAGTAGGATTTAAACATAGGCTTGCCTGACTGGCCTCTAGGTGTCAATCAGATTCTTCTAGGGTCCTGCCTAGCTGTGATCTTGAGTTCTCTGTGATATAGAAGGACACTTACATTCCCATGACTGATATGCAATGTGAACCATTTTGAATCTAGCCAGATATGGTCCCCTAGGGTGAGGAATTTGTGATTCACTGGAAACTACAGATAATTTTTAGCCATTGTCATTGGTTTCCCTTTCTGACGTTAAAGGAATCAAAGGATTAGTTTGAATACTCTTCTTTCTCTCTGCCTTACGACCTGCGTGTGCCAATGCAGGAAGACCATCATTATTTGTGTGTTGAGCTATCTCACAGGTACTTATCTATAGAAAGCTCTTTATTTCAGAAGCATTTTCTAAATAAATAAATAAATAAACGTAATAAATAAATAAATAGATAAATAAACTGCTTAGATGTTCATAGTGCATGATGGTACAGTACCAGTGTGGTTCAAGAAAGCCACATTCCCCTGCTTCCTATTTGTTGGCATTCCCTGCCTTAAACATGCCTATGAAAAC
The DNA here is from genome assembly GCF_004785775.1 of Grammomys surdaster. Taxonomy (NCBI): domain Eukaryota; kingdom Metazoa; phylum Chordata; class Mammalia; order Rodentia; family Muridae; genus Grammomys; species Grammomys surdaster. Next base: position 890,269 of record NW_021621002.1, read on the forward strand.
ATCTCTTCCTGTATTCCACTAGAAATAACTTATGGCTTCAGGTCTCCCAGTGTCTTAGTTACTTTTCTATTACTGTGACAAAACATCATGACCAAGACAACTTTTAAAAGAAACATTTAATTTGGTCTTATGGTTTCAGAGGATTAGAGTCTATGACCATCATGACAGTAGTTAAGAGAAAGAGATATGAGGGAAGATGGAGATAAAGAGGGAGAAGGAAAGGGAGTGGGGAAGGAAGGGGGAGGGCGAGGAGAGGGAGAGAGAAGGGGAGGGGCAAACTAACAGGGAATGGTATGGACTTCATGAAACTTCAAAGCCTACATCTAATGACATATCTCCTTCAGCAATGCCAAACCTTCTAATCCTTCCCAAATAGTTCCACCAACTGGGAACCAAGTATGCAAACATTTGAGCTTCTGAGGATCAGTCTCATTCAAACTACCAAATCCTATAAGCCCAAGTCTATCAGCCTCCGTCTTCTGGACATTCATGCATACATGGCATTGTATGTTTGAATCTGTCTGGCCCAACATTTCTCTTTTGCTACAAACCTTTTCCTCAGCTCATCAGTCAGATATCTCTTGTCTTCAATTCTGAATAACCAGCCTTTTATCTTTTTTGCTCCAATTAAACTTGGCTACCTCCCTGCTTCTACCCAGTAGCTTTTAAAGATTCTTCTTCTGACATCTTGGGATCTCCAGTGCAATCCAGACTTCACTTTCACCGCTTGATGTCATGGTCTCTTGTGGCCTCCCTGCAGGGACTCCCCTGCCTTATGTCCAATCTCAGCAGTTTCCTTTACCTACAAGGGGAGATTCTGTTACTCTTTTAGCCTTCTTGACTCTTTATAAAGCCAGAACCACATGACCAATGCTGCCAAGTTCAACCTGCTTGTCTGGGACCTGGTCCCCTTCTTGAATTATATTGCATAGAGTTTCCTTTAGGAAGTGCTAATTCCTTAGGCTTTTACACAAGATAGAACTACCTGAGTGAGGTCTTACCCTGACAGCACCACTTCCTTTATTCCATTTTGTAGCAGGTCTTTCTTTAAACTTCTCATCTGATTGAACACAGGACTTGGATCCAATACCACATTCCCTGATATTCCTTTTCTCTTCAAATTGTACCTTTTGTATATTTTTTTTTTTGCCCTGCTTTCTCATTTTCAGAGTGATTACTAATAATGACATGACAAAGTTAATACTCAGCTGGCTTGAAATCACCTTTGTCTGTGAGGCTAGTTCAAAAACTCTTCAATTTAATCTCTGGCAGATTTTTAGGACAATTGCAGAAAACAGCCACATTATTTGCCAAAATATTACAAGAATGGCCTCTAGCCCAGAAGCTAATATTGTTTTTTTCTGAAACCTCTTTATCTGGCCTTCCATAGTGCACATTTCTCTCAGCATGACTGCTTCCAAGTTCCTACTAGAATGGTCTATTAAACCCTGAATATAACATTTAACCATTCTCATAATCCAAAGTTTCAAAGTCCACATTCCTCCAATAAGCAACAGGGTCAGGCCTGTCACAGCAATACACCAGTCCCTGGTACCAGCTACTATCTTAGTTACATTTCTATTGCTGTGAAGAGACGGCATGACCAAAGCAACTTAGGAAATAAAGCACTTAATTAGGGGTTTGCTTATAATTTCAGAGGGCGAATCCATGACCAGTGTGGCAATAGGTAGACAGACATAGCATGGAGCAGTAGCTAAGAGCTTGCATCCTATTCACAGGCAGCAGGTGGAGAGACAAAGATTGGTCCTGGTATGGGCTTTTGAAACCTCCAAGGATGTCGTAAGTGACATGTCTCCTCCAATAAGGCCACACCCCCAATCCTCCCTAAAATAGTTCTACCAACTAAGAACCAAACATTCAAACATGAGCCTATGGGAGCCATGCTTATTCAAACCACCAAAGCCAGCCAGAAATATATACACAGTCAGATCTCTGTCTCTCTGTCTCTCTGTCTCTGTCTCTCTGTCTGTCTGTCTGTCTGTCTCTAGTATGGCAGATCTCTGCTCAATATCTTCTGAGGCCTTCTGTGGTCAACTACACATTTAATGTGACACACTAAACTTGTTTGTCTTCTGCCACAAAAGCTTACTTTCACTTTTGGTTTTCAATACCAGAGACTGAAGCTTTTAGGCAAGCACCATATTCTCAGCCTGAGCCTTGTCTTTTAATTTACTGCCTGAAACACAGGAAGCTGTCAATATTGGAAGAACAAAAGCATATGCATTCTATACCTAACCTGTATAACCACTCATGTTTTCATATTCTGGTTTTAAAAAGAGGATGAAACACTTTTTAGACAAAGAACAGCCAGCAATAAAATGAGCATTCACGTTTCCACTATCCAGTTATAAGGATAAAATGTAACTTATCTGTAGGGGCCAGTTTATACGGGTATAAAAAAATATAAAAATAATAAAATAAAATAAAAAATAAAGACTTCTAAATTAAGTGGCTACAAGCAAACAAAGAAGAATGTTTAATCTCTCACTCATACTACGTACTGATGTACTGATCTGCGACCCTCTTCTGCAGGTTGTTAGAAGAAGCTAGCAGAATCTCAGCATCGCTGTCAGGTATTCACAGAATGACAAAGGGAAAGACCAATGACAAATTGCATTCTAGTTTCTCAAGTTCTTCACTTACAAAGGACACTTCTGCGTCTATTTCCTTGGTAGAAGCAAATCGTATGTACTGGCCTGGCCTCAAGGGGTTGGAAAATACAATTCTCCTATTTCCTTGAAGGAGAAAACACAAGCATGCATGAAGTACTCTTACAGCTGAGAGGCTATTTTTGTGTACCTTTCCTTTGCCATTTCTCTGATAATTAACAATGCTTATTGTCTTATTACTAACTTTGCAGACTGTGTTATCTGATTTAGACCGGATTATATGAGGCGTTGTTTGCATTGAGTACTTTATATATGTTGGATATTGATGTTGCATTGGCTGAGTTAGAACTGTTCTGTGGCTCACATTGTACTTTATTAGGCTTCTGTCGTCTCCCAGTGTTTTTGTTGAGCCCCTCCTCTTTTGCGTCTTGCTTGTTTATGAAGTCCTGTTTTACTCTGAGTAAGTAGCGTTTTCTTTTTCAGGTCTTACTTTTTCACGGTTTGTCTTTATTTTACCTTAAACCACAAGCTGTGAATTAGTCTTATTTTCTCTAAATGCAGATAACGAGCAGTTTCATCACCCAGTGATCTCTTTCTCGTCTTTTCTGTTGTGTAGCAAACATTCCAGGGTGCCTTATTCCTTTCCACTACTCTGTGTGTCTATTTCTGGGCCAACAAAAACATCGTCTTAATGGTTTCATAATTAAATACTAATATCAGATGGAATCAGCATGCTTCCTCCTACCTCTGTTCTTCAAGATGGCTCTGGCTATTTTGGGATCATTGTTCCACCTCACAGATTCTTTCCAAACAGGCTCATCGAGTTCTATGAAAACTTTCACTGGAATTTTGATTTGTTTACTCAACAACATTTGTATGTCACTTATGATGTTCCAGACACCGTTTTTAGTCTTTAAAAATACTGATTTGGCTACAATATATCATTATTTAACGAGGACTGCCGTTGGTATGCTCTTGTCTTCCAGTGCAGGAACACAGTACAGAGCAAACCTTCTTTAGTACTTCTGAAGAAGAGTCTCTAATTTTTTTTTTTTTTAATGCTGGTCTGTTGCCTTAACTAATTTATTTCTTGGGAACCTGAAGTTTTTATATTTGTTGGAAAATTTATGCATTCTAATTGTATATTGCCACCATGTGTAGATTTTTCCTTTCTTAAACTGTGTATTAATTCCAATGATTTCATTCTGGATTCTCTTGGGTTTCTTATGGAATGAGCCCTCCTGGACAGCCCTGCTCTTTCTTCTTCTTCTTCTTCTTCTTCTTCTTCTTCTTCTTCTTCTTCTTCTTCTTCTTCTTCTTCTTCTTCTTCTCCTCCTCCTCCTCCTCCTCCTCCTCCTCCTCCTCCTCCTCCTCCTTCTTCTTCTTCTTCTTCATTTTATTATTATTAGACTTTGAAGGGCGTTTTTCAGGTTTCTTCAGGTGTCTAGCAGGTTTTCCCTGTCAGTCTGAGGAAACAGCCATATCAATTCTGCCTCCCTGAAGACATCTTCATGCTTACTTTCAGTTGTATTTCCTAAATTAGCATAGAGTGTTTGCTACATGCGTCTGTTCATGCTGAGATTTATGTATATTCCACCCCAGACAAGGATGTGGAGTGCTCCCCTTCAAGATACCTTTGCACTGTCCACTGACAACCAGGCACTCTATAAGTAACCATGGAAAGACATTAATTTGTTTTCTGACAGTGTAATTTTGTTTTAAATTTTTTAGGCAAGCTGTGTGAATGGTCTCGTATAGTATATAGCCATTTGAGACCAGCTTAAAAGCAAACAAACAACAACAAAAAAACCCCCAAACTTTCTCACTGTAGTACCTGTAAACTCATTTCTGTTGAATCAGCTTGCTCTTGAGTCATATTCTATTGTATAAATACAGGAGTTTTTCTTGGTTCGGTTTGTTTTGTTTTCCGTTCACCACTGAAGGCAATTTAAATCGTTTCCCATTTTTGGTGACTGTGAATAGACGTGCTGTAAATGTTTTGCACACCTTTGTGTGAGCAAACATTCCATTTCCTTCCGACAAATTCTGGTGATGCAGGTGTGTTTAACTTCATGAGAAACTGCTAAGCTTTTCCAGAGTGGCTGTCCCATTTTCTGTTCTCCGGAGGGAGTGGACTGAGAATTGCAGGTGCTCCATTGGTACCAGTTTTTGGTATAGCCCATTTTAAAGCCTCTTTGTGTTCCCTAGAGGCACACAGATTGAGCTCATGGCAGTTTTAACTTGCAGTTTCTTAATGGCTAATGATGCTTAGAGTTTGATGTTTTCTTTCATTTAAATTTTATTTTTTTTACTATTATACAATCTCCTGGTAAAGTGTATAAATCTTTTGCTTGTCTTTAAATTGTGTTGTTTTTCTATTTCCAAGTTTTGAGAATTAAAGATGAATATATTCTGAATACTAACACTTTATAAGAGGTGTCACTTGAGATGCTTTCTTCCCAGCCTGTAGCTTGTCTTTGCTTTCTCTTAACCAGTGTCTACTACAGAGCAGCATCTTCGACTTTGAAAATGTCTAATTTATTATTTTTTTTATAGACCACATTTTTAGTATCATGTGTGCAGATGCCAAAGAATTGAGCCTTTCAATATCTGAACATAGCTTTTCTCTCTTATTTAAGCAGTCTTAAAAACTTAAATAGATTTTATACCTTATGTTTAGATCAATGATACATTTCAAATTTGCTTTAAAATATCTGATGTATAAATCTATAGTATTTTTTTTCGGTATATGGCCGTCCTACAGTTCTCATACTTTTTGTGGAATATCTTTTTTCCTCCCTCATTGAATGTTGGTTTTTGTTTTTTCCTCTTTGTTGTTTTTATTATTTTTGTAATGTGGGGCTGCTGCCGATGATGTGGGGTGTGTGTGTGTGTGTGTCTACATGTGTGCATGTGTATGTAAAGTAATTGTGTTTAGTTCAGGTAGGCCTTGAACTTTTGATCTTTGTTGTGCCTCCAGAGTAGCTGGGATGACCGGCATGTGCCAGCGTGCTCAGTTCAAATGAGGTTTAACTTGTTAAGAATCAATTGCATTTTATTTGTGTGGGTTTTTTTTTTTAGCCCCTGTGTTCATCTCTGATTTTCTTTAATAATAATAGCACACTGTCAGGCCATGCAGTTACTTCCGCTGTCTTCTTCCATGTTATTTTGGTTTTTTCATTTTTCTATGAGTTTTTAAACCAGCTTGTATTCGTTTACTAACATTGGTCCTGGAATTCAATCTGATTTGTGTTATACCTATAGGCCAGTCTACAGAGGCTAAGTACTCTTACTGAGTCTGGAGACTCTTGTTGATTGTGCATTCTTTCGTCAGTATTTTTCGTTTCGGCACTCAGATTTTGCATGCTTTGGTGGGTGTGTAACTAGGTGCTTAATTCAGGAAAGGGCTGTTGTGAGTAGCATCCATTTGGTAACTTGTCTTCCAACTGTTTATTAGTTTTTAGAAAATGATCACTTTTGTGTCTTTAGGTTTTGTACATTTGCTAACCTTGCTTATCAGTTTCAGGGAGATGTTAAAATAGAGCCCAGACAATTGTTGTCTATGAATAGGGACAATTTGAGTTTGTCTTTTCTAAGACAGCCACTCTCTTCCTTTCTTCTTCCCTTCCTTCACCTTTCTTTCTCTCCCTACTTCTCTATTTTTGGCCATATTAAATTGACTAAAACTAAAGAAAAAGTATCAATTCTATTTCTATAGATTTATCTTTATGTATGTGTGCTCCAGCTCCAGGGAAGCCAGAGAAGGTTCAGATTCCCTGGAGTGGAGGTCAGATGGTTGTGGGCTTCCTGACTTAACTGCTGGGGTTTCAACTTGAGTTGAGTGCAAGCAAGCGCCTTTAACCATTGAGACATTTCTCCAGCTCCTGGCTAACACTTGTAACATGATGGCATTCTTACCTTATTTCCAATCTTAGGGACAAATGTTCAGTCTCAGGCTTGTTAAGGATTTAGTTGTAGACATTTGTTGATGCCTTGTGTCACAGAATATACCTTTTCATTCCCAGTTTACTGAGAATGATAAAGTTTAGTTTTGTTGACATTTCATTTCTACCTTTATGTGCACGTGTGTGTCTCTATGTGTGCCTGTGACATGTGTGTAGGCGCTGGTGGATCCTCTGGAGCTGGGAATTGAACCCTGATCCTCTGAAAGGGCAGCAAGTGTCTTTAATCATTTAATCATCTTTCTAGCCCCTAGTTTTGAAAAAAAATTATCTTTATGTGTGTGTGGTCTGATATACACATATATGTATATGTATATATGTATCTGTATCTGTATCGGTATGTGTGTGTGTGTGTGTGTTTTGCCTTATCCAACCTTGATGTGGAGATTTGTGCCTTGTACTATTGTAACTTGTAACTTGTTATACTGTGTTCAGTTGATATCCCCGAAGGCCTGCTCTTTTCTCAAGGGAAATAGAGGAGCGGTGGATTGGTGGAGAGGGGAGAGGAAGGGTGCAGAAATTAGAAAGACTGGAAGGAAGAGAAACTGTGGTCCAGATGTATTGAAAACAAAACAAAAGATTTGAAAAGAAAAAAAAAGAATATAACTTTTCAAACAAATATAATAAATCTTTTAAAATCTATGTTTACGAAAGATATTGGCCCATAGTTTCTTTTCCTTGTTCTGATTTTGTGATCTTTGAACTGCACTGGGAAGTTTCTTTTTTGGTTCTGTGTTTCACAAGAGGTTTATGTCCAATTGATGTCTTTTTTTCTTAATGACTGATTTCTAGAATTCTCCAGTGAGGCTTTTTTTTTGGACTTGTAGTGTTTGTTTCTCGAGATTTTATCCAAAAATTCAACTTCTTTAATAGCAACGAGACAGCTTATGTTATATATTCCACCATAGGTTAGTTGTGTTAACTTGAAGTTTGTGAGTGAGTCTATTCATCAGGATTTTGAGACTTATTTGTGTAAAACACGTCATTGTAGTACCTCATTATCTTGAATGTGTGCAGGGTCTGCGCTGATAGTTCCTTATTTTGTTCCTGATGTTGGCAAATCCTAGCTTCCTTGTCACAACACATGAGCTTTTATTGTATGCTTATTAGTTTTGTTGATCTTCAAAAATCCAGTTTTAGTTTAATTGATTTCCTCTTGTATTTTTGTCTGCAATTCTATTGGGTTTTGGACTTTATTACTCCTTTCTTTTCCTACATTGGCTTTAATTTGTTTTCAGTTTCCTAGTTATTACTTTTTTTTTTTTTGGCCTAATAAACATCTATTTATGGTTTTGTCTTTTCCTGCCACATACAGGTTATTCAAATAAACTGTTTTATTTAGTTTGCTTTTCTTTGGTAGTGGTTTATTGAGTTTTGTCTCCCTCCATTTTAAGAGTGTCTGCTCTTTATTTTTGGAGTATCTTTGTAATAGTTGCTTCAGGGTCTCTGTCAGATGATTCTGTCAGTTGTGTCAGCTCGGCATCAATGCTAATTATCTATTCCAGTGCATGTCGAGATCCAGCTCCTTTTTTTATAAGCAAAATTTTATAAGCTTTAGTTTGAATACTTAAAATATCATTCGGTGAGTGTCTTACCTTAATCCTATGCAAAATACTAATTGTTGTTGTTTCTGAACCTTAATATAGACAAAACGTCTTGCGTTAAATGTTAGCTTCGTTTGCAGAAACCTCACAGGGGCTGTGTCCCATACACTCCTCTTGGGTAGCACCTGGGATGAGCCCTGGTCACCTGTTAGCTCAGGTTCTGAAGTCTTGTATGTTATTCAGAGTCATGTCACTCATGTGCCGCTGCTAGCATGACACTTTGCTTCTCCATGCTTCTCTCTTTCCTTTAACACCAGTCCTACAGTTTTCCTCCCCCGGAGCCTCCATGTAGCTCACTTAGCAGAGAGACGGAGCTTTGTGTGACCGTGCCAAGCCTTCTTATGATGACCTGAATGCCAGACCCAGAGGCAGGAATAAGAACACAGAGAAAAGGTAGTGTGAGTTTATCTATTCTTTGGGACTGTAGCTCCTGTCTCAGAGTCTTAGGGGCCTGAGGCTGTAAGATGGTGGTGTTGCATCTAAGGAAATGAATATGTCCCAGGATTCCCCTGGCCCGAGCATCAGGTAACCCATTTCCCCTTCTTGTGCCAGAACTGAGAGGGTTAGCGTGGAACTCTGTCTGTTCATGCTGGTGTGTTATGTAGCTGCCCTGAGATAAGGCCAAGTTACACTACAGGAAGATATGTAATGGCCACCACTGACCTTCTGGTACTTTTCATTCTTGTCTTTCCCCATCCATTCTCCCTGATACACACAGCTACCTGTCAGCTGCAGCCTTCTCAAGTACACACTCCGTGCTTTCCTTTTAGATTTTAGAGCTGCTCTCAGTGGGAGAGACAAATCCAGTATACTTACTTCATCCTGCCTCAAACCAGACCCTTTGTCTCCCATTTTGTCTTGTTTATTTCTTCTCCTTATGAGTAGGTCTTAAACGTCTTCAGAAACGCTTCCTGGGTCTGTGGAAATGATCCTTTTTTTGTCTAACAAATTAACATCCAGAGTAATATATTTTGGTTGCAGGATTGTTACGTTTCTGTGACCATTGATGATATATACAATCAGTATTTGAAAAGTTAATTTTTGCGTTAACATACAAAGCAATGGGTGTCACTGTGATATTTTCATCCATTGATATCAGTGTGTTTTGTTCTTATTGCCCCACGACCTCTTAATCCTTTACCTTGCCAGGCTCTTCCCTTTCCCCAGACAGCCCTACATAAATCCGTTCCCTCCCTCATTCCTTTCTCCTCCCATTTGGCCTCTCCCTTCCTCTTTTCATTGCACCTTTTCTACTTTCTGCTTCCATGTTATCCCTCCCCCCAACACACATGCTAGGTTCTGGATATGAGGGAAATGTCATAATTGTTCCTTTGAGTCTGGTTTGTTTATCGTAGCATGTCAATCTCCAGTTCCCTCCATTTTCCTGCAAGAGTCATACTCTCATTCTCCTTTGCAGCTGACTATAGTTCTGCCCAGTGCTTTTCCTGTTTTTGTTGTTCTTGCACTGACAATCACCTGGGCTCATTCCACACTTTGGCTATTGCAGACAGTGCTGCAGGAACCAGGGTGCACAGGTATCTCTGCTCTGGTTTAGAATCCTTTGGCTGTAGACCCAGGAGAGGTATTCCCATATTGTACAACAGACCCGCTTTTAGTATTCCGAGGCTCTTCCATGCTGGCTTCCATAGTGGCTACTTCAGTTTCCACTCCCACTGGCAGTATATAAAGCTCTTCTCTCCCTCGTACCAGAATCTATTGTCATTTGAAAAACAACTTTTTCTTTTTTAGTTTTCTAATATTTTACTTAATATTATTTTACTCATAGTTATCACTAATATGTTATTTGTCTTTCTTGTGTTGTCCTTTCCAGTTTTGGAGGATGCTTCTGTTCTGGTCTTGTTTGTATGTATTGGTTAATCTGTTCCTTAAATACTTTACAGAAGTTAACTACAATACTATAGTATTACATGCTTTCTTCTGCCGTGTGTGTGTGTGTGTGTGTGTGTGTGTGTATGTATGTGTGTGTATCATTGTTTTGTTACAAAGTTAATTCCTTCATAGGGTACAGGTCTATTAGATATTATTCCTTTTGCCTATTTTTGAGTATGCTTTTTTAATCATTAAAAAATGATTAGTGTGCATATGTCTGTTTGTGTGGGTGGTGGTAGTGGTTTGTATACTTATGTGTACAACTCAGAGGACTACTTTGTGAAGTTGATTCTCTCCTTCCACTGATACTTGAGTTCTGGGATCAAACTCAGCTCATCAGGTTTTTATGGCAAATGTCTTTACCTACTGAACCATGTTTCTGGCCCTTCTAGAGTTTACTTTTCTATTACATTGCCCCTCCCCCCCAGGAACTTGTTCATTTTAACTTTTTTTGACTCGACATGAAGTTACCTATAGATTACAATAAATATAAGTAAAGGTGCTTGTGTGTGTGTATGTCTCTGTGTGTGTGTATGTCTGTGTGTGTGTGTATCTGTGTGTGTGTGTCTCTGTGTGTGTGTCTGTGTGTGTGTCTGTGTGTTATATTCCATTTTAAGTTCTTAGTCACTCTTAGTTGGTGGCCATCTTGCAGATGCTCTGAGAACCTTTTCTTCTACTTCATTCCTCTTGCCCTTAGAAAAGCTTAGACTTCAGAAGATTGTCAGCTGGGGGACATTGTCCATGAGGATCCTTCATGCTTCATGCTTCTTTGTACAGGTGACAGGGGGCTACCTATTGTGTGGTTCTGGATCCAGTAGAACACTGCAATGTCTGTTGTGTTCTGGAGACTATTTTGAGTGATAATGACTTCTATTTTATGACCAAAATGCTGCAAATCCATCCTATTCACTTGAAAAAATGAGGCCAAATTCACTCCTAAATCATGAAAAGATTAAGTTCAGAGAATTTCTCCTTTAAACAATCTTCTCTACGTGCCCCTGAACACTGGTTTCAAGAGTTTCTCTGTCCCTGTGCAGTGGTAAGCCAACTTTCCCACTTTATAAGAACTTGACACCCAGTGTAAAGGAGTGCTGGCTTGGAAGACAGCCACACAGAGATTGAAGAGTGTTAGGTGACTCTTTCAAGAGTTACCTGAAAGACCCTTCCATCATTAATTTCCAGCTGAGCTGTGTGTTGTGGAGAACTCAGTCTTCTGGATCTGTTTTTTGCCTGCTTCCTAATGAACTGTGTGCAGGGTCCCTGTGAAGGCCTTGGGCAGGAAGTGGTTGAACTGAGTTCATGTAAGGCCAGTGATGTCTAAAATGTCTACTCACCCATGCTATTGGGCCAAAAAGAACCTCCTGAGGGATTTGAAGGAAGTCATTGACTTCCTAAGACTAAGGAGGGGGGAGGTGTCTGTGACTTTAGAATCTTAGAGTGTAACTTGGGCATGGTGGGGATCACACTGTCCAGAAGAGAAGCTGGACCTTGCAAAGCCCAGAGAGGTGGTCAAGGGAGTATCAGCACACAAGCAAGGCTGATGGGCAGCCTCAGAAAGTCAACATATTTTAATAGGCATCTTCCATGGAACAGCAAATTAAGGCTCGGATTTCCTCCTTGTATTCTCTCCCTTGGCTCCTGTAACCTGGCTGGAGCCTAGACAGAGATGGTGGGCTGTTGCTATGTATGTTGATGCTCCCAGGGAGTCTGAATCTTCTCAAAGGTCAACACTGATTGCTCTGAGCACCCAGAGGAATGCTTAGAAGCTCTCACATAGCAACTAGTTTCCTCTTAGGACCCAGGACGCTGAGTAATGTTCTTCACTACTGGAAATTCTTCTGGGTGCTTCTAGCTCTCCTTTTCTGCCATTCATTATAAAAGCCTGGGCTTCTGGCAGTTGTCAATGGAAAGACATTGTTCCTAGGAACAATTCCTTCATTCTCCCTGAAAAGGGTGTTGTCCTGGAGAACATGGGCCTTGATAGTTTATCATAGCTCTGTGTGTCCGTGGTTGTGTTCCAGACAATCTCCTGTCAGGGTCAAACTAGCCTACAGTCTCACAGTATGCAAGCCTCTACCATGCCATGCCTGTTGTGTGAATGGCTCACTCCTGGTTTCTAGGCCTTGTAGTCTTCCAGTGCAAAGGGAAAGTTGTGAAAGACATTGGTGAGTGCCAAGATCTCCGTGGGAACGGCCCTTAGTTCTATGCTTCTGTCGTTCTTGACTGAACTGTGAAGAATTTGATCCAGAAAGGCTTATACTTTGTCTAAAGGAGCTAAGGTCTGCTTGAAGGAGTAAAGACTTTGGAGTTATACAGTTGTGGGGGTCAGATCAAGCTGCTGAAGAAGGTTCTTTCTGGATTATGTGAAGGTAGAGACTCTTGTGGAGTCCCTTGTGATGTCACAGCTGCTGGAGACAACCTGCTTAATTGTACACAGTAACTGTCTGAACCCCTCAGGACTTTCCTTGACCGTTTTTGTTTCTAGGCTACTCATCAGGATAGTGATGTCCTGGGTGCTACAGGGTGGTAGTGAGAATGAAGATTTGGACAAGGCACAGTAGTAACCATGGAAATGGGTACTTCCATCCTTTTTCCAGGTCCTCTCTTACTGGGATACAGGCTCAGAGTCAGAGCTTCTGATTAGGCCTGAGTGCTTCTGTGGTGGGCCTGCTGCTTGAGAGCCCATCCTACAGCCCTCTCCAGCATCTTCTGCTAACCCTGTAGTTCTTTCCAAGCTGCCTTGGAATGTGGCCTCTGCTTGTCCTGCAGAGTGGAAGGGAGAACCCTCGGGACATAGACAATCATTTGTGCCTCAAAGAGGCATCATGGTTACCAGGCAGTGGGAAGGCCCAGGAGTTTGGGGACCAGAAAGGAAGAGCCACACAGGCTGAAATAAATTCTTGTTTGGAATAGGTGACCTGAGGAGCCTTCCACATGGAACCCTGGGGTGTCTATGCCTAACTCTGCACTACATAGAAATAGGACCAATGTACCTGGTTACTCCAGGGCCTGACTTTGAGGGGGAGGGTTTTTCTTGTTTGTTTTGTTTTTTGTTTTGTTTTTTGGTCTGAGGTGAAGGTCCACAGGCTTTTGAGACACCAGCATTGGAATAGGCACTAACTCTCTACTACTTCGTCCTGTACTGGAGCTCCATGACTGCTCCTTGCTAGATGGGTCCCATGGACAAAACCACCTGAGTTTTAGTTGTCTTACTTATGGAATAATCATCCTCATCTCTGGAAGCTTCTGATCCTTTGAATAATTGTTATTTTGATACCATGCACTCCAGTCATCTGAGATATACTCACCCACCCATGAGCATACCGTATGCCCCCAGCCTCTAAAGAGAACATAACATAGAGAGAACTGTCTCTCTGGGTCTGGAGAAGCCCTTTCTCTTCACAACCCTGTTAGTGAAGGCCTACTGTCTGTTCCTGTTTGCTTTCTCCTGTTAAGGTCTAATGGCTTAGAACAAAGTTCTGTGTAGTCACTGTGGGACAGAAATCTGAGAGCAGCTTATTTATAAGGTTTTGTCTTAAGTCAGTCTGAGGCCACTTTGAGGATATCATAAGGGCAGCGTTCAACAGGTTACACAAGGCTAGATGGGGCTGGAGGACCTGGTTCCTAAGTGGCTCACTCTCAGAGATGGATACTCTTTGGCAGGAAGTCTCAGTTCCTTACCCTGTGGACAGTCCATAGGGCTGTTCCAGCAGTTGCTATGGTGATTGTTAGAATTGCTTCCTGGAGCTTGAGAGCAAGTGGTCAGAGAGAGTGAGGTGGGAACATAAATGGTTCATAATGAGCTTTGGGAGTTGTGCATTGATTATTTCCTATAGTTTGGTCAATCACATAGGGCTGTCTGGGTTTGGGAAAGGGGTTTTACAAGCTGGGTCATGTTTTCTGGGCACCATCTTGGAGGTTGATATTACATATCTTTTACGCCACGTTGTCCTGCCTAAAGTATCCGTTCAGTGACAGATACACAGTTGTTTATTGTGTCTTTGCATGGCCTTCTTATCTGCCAGCTTTGTTCTAGGATCGAGGAATGTGGGTGTGATGAGGACAGACATGTGCCCGGCTTGCAAAGTCTATATTAAGAAGATATACAGTAAACTGCCTATCCCATAAGTCCTCATTTGTTTACAGTTTTCATGGGAATGATTAAAGGATGGGTGGAGAAGGGGGAAGAATGAGAACATGTAAGGAGGGACCAGGTATCATCTGGATGTAGCTTCCAGAGGAGATTTGTTCCTTTGATCACCCTAACACTTCTCCAATCTGGTGAGCATACTTTTGACCATGGTGATGGTCAGTTTTAAATGTCAACTTGCCACAACCTAGAATCACTGGAAGAGGGAAGGCTCAGTTGAGGAATTACCTAGAGGAGGCTGGCCTGTGGGCATGTCTGTGGGGGATTGTGTTGATTGTTAATTAATTTGGGAAGACATTATGGGATGCACCACTCTCTAGGAAAAGGGTGCTGAACTATGTAGGATAGGAGAAAGCTGGAAGCAGTAAGCAGGTAGCATCATGGGTGCATTGGTCTCTCTCTGCTCCCAAGTATAGATTTGATACTTGAGTTCCTGATTTCACTTCCTCACCATAATGAATTGTATGCTGAAACTGTGAGCCAATAAGCCTTTCTTCCCGAAGTTGCTTTTGGTTAGGATGTTTATTGAAGGAAGAGAGTTGAAACTAGAATGGCCATCTTTTCCTTCACACATATACCCTCCTCAGACTACAAAACCCTCTGGAGAGAGGCCTCACCTAGCTACAGGTCAGCGTTGTAATCCAGAGTGCACTGAATGACTGTGTGAGCCATCACTGGTGGAGACGTGCTTTCCTGACATATGCTTGTGAAGAGAGTGGGGGTGGGCAAACAAGGAAGAGGCAGAATGCAGTGCGCAGTGAGACAAAGGGGTTTCTCTGCCTTCCTGATCCTGTTCCTAGAGGCCTTGACCCACTGTGGACGTGTTTCCAAAGCAGCACTGAAGAAACTCCATCCCCAACCCTCGATCAAAACAATGGAAGAGCCTCTGATATCATTCTGTGTGAGAGCCTGGGGTTCCTTTGCTTGGGATCAGCCATGCCTGTAACAGTGAGGATGATAGCATCTGTCACCTTGGCTTCTGCTGGCTGTCATTTGTCCTTCATTAGACACAGCAATGCATGTTATCCTCTGTCCCTCCGTGGTGTCCTTCCTCAGGCCTTTCATACTAACCATTGCCTCAGCTTTTCTTCTTCACAAATACATACTAATGTATTTCGATAGAATTTGGACAAATAATGAAGTTGGGGCCAGGAAGAGGGATTACTCATAGGTTAAAGCACTTGCCTTAAAAGTGTTAGGACTGAATTTTGGATCCCCAGAACCCATGGGAATGCCAGGTAGGTGTGATGGCCTAGCCTATCTGTACTTTCAGGATGGGAAGGAGGGTGTGGAAGACGTCACACAGGATGCTTACACAGGACAAGCTGGTTAGCCAGAGTAGCCACAGCACAATTTCTGGTTTGATCGAGAGACCCTGTCTCCATGCATCAAGTTGGGGAGTGCTAGAAGAAGGTTTCTGCCATCAACATCAGGTCTCTGAGTTCACTCACACATGTGCCTGCACACGTGTAAAACATGCATGCACACCATACATGCACACAGGGAAATGAAAAAAAAGTTTAAAGAACAAAGCTGATTTCAGTGTTTCGATTAGAGTAGCAGTTCTCATCCTGTGGGTTATGACCCTTTCAGAAGGTTGTCTAAGACCGTCAGAAAACACAGATATTTACATTATAATTCCTAACAGTAGCAAAATTATAGTTATGAATGTTGGGGTCACCACAACACGATAAACTGTATTAAAGTGTCACAGCATTCAGAAGGTTGAGAATCACTGGATTAGAGGCTCTGGAGGTTCCTGTGTCCAGGTTGCTTTCCTTGACAAGAATGACTTTTTCCCTAGCCTTTTTCATTCTAAGTTAATTTTTATAATGTAAAGATAAAGGTGCCAACCATGCAGACTGTCTTTGCCTTATTTCACAGACAAGCCTATGTGTGGATGACAAAGCTCTCTGGCTTAGTTGGGGTTCTATTGCTGCGATACAGCATAACCAAAAGTAACACAAGGAGGAAAGAGTTTATTTCAGCTTACAATTCCATATTGCAGTCTGTCACTGAGGAAAGTTAGACTAGGAACTCAAATAGGGCAGATACCTGGAAGCAGGAGAAGAAGCAGAAGCCGTGGAGAAATGCTACTTACTGGTTTGTTCCACTTGGTTTGCTCAGTCTGCTTTCCTATACCATTCAGGACCTCAGTGTGGTACCATACTATCTAGGATGGGCCTAACTATTTTAATCATCAATATAGAAATGTACCCCTGGCATAACCATAGACCAGTCTTGTGCACATTTTCTCAATTGGCCTTCCCTCTTCTAAAATGATGCTAGCTAGCTTGTGTCAAATTGACAAAAAAATGATCCAGCCAACCCTCCATGTTTCCCTTTGTTAATAATAAATCAAAAATAACAGGAGTGGACTTGCTGGGTCCTGGATGCCCCTGGAAGTAGAAACTAGGGCATTCTGTACCCACTGCTGTGCATGATTACTGAGGTCATATGTGCAATCTGTGGTGAAGATAAGTAAGTGCTCTGAAAGGGGTCCTACTTTCATGAAACACATGTGACAATCATCCCTTCCTGAGTGACTCATCAAAATGAATGCTGTAGTGATGCCAAGAGTTCCCATTTTTTTCCATCTGTGCTGCACTTCCCTGGTAGGGAAGTATCACGATTTAATTATATATCCAAAGGAGAAGACTCGCAGAGGACCAGTAACTCAGCAGAGGGATCAGGACTCTAAGTCTGGCTATCTGAGTCTGAAGTGCAGTCTTTCCACTATTGTAGAAAATGACCTCAGAGGATAGGAGAACAATCACAGAAGTAGTCTTTCTTCTGAGGCAACCACCTTTGGACTCTGATGTGGGCATTTGTTAGCTAGGGAAATGGAAAATGGCAAGAAGGTGAAAGGAAGGACATGAACAAGGCATGTGTAGCCAAGCCTCGTTTCAGGGAAGAACAGCTCAGGACAGCATGCAGGCATGTGAGGACAAGATCAAGGACTTGGGGACAAAGTTGGGAGGTGGGGTGAGGTCTCCTTTAACAGGGATTTATCACCTAGACTTTGACTTGTCCATAAAATAGGCTTTGATAAGGCTTTAGCCCACAGGATAGGACCTAATGGAGGACGGCAAACTCAGTTGCAGCAGCCAAGCAGTAACACAACTTAGGCAGCGGGTGGCTTAATTGTTTTTGTGTGGGGCTTTGTGCCAGGCACTCTTGTGAATTCTTGGGATGTAAGACTGCAGGAAGCAGGGAGCATATATGCTCAGGTTGCATGATTGGAATAGAAAAATACGTATGCAAATAAGCAAAGATGCTAATTCTAGACCTGGTGGTGGCTGAGACAGAGGGTGGTCAGAGCAGTCCTTCTGGAGGCAGGCGGTTTGAGTTGAGTCCTAGAAAGTAAGAAGGGGGCTTCTATTCAAGGCAATAACTGTAAGAGGCAGCAGCTTGATAGAGCCAGAGCCGGACTCTGGGTTATGCTATCTACATTGTGATCCAGCTCAGCTACTTACCAGCTCTGTGACTTTGAGCAAGTCATCTACTGTCCCTGTTCCCTAGTTAGCTCACTGGAAAAGCAGCATTGTTAATAGCCATAGTCTTAGGGTTGTTGGTAAAGGTATCAGACTTGGCACATGCTTAGGCTGATGCCTGGCAAAGGGAAGGGCTGGTATGAGAGGCCAGTGTTCCTGAAATACTTTACACCAGTGCTGTAGGAAATACTGGGAGCTGTATTTGGTAAATGTGAGAGATAGAAGGTTACTGGTATGGCTAGAGTCTAGAGAAATAATAGATGAATGGAGGATGGAAGATGAGTGCCATTGAGCAAGAAGGGGACCAGAGACATCACTCATCTAATGAGACATGTCGGAGACTGTTATGGTTTATATATGCTCAGTCCAGGGAGTGGCACTATTAGAAGGCATGGCCCTGTTGGAGTAGGTGTGTCACTGTGAGTATGGGATTTAAGACCCTCATCCTACCTACCTGGAAGCTAGTATTCTGCTAGCAGCCTTCAGATGAAGATGTAGAACTCTCAGCTCCTCCTGCACCATGCCTGCCTGGATGCTGCCATTCTCCCATCTTGATGATAATGGATTGAACCTCTGAACCTGTAAGCCAGTCCCGATGAAATGTTGTCCTTTAGAAGACTTGCCTTAGTCATGGTGCCTATTCACAGCAGTAAAACCCTAACTAAGACAGACGTCTACACCAGAGAGACACGTATTCCATGTAACTCCTGAACTGGAATTCTTGGACAGGGGACAGGAGACAAGCTAGGAGAAAGGCTGGGAGACAGAGTCTACTTAACATGTGAAACCATTATGAGAGAGTAGACTTATGGTAGAGTGTAGGAGTGAAGGAAGAAAAGCAGCAAGAGTAACATCCTATTGTATCCAATCAGCTCCTCTAGTAGGTAGAGATGGGAGGAGAAGATGGTGCCACTTACTGAGATGGAAAACCTGGGGGGCAACAGGTTTGTGGGGAAAGTGGCCTGCTTGTTTTAAGAGCCCTAATGCCCATTCCTGGGATCTATAGCAAGGAGCTGGCATGGAGTGGGTGTGAACAATAGGGATTCACAATACCCTGGGGAAGTCTTTCCAAGCAAATTTATGCCCTTTATTTTTAAGTGTCCTGCCTGCCAACCAAATACCTGCTTCTAGTTTATGACTCCCAGATGGTCCCCAGTCTTTCATGTGGCCAGAATATAAAGTGCCAAGCTGAGAGTAAGCCTTAAATTGTCCCCTAGGAAAGCTTTGACTTGTGAACAGAGAAGGAAAGCCCTAGTAACATGGGACATCTCTGTCTAGGGTTCTGAGTCTGAAAGCCTGGGTCTGGCTTTCTCTTCCTATTCGGAAGCCCTATACTTAGTGACTCATGTGTGTCAAGCCTGTGCTAGGCTGGAGGGAGAGTATGAAAAGATATGTCTGTACCAATGGAGGCTCTGTCTAGTGGGCATCTGAGTTCCTGCCCAAGGGCACAATGTTCTGTGCCCAGCTTCATTTGTTTGATGCAGTTTGATCTGCTCAGCCCACGGCCAGTTGGTAATGATGTGGTGATTTATGCTTCTGGACATAACACTGCTGGCAGCACATGCCTGAGCTGATGTCTGGGAGGTGTGTGTGTGTGTGTGTGTGTGTGTATTGTGCGTGCACATGTACCAGTTCTCACAAATTCAGGGTTTTGCAAGAAGCTGGAATCAAAATGGAGCTTCATAAGGTGAGTCCTAGCATGTGAAATTGAGTTCTAATCTCAGATCTGAGGGTCTCCTCATGGGCATGAAACTTTGTGTCTTTCTGGTGGCCTACTGAGGTGGGCAGTGATCTTGCAACCTTGGTCCTTTCTATCATATGTGTGAAGTGCGAGAGTGTCACCATCCATCTCATCCTCTACTTCAGGTGAAGTTTCCTGCTTACACACATCAGTATCTACGCCTAGGTGGTTCTGAACATTGTGCTGATAACAATTCTTTTTCTCATGAGATTACTGGAATAGACAGCCTTTCACAGAGCAGCAGCCACACAGATAAGTGCCTGCTTTTCTCAGTTGCACAGAAAAGCACGCCTGGTTCTTCCTGCTATCACTTTCCTAGGCATGTTTTAAACTCTCTCTCAAGCCTTCCTCCCCACAATGTGACTGCTTATCTGTTTGTGGCTGCCCTCCATGCTGGCTTAGCTCAAACAGCATGTTTTTCCTCTTTCTTACTCTTTCCTTTGTTCATCTTCCTCCTCCGTACAGATGCTGAGTGTTTTCTTTTTGGCTTGCCACTCTAGGATTTTTCTTTTTAAACTCTAATAAACTTGCTCCCCCAGCTTCAAAATATTGCTGAACTAAACTGACAGGGTTGAATATTGAATTCTATACCAAACATCTTCAAAGTCCAGGGGTTTCCAGTGAGTTCTTTGGATGTATGCTTGATTTCTCCTTCTTGAAGTTGGTTATATCCTTCAGCTCTTTGGGACTCAGAATGTGATTCCTGGGGCATGACACTGGAACTTATTAGAAATGATGGCCCTCATACCCAGACCTGCATTTTAAACAGTTGGTCAAGCCTGCCTGTTTTAGAGGCTTATTGAAATCTGATGTAGAAGACGAACCCTGTGCACTGAAAAAGACTAGCTGTGGTGGAACTTGGATTAGCCTTAACGTAAAGATCATGGCAGAGAAATGAGTGGTGTTTATAGCACATGCTCATTGAAAATAAAACAGTCTCCTTTGATTAGATGACTTGACTTTCATTGGTAAAGAAGTGGGATATTTTTGTCTCATGACAGATAGCTGGGTTTGCCTGTTGGAAAAGAAACAGCTCAGAGGCTTGAGCACATGACAGTCTGAGAAGGGCTGTCAGAAGGAAAGAGGGTCAGAGACTGAGTGAGGCACAGCAAGATGGCCCCTGAGATTTCACCATGGAAGAGAAGGGCTTCCTGACGTTGGAAAGACTGTTTTAAGGGACACAGGATCAACTTGGGGTAGCCTTAAAGGCAGTTCAGGAGGAGCTGGAGTCCCAGTTGTTTGAGGTGTTATAGGGAATCCAAGCACGTGATTCTTAGTTGAATCAAGCCACTCTTCATGTGGTTTGTGATGAAGCCCACTGCAGAGAAAAGAGAGGACAGGGCTTTGCAGAGCCAGATTCCAGTCGCAGCCTGCCCATTCACTAATCCTGGTTAGCCCAAATCATCTATCTCTTTCTCAACTATTAACCTCAAGAGATAGTATGAAAATTAAACAGAAATTTCAGGGGTAAAGCTGTTACCAGTGCTTGCATGGGATATGAAATTAATATATGCCAGGGTTTCTCTTTGTCTTCTTTAGACATTTTTGTTTTGTCAGGGTGGAGTGTAATGAGCTATTAGTTTGAACAGCCAGATTGGCATGTTTTAATCTCCCTCATATTTTATATTCTTGTTAACTGCAAATGGCTGTTCAGTCCCTGGATTGGTAACTAGGATGTCTTAATAAAAGCAGATGTATAGAATCCTTGCATTCTCTTATCTATAGTGGCTGCTAGGGAATCAGACAGGAGACCTGGATGGGGCTCTCATGACTGTCACCACGTGAACCTGTATCTATGTTGGATAGCAGTGTTTTACAGAGATGGTTGGCTGGACTGTTGCACCAGCACTTTAACTTAGAGTGTGCTCAGATATGGCTGCTTGCAGATGAATTTACACTCCCACAGCATATACAACATGCATGTGAGAAGAGGAACAAAGACGTTAGTGGAAAGAGAAATCTTTGTGCTCTCTCTCCACGATACTGGTCCATTTTCCGTTGCCATCACAAAATGCTGTGTACTGAAGTGATCTACAATGAAAAAACATTTACTTCAGTCCTGACTCTGAAGGCTGGATGTTCAAGAGCCCAGCATCTGGTGAGAACCTTCTAAGATTACTGTAGGGCCAGCAAGTACAAGTGACTTCCTAACAACTCTTAGGCAATTATGTCAATCATATCATGAGAGTTCTGACCCCAGGTGATGTCACCTCCTATTACTCCCCATTCCTCCTAACACTGCTGCTCTGAGATTAAGTTTTCAGCAAGTGAATTCCAGCATGGGGGTGATTTTACTTTTCCCATTCTCCAGTAAAATGCACTGTTGGGTTGTGCGAGTGATCTGTTGGATTGATGTGTTGGTTCTGTGCCTGTCCTCCCAAGGGGCTAGGGCTGCTGCTCAGAGAGGCAGAGGCATGGGAATTTGGCTGTGTTCACTCCATGCTGATGCCTGGCTGACATCGGGCTACGTGGAACCACAGGATTCTGCTCGGGGGTAGGGGACACAGTCTGAAGTCCCACGAGGAGCCAGAGCTCTTGGCTTGGGGGTCCCCGGGCCAAAAGGCATTCAAGAACTGGCTAGTTCTCAGGCCCTTGGGATCCCAGGCACTGCTGGGGGACCGAAAATGAAGTGGGGGGGGGCGTATGGGCCCACAACCAAAAAGGAGAGGGGAAAGGATGAGCTCTGGCTGTACAAGGATGAGAGTTCTCAGTCATGGTGACTCGGTTGGCTGGGTAACAGCTGGCTCAGATTGCTTGCTTGGGTTGGGTGGCTGGTGGTCTCCATGACTGGGAGCGCAGAGAGTTCTTAGATTAAGACCTGCTCTACTGTTCCCCATGGAGGGTCCCAAAGAAGAAAAATAGTCCATGGTCTTAAGACATTTATTGTCATGGTGGAAAATAGATGAAAACTATACCCCAGTTTCTCAGAGCTGGCCTGAGGTTAAATACTTTTTGCAAAGAGGAGGGACTGGGAAGGAATGTTTAATTGGCTACGATGCCCCTCTGGCTCATAGATATCTCATTAATATGGAGATCTGTCTTGAGACTCTGTGGCCTGTAGTCACACCCTCTACCTCTTGAGAGGCTAGTGGGCATTGTTCTACGTGACTGGAAGGTGCAGATCAGATCGATGGATGTCTGTAGCCTTGTGTCAGGAGCTTGGAGCCTGGGAGTGTGGCAAAATGCATGCTGTCCCTTAGGATTACTTGGGGTCTCCAGCGATTTCTAGCTGGTGCTCGAGGAGAAACCATGCTGTCCTTTCATGGTCCTACAAAGCTCGTCTGACTAGTGAAAGGAGTGATTTACAATATAATTGGTGTTCCTTCTGCTTTCTCTCTCCCCTTATCTCCCAGAGCATACTCCATCTTCCTCCCTACTTCTTTAAATCTCATAATTCTGTTTTCCTGGAAGCCTCCTAGCACTGCTCATCATAGGCCACAGGGACCCTTAGCACTTGATCATTTGGATAACATCTTGCACAATTCAGGTGGAGGGGATTCAGGAAGATGAAACAGTGTAACTTACTGCTGGATGGGAGTGTCAGAGCCATGCATGTCTATGTAAGACAACTTATAGTAGCCAAGGAAAAAGAGCAAAGAAGTGGTCAAACTAAGTCCGTTTCCACTTTTCATTAACGTTTCACCTTGTTCTCTAAAGGGACTGATACATAGAGCAAAGCAAACAAAATGCAATTTGTAGAATATGGCAGGACATAAATAAAGAAGCAAACCTGAAACAGGACTAGTGAAGAAAGACTTCACACAGTTCTTTCCATATGACTCAGTTTCCCTCAGATAAACGACAAGCTGTTTTCTTAGCTTGGCAAGGACTGCTTTGATTTTTCCTTGTCCATGCTTCATTTCAACCCACACTGAGCAAGTAGGAAAGCCATCCTAGTGTCTGAAAGGCTTTGCCACTACTCCTGGAACGAAGTATCTAGAAGGTGCACCATCTCAGCCACTCTCAGATTGAGTCCTAATGAGTCATCAGGACAGATTGGTTTTCTTCTATACAAGAGGCTGATTTGGAGTTGGCTTGACAGCCAGATTGGCCTGGAAAGTTTAATGAAGGGATACCCAGAACTCCTGAATGGAGCAGTGTGAGGAATCTCATGGAGGGTAGTGATGGCTTTGTGTCTCTGGGCAGAGACTGCAGAAGACTGCCTACAGTCTTCTATTGGGGACAGGTGAACATAGGACCCTCCTCTGCCACGCTTCTAACTTGAGGTAGAGTAGAAGGGGGTATTCCTGTCAGCCTTGTTTATATATCAGCAAGAACCATGGATCACTAGATGTTGAACACTGATGGACATCACGGGTTATGGCTCTGGCATAAAATGATACTGGATTCATTTTTCAGATCTGCATTATTAGTTATTTTGTCTTAGGCAGTTTTGGTCTCAAAGACTCACTTTCCACATTTGAAAAGCAGGGAAATAATAGCAAAAAATCGCAGAAGGCTTTGTAGAGAAAAAAAAAAGAGATAAATAAATTGTCCCATTATTACATTACATAGCATATCCTACTTTAAACAACCATGAAAATATACTTTATAAAGGCACTCACCCACTTATGGTCATATTCTTTATGCTACATCTAACCTGGGAGGGACTTTTCTGCTTACCTGACTTCTATTCCCCGATCACCTTCCACACCCCAGCAATGGCAGGCTTTGGTGAGTGTTATAGATGTGCCTCACCAAGCTCTCTCTGTGTATCAGAAATCTTTACCCAGCACTATATTCAGCGAACATTTGTCAGAGTGAACAGACGCCAGATTTGCCAAGCATCAGTAGTATTTAAATCAAGTGGGGCAAAAGGAGCCAAAACAAACTTTCTGTTTGCATCTGAAAAATGATGGTGGCGAGTCTATGAAGGATGGGCACATTTCCTTCTCCAAGAATACTAGGCAAGAGTTGGAGCAGGAGACGTGGGTGTTATATCTGATTCTCAGCTTTGCTTGGTCTGCTTTTGGACAAGGCATATGATCTCTTGCTATGACACTTTCTTCACCCATGAAATGGAATGAACTCACTGTGGCAAGCTCTACTGGTTCAAGCTCGGATGAGTCTAATTCTTGCTTCTTTTCTCTGTTGTTATTTTCTACTGTGGAAGGATTATTCTAGTGTTTCGGAGACACCTTGGAATTGGGGCTTTTGTAGGAAGCTTCTCCTAGTTCTCAATTCTGTTGGAATGAGTCCTGGTCACCCTGTTCATCTCAGTGGAGATGCTGTGCCTACTGATAATCTTCTGGGCATATCCCAGATATCAGGTACCAGGCAGATGACCTTCTTCAGTCTTCTGTCTGCTACTTACTTGCCTTTCTGTGGGGCTAGGGAAATAAAGGAGAAGGTCAGTCTGTAGCCTGGCTCTTCAATGAGTGCACCCCTCCCTAGGTCCTTTCTCTCTGTCTCTGTCTCTCTATGTCTCTCTCTGTCTCTCTCTCTCTCTATGTCTCTCTCTGTCTCTCTCTGTCTCTCTGTCTCTCTCTCTGTCTCTCTGTCTCTCTCTGTCTCTCTCTGTCTCTCTGTCTCTCTCTCTCTCTCTCTCTCTCTCTCTCTCTCTCTCTCTTCTTTACAATGTTAGTACTAGACAGTGAATCTAAGACTTTGTGAATGCTAGGCAAGTGCTTTACCACTAAACTATATTTTTAAGACCTTGTCCCTCAAATTAAAAGAATTATTTTGAGAACAAGAACAGAGTGTCATTAAATTATCCAGTCTGCCCCTTGAGCTTACTTTGTAGACCTGGCAGGTCTTGAACTTGTGATCCTCTTACCTCAGACCTTGAGTTGCTAGGATTATAGACCTGTGGCTACCAGATCCGGGTCCTCTCTTTCCTTCTTGAAGGCAAAGAGGCAATGTGGAAAGATATGACATTTGACTACAGACAAATTTGGGTGGAGGTTGTGCTACACAACTGTGTGGTCTTGAAAAAACCACTCACCCTTTCTGAATGGTAGTCCTATTTCCGTGAAAGGAGGGACTGTGGGCTCAGTGTACACATTTATCTGAAGACTGCTGTACATCCAACATTTGATAAATAGTTTTGAAACAATGAATGGATCCTTAGAATATTTACATGTATTCAAGGGAATTAATGTCTTTGTATCTTTCTGTCCTCTTATGCTTTCCTATATATTCTTGGCTTCAGACACTCTCTGCATGGTGCACTGTTGGAGTCTAATCACTGATAAATAAATATTTTTCAGAGGCCTTAAGCACCGAGTAAAATAGGTCCCCCCACCCCATTTAGCAGAGAATCTCTGCATATGTGTGTCTTGGATTAAAAAATGGAAGGAAAAAGACACTAAGCCTTACATGTAAGTAATTAGGGCTTCTGGAGGGAATAAAGCTAGAAAGGTTGGAGGGACAGGGAATGTGAGGCTGTCATGGAAGCCTCTACTTAGAAAGCACCGTCTAAGCAAGGTAGTTAGCAGTGATTTTAAAGGATTCTCTCTCAACATGCTGTCCTGTGTTCCTGATGCTGTTTGGGTCTTTGCAAGTTAAAGGGTGATATCAAGCCCTTGTAAACAGTTCTTAGCTTTCGTTTATCTGGTACTTAGGGACAGAACCTGGACATTTATTTCAATATCTCTTCTCTAGATCATCCACAGTGTCTGGCATTTCATCTATGAGGCTTCCCAAGGGAACTCACCTGGAGAGGGTCCCTAGGCAGGATCCAGAGCTCAAGGCAGACAGCAGGCCTGGGTATATGCCCCCACAGCAAGCCAGACTCTACCTTGGGCTGTTACTTACTGTGTCATTGCCTCTGTAGCCAGCATCTCAGCTGCATTTACACTTACCCAGGTGTCAAGCCTTTTCAAACAAGGGTGGCACTGTTTTTGGTTCTAGTTTTGGTTACAAAGCAGTGTGCACCTGCCTGGTTTACTGCCACAACTGCTAGGATTCCCCAAGCTTTCCTTGTATTCACTGCTGTCCTTCTGAATGGTCTGGATTGTTTGTGGCTTAGCTGAGACACCCAAGCCCCCTCCAGGGTTTGGAGGTGGGATGCTTATTGCTCCGAGTTAATTTTCCCACCATCTCACTAACCTTGATCTCCAGGGAAAGTCCTTACTTTGAAATTTGTTTTTAGGTAATTCTATTGATTTATTTGTTTTAGAGGAACCTTGTAGGAAGCATGCCAAAGATGAAGGTGAGTGTAATTTTAGAATACAGCCTCTGAGCTATATTACTACTCACAAGTGCCTTCTAATGTACTTGCTTAAAACCTGGAGTCCTGTCCCGGTTTGGTGGGACTCTGGGATAAGACCAAGATCAGTGTGGTTATCAGGTTGGTTTCCCACTGGCTGTATGTGTATAGACATAGATGGAGAAACCTACCCAACTGGCCTATCTGTCAAGGGTGGTATATCTCTCTAAAAGACAAGTTCTGTGGCCCAGCCCCCAGGCAATGCTCAGGACACATGATATGCATTCTAACTTGGCAGCAATGTGAGTCAAATCCTCTTTTCACTAGTTCTACACTATGAGAAGATTCTGACACTATGAGATGATGCCAGTTGATTCTCACAGCCATGTCTGCAGCCTTAGCATCTGAATTTCACTTAAGCAGAGGCATTTCAGCTCATGAAATAACATCAAAACAGTAGCATCTTTAGAAGAACAGAATGAGGCACTAGTTTTGAAGACTCTGAGACACATGCTTTCTGAATTTTACTTCAGTAAAGATTTAAGGAGTGGTGGCTGCTCTTCCCAAAGCACTATTGAATTGATCTAAGATATTGTCTGGGCACAAGGAATTTGAAAAGTTCCCCAAGTGGTTCTAATATTCTTCCTGGGTTCCATTCACTGATGGTGAGTATTTAGGGGAATTTGATGGGTAGAGCAGAACCATATTTCTTGAGTCTAATGGAGAGTAGTGCTCTTAGGGTTCAGGTATGCAATCAAAGGCTGGTCTTATGTCTAGAACTAAAACATATTGTGTGTGTATGTGTGTGTGCATGTGTGTGTGTTTGTGATGTGTATGTGGTACATGTATATGTATGTGGCTTGTTTATGTATTGTGGGTGTATATTGTGTATGTATTGTGTCTGGTATATGTGTGTGTGAGTGTATTATGCATATGAGTGTGTGCACATAGTATGCACATGTATATGTATGTGTGTGTGTGGTTTGTGTGTATATTGTATATGTGAGTATATGTATGTGGTATGTACATGTATGTGGTTGTGCATGTGTGTATTGTGTGTGTGTGAGTGTGTGTGGTTTGTGTGAATGTGTATTGTATATGTGAGTATGTATGTATGTATGTGGCACGTACATGTATATTTATGTGTTATTTGTATGGTTTGTGTGTGTGTGTGTATGTTGTGCTTTGTGTGTGTAAATGTGGTATGTGTGTATATGTGTGTGTGATATGTGTGTGTATATGTGTGTAAATGGAAAATAATGCATGAAGGTTCTGCTGGTGGGAGGAAGTTGATTGTGTTCAAGCTGGCTCTCAAACCTATCTGAAAGTGTGTGGTCTTAAAATAGAAGGGCACGGTCAAGCTGGGCGTGGCCACTCTTTATAGTACTCTTCTCTGTTGTAGTGTTGTTTCATTCTTTAAGCCCTTGACAAGGTCTTACGGACACCAATCTCTGGACCATGAAGGCAGTATATAAATTGGAGTAACAACAAGAAAAGAGCTGCATCTCAGACAGGGCAGAGCCATCCGCTGTTGGGGCAGTGTGCCCATTTGTGTCTGATATGTCTGGGATCTTGTATCCCTAAAGAAACCAGTGGCATATATTTATATTTGGAATAAATATATTTGCATAACTTTTTAATCAGTGCTGGCAACTAATTCTTTAAAACTTATAAGCATGTAGGCCCAAATGAATCAGACGGTCATATAGACGGTCTGGAAGCCAATCTAAGATGACAGGTCCAGATGCTATCTGTGGCATTTGTATCTACTCATTACATGTTAGTTCTCGAAGCATCAACTGATCACATTACTCAGAGTGGCTGTCATTGGTCAAAAGAACAGAAATCTGAAAATTAAAAGTTTAAGTTCCTGCATTACGTAGGAGCAGGTTACAACTTGTGCCAGATGTTCTGAAAAATTGCAATGGTGGCAAGTAGCCACAATGAAATCTGGGAGTCTCTCAGCAATACATTTTCTTGGATATAGACCATACTCACTGTATTTGAACTCTGCATTTGTAGTCTGCATTTCAGCAAGCCTTCTAGGCTGTTCTGATATTTACTGAAGTTGGAGAGCTGGGTCTGGAAAGGGAAGGAAGTGAAACACCAGCAATCATTTATGGGATTCACAGGGAAATGCAAAGCCATACTTCAGTTTGTAAGATGAGAAGGGGTCAGTATGGGGAAGACCAGGAGGGAGGTTTCCACGAGAGCATGTGAAAGATGTGAGGCTGAAAGATGTTTCAGGAACTGTGATCACTGTAGTTTGGAAACCTACTGCAAAGGCCAATGTGCCTAAGGCTTTCTGCTAAAGGTGGCACTCCTGGGGAGGGTGAGACTTTAAGGTGGACCCTATTGGCCAGCCCGTGGTCTTTGGAGGCATGCTCTTGAAGGTACTGTAGTTTCCCAACCCTTCCACATCTCCTTTGCTTCTTGGTAATGAGGTGACTTAGTTGTGCTTTGCTAAGACCTCCTACCAATACCATCTGGCACTACAGGCCTAAAAGCAATGGGTACACTGGGTTCCACTATTTTCTGGAATCTGAAGAATGAATAAAACATATCTTTACTTTGTAAATGAATTACCTCAGACAGTTCTTATAGAAAGTTGACTAACACTGTAGTGGAAGATTAAGTTAGTGCCAGGGCTTTGATTCCTGGCCACTTGAGTTGGCTCAGATATTGTAGGCTATCACTGGAAACCATTCAGTAGGGGAGCATAGTGCCTGCCTACACTTCATGGAGAACAGTCATTCTGGGCTATTGTGTTACTTCTGTGTAGATACTACTCTCCTGGTACTTCAATGGCCTAGATTTTGATGTCTGCCTCTCCTGGTTTAACTTGGATCTGGGTCAGCAATTCCCATTGTTGTCTATGGTAGCTGGGAGGGGAGTCCCAAGACTTGGTCTGAATTAGTAACCCGGGGAGAATGTGCCTTCCCAAGGCTAGCAGTCAGGTGGGGATGCTCATTCTCACAGCCTTTGCTGGGGGCTTTGTAATCCTGCTCTAAATGTAACCCATCAGCTTTTGCATTAAAGGATTTAAAACACAACACAAACAAAACACTGTTCCATTCTTCTCAGAGGTACACAGTGTCTAAAGAGGAAACAGGTTAAACTCAAGACCTGGAGAAGCACATAACTAGCCAGCTTCTCCTCTCTTCTCCCTCTAGCTCCTCTTCTTTTTGATATAACGTGATTTTTCTTCTAGAAAGTCCTAGAGAATTGGCTAAGTTTCTCACGTGCTCACAAAGCCAGTGCTCTTCAGGTCTAACTCCAATCAGGTTCATGTAAGTGGCTGCAGTGTGATGAGGAGTCCTCCAGTGGTTAGACAACTGCACCACCCTGCCTCAGGCCCGCTTTGCCTGGAGGAAGGAATGGAGTAATGTTCAGTAGTGGGTTTACCAGAAGCCTTAGAAGACAAAAGAAATATAGAGTGCTAATAGAGCCCCAGGGCCATTTCTGAGGTGAGAATCTTTTTCCTTTAAAGTGTTCTTGGTATGGATGCAGTGATTCAACTTCTAGTGTTGAAATGCTGTGATATGTGTGCAATAGCAGCGTCCCCTGCTGGTCATTTTGTATAATGATGCAAAGGTGGATAATTCCGTAGGATGATTCTAAAGCTAGAAACACAGACTGAGGCTGAATGTACAAAATACTATCAACTTTAAATGGTTTGCCTTTGTAAACCTAGAGAGAGCTGTGAGTCCTTTTATCATCTGCAAGACAATGCCTGAGTTCAGGAGGCTGATATTCTCATGTCCTGCTATGTCAGTTTCATTTGCAGCAATGATTACATTAGCAATCGCTTCTATCCTGCCTGCTGTTGGTCTTCTTTTCTCTCCTAATCTAAAATGAACAGGATTTGATTGTTGGTTTGTCTGTGTGTCGTTTGAACAGATCACAAATAGTTATGTCTGTTTTTTTCATGGATATACAAGACAACACTTATCAATCTTAAATGGGAATAAAAAGGGATATTTAAATTTGCCAAGGGCTGGAAGATGGTGCAGTGTGTAAAAGTACCTGCAGGGCCACCAAGTGTGAGGACCTGCGATCAAATCACCAGAACTTATAAAAGCTAGATGCCTAGCAGGAGCCTCCAAAATCCGAGTGAATCTATGAGTAGATGGACAATAGACACAGGAGAATCCAAGGAGCTCAGGGGCCAGCTATCTTGGCATACACAGCAGGAAAACAACAGAGACCCTCTCTCAAGGAGGAAGAGAAGAAATACTGCCTGAGGTTGTCCTCTGACCTCTACATGTGCTGTGGCATGTGTGCAGCTGCATTCGCGCACACACACACACACATACACACACACACACGCATAGAGACAAATGCTCCCATGTATACATACTTACACACACTTAACGCATGCGTACACACATTTGCACGCACTGTAACTCACACGCAACCAAAAGATAAAAAGGCAAATGAAACTTGTGTGTCTACAGGATGCTAGGTCCCTCAGTTTGGTCTGAAGTGATAGCAATATAAATTGCAATCTTAGTGACTGTAGCTCCACGGATTTGATGATAAACTATGGAGAGGAGGTAGAGGAAGTAAAATCACCCTTCCAGCTTTCTTCCTGGGTTTTCTAGAGAAGTTTCCCCAACAGCGTCCCCAAGCCTCTCTTCGTGGACTCTCTTTGTTACCATCTGATTTAAGGGCAGTTTTAACAAAGCCCAACGTTGTCACCATCTTCTGACATGTTCACCTCGGGTCTGCCCACCTGGGTCTGAGAACACGCTCTGTTTTAGCAGCTTGGTGTGGATTCAGACGATGTGGACATCCTTTTAAAGGAATCTTGGGGTACAAAGATGGCCAAATTCCCTGGGAATCGGTTAGATGTAATTAGGTTAACCTCTCTAAACCTGCTAGGTTGAGGCTGTTCTAGTTCTGGCCAGTTTTATTCAGATATTTAAATGAAGGTGACCAAGGCATCAGTCTCATTTAAGTGTTGGTGATAAAAGCCTTGGAGTCTGTTTTGTTTCATTTAACAACTGAGGATGAAACCGACCCTGAAGTATGATGGATGTACGCAGTATTCTTCCTTATATAAAACTGATTCTTCCTTCCCTGACAGGTACCACTTGCAAATAGCTTCTCGGTTAGGGGAGGGACTTTGTGTCCACTTTCACTCCTCTGGGCTGGGGTTTTGTCTGTCTGGAATTTGTCTTATGCATGTTGTCCCAGTCTCTGTGTGATCATATGTTCAGTGGTGCTGTTGTGTCTGGAAGATGCTGTTTCCTTGGAGTCATCCACCCAGCTCTTCCAATCCATTTGCAGCTGAGTGCTCCAAGGTCTCTCACCGTCTGCACATTGTCCTGTTGTGGATGTCTTTGTTAGTGACCATCTACTGCAAGAACAAGCTTCTCTGATGAGGGCTGAGTGGTGCACTGACCTACGGTTATAACATATGTCATTAGGAGTCATTTGATGGCTGTGTTCGTTTAGCTGAGTAACACTAGTACGTTTTCCCATAGGGTTCATCTAGCCTCCAGTTTTTGGCTTCATTAGTAGTGTCAGGTGTGGATTATATCTCATGGCGTGGGCTTTTAGAGTGGTTGGTTGTTCCTGTAACATTTATACCCCTATTGTGTCAGTTTATCTCTCAGGCAGGTTGCTGTGGTAGGTTTCAGGGTTTGTAGCTGGGTGATATTACAGAGTACCTTTTTCTTCCAGTAGTGTACAGAGCGTTGTCAAGCACCATGAATAATAGTCAGTAAGAGAATAGCTTCTAGTTGGGCACCAGCTAGATTTCTCTAGCTGTGGAGGGTAATCAATAAATCGCATTGACAGTAGGCCTGTGAATCTCTTGGGTGAGATGTTTATGGGTTCCCTTTGCTGTGCCTTGTTCTTAACTGTGTCCTCTGTTTTTCCCCCAGTTGCAAATGAAGCAGGAGACAAGAATGCCAGACCACTTGCCCGCTTCTCCCGTAAGTCAACCTTGCTTCACTCTTCCTGGGCTCCAGTAGAACACGTTCACCAGAGGCCTTTGCTCATGTGCTTCACCTCTATGACTCCGTTAGGTGTTATTAAAACAGTAATTTAGAATATGTCTCTTGCTAGTTAACATTAGACTTCAGCTCCATCCATGGGGTTTTTAGTCTGGAGACCTCTGGTCTCTAAGTTGAACTCTAGGGCTTTGTTCTTTGCAGCCTGATTTCCAGAGCAGTAGACAAGTCTCAGCCTTGCTTTTGAGAGATATAGAGCCTCCAGACGTCTACTCCAAACCTCTTGAACCAGAACCTGCATTTTAACAAATCCCCAGATGACTCTTGTTACAATACTTTGAGAGACACTGTGTGAGGAGTATCCCCAGAGTACATTGCAGGGAGGGAGGAGGTTTAGTGGTGCTGAATGGAGGAAGTTTGTAGCTACTAGGCCTATATAAAAATATAGTGTGTTTATGTGTGTTTTATCCACATATAAAGTGTCATTGCAACCCACTGTGGATTTGTGCACTTATACTACTGTCTTAGTGACACTTTGCAGCTCCAATGGATTGATGGCTTTCTCTGGGCTCGGAAATATTCCCAAGTCAGGCTACTGTTTCCCACCAGATCTGTCCAGATCTTGATCTTGATAAGAAACTAGCCACCAAAAGCTTCTCAAAGGCTTCCATACCTGTGGATTGTTGTCTGTATGTAGGTGAAGTCAGGTGAAATTTTAAGTCAGATAAGGGTCGAGCCTGTGATTGGGCAGTGGAAAAAGAAGGTGGAGCTGAAAGTTTTTAGAGAGGGGACACAGAGACAGAGAGACAGAGAGACAGACAGAGAAGGAACGGAGAGAAGATGGAGGAAGAAGATGAACCAGAACCATGTGGTCCTAGGAGCCATAAGTAATTGGGGATTTCTTAGATAGACGATTAAATAATGTAGGACATGTCTGTCCAGTCTAGGTGTGCAGCTTGTATCTGTATCAATTGAGTTTTGAGTTCTTTGTATGGGCGTTTTGGGGGTTGAAGATTTACTGTTATAAATCTGGCTGATAAATTACAAGCCTCTGGGGCTAGGGGTTTAGAGCCAGTGGTAGCCAGTCTCGGCAGGCTAGTAGCAGGGAACAGATGGCTTAGGAGTGTGGAGCAGTTGGGGCACAGGCTAACCATCGGAAACCAGACAGACGGCCGCTTCCGGAACCATGGGGGCGGGCAAAACCGCTGTTGCCGGCATGTAGCTGGCATTAGCGTGAATTGTTTTTTTAATAATTACACGCTACACATACCCATGCGATTAGTAAATCAAATAGCAAATTTGTGGATATCCTGGAATGAGTGGGTACCAGTGAAGATGATGGGGATGCTGGAGCCAGAACAAGAGCAGTAGAAATGCTCTACAAACCTCTTCTGCTTTGAGTTGAGAAATGGTTGGATCTTAAATAACAATAGGTGGGGATTCCCTTACTCCAACACTATTTTTGCTTTACTTATTTTTCTTTAATTCTATTTATGCTTCTCTGGGCCCTGGAGTTCCAATCTGAAAAATGAAAGTGATAACTTTTACAAAAATGTTGACATTCCATCTCATCATTACTTTACCCCGAGTGTGGTTGACAAGATGCAAGTGTGACATGACCAGTGTGATCTTAATGCATGAAGTTAAAACTACGATTTCTGTATTTATAGAGATTCCTCTAAACTCTGCTTTCTCACGCTTTTCAGAAAGTTTCAAACTTTATGATTGATTTCCCAGAGATGGTTTTTATAGAACTGTAATGATACATGTTAATGACAGAGAACTATGTGTTCACATTGTAGACACTGCAATGAACTCTCACTTCTCACGGGCCCCATTTTTCATTGTCCTCCTACCTGGAACCATTATTTCCAAAATAACTATTTCAATGAGCATGATGGGTATGCCTTTATCCATTTTATTTTTACTTTTTTCTTTTGAGAAATAGTCAGGAAGATGGATATCTGGTGATTGTGCCATGTACAGGATTTACCTTAATGAGAGTTCCTGACACTTGTCATGGTACGGAAAGAGAAGAGGCTACTTGAACCATGTAACCAGGAGACCTGGAGCAGTAAATTCCTTTATGGACAGAAAGGGTGATCTCTTTTGTGGGTGACTTTTACAACTTCTAAGCTATGTGACTGATTTGAAAGGGTGGCATGTCACATGACAGCTAGACATTATTAGCTAGACATAATTGAGGATGCCAGGGGGGAAAGTCTATATGGGAAAAATGGCTCACTATACCCTTGTGAAATGAGCCCAACACAGAGAAGGAGAGCAAAGTGTCTTGGCAGAGTGCTGTATCCTAAGAGAAAATCAGAGGCACATTAGGTGCTGCCTCTTTTTGTAGCAAGTAGTAGATAGAGGGGAACTTGGGCAGCATTAGAGAGGGAAGAATATTCTCCTCATATCACTGTTGAATTGCCAACTCTTTATATATCACACTGGAAGAGTGGTGGGCTGAAGCATTCAGCATGGGGGCGGGGGAGGGGGAGACCTGGATAATATTCTGGAACTGTGAGGATACAGGATTGTACTTCTCTCCTAATTTTCTTTAACAACACAGAGCTAGGTGGAAAGCCCAGCTATCCACCAGCTAGGGTATATTATCCAATGGAATGTCAAACTGGAGCCTTTGCTGTGAGGCCTAGACCCAGCCAGAGGGTCAGAGAAGCACTGGGACAAGGGATGAGACATGGAAGACCTCAGATCCTATCTGACCCTTTATTTCAAGCTCTAGCTTTGACTTTTGATAACCTGGCTCCAATCAGAGCATCTACCTAATAACTGGTTTATTATAAATAGTAGTGTTGAGTCCATAGTTTGGGAATGGCACCTGTCATGAAGGTAGTCATCTTGAGGCTGAAGCTGTAGCATCATTATCCTGGCTCTTCCCTCTTGTGTATGGAGGGATCAGAGGGGTTGATGTATAAAGAAAATGGTTTCTAATCTTAAAAAATAAAAGCTCTTTTCCATGTCAGGGAATAATGACCACATGTAGTGTTCAAGTCCAGCCACAGAGTGGCAGAAGAAGCCTGGGCTACAATATGCTTCTGCGCTCCAGGAGCCAAGAGGCTGCGTGCTCCTTTGGACTAATACTGTGGAGGAGGTCCAGGGCACTGCAGAGACATGTAGAGGATACAGTGGTCCCACAGTTTACATAGCTGGACAGTTTTATTCTTTATTCTGAAGTTTCCATTGATTCCCTAGAAGATGGGAGAATAATTTCTCACGGGATGAACAATAATCGAAAGAAAATAATAATTTTTAGACTTGAGAGATAACTTAGTGGTTAAGAAAGCATATACTTGTTATGAAAATCTCACAATATACACTTTAAATAAATGCATTTCGTATGTTGATTGTCCCCCAGGAAAGCTCAAAAGAGACGTATCCAGGAGCTGGATTTGAGGTCTTTTGATTACTCCTGTACACTCCATAGTATTTCTAAATACTTCAGCTCCTATACTGGGCTCTAGGTCTCTCAACACTCTTCAGGATCTGAGCTTCTGCTTCCCACTCACCCAATGGTGGCTCTAGAATGTCTCCAGGAGAGGGGATGGCCTCTCCATGATTTTCACATGGAATCCCAAGAACTTTCTAGAAATGCTGATTCTCTGATTCATTCTCCATTTGCTGACTCAGGCCCTTGGGATGGGTCCTGATAGAACCTTAGAATTATAGAACTATTTTGAACAGTCCATTCCATGGTTCTGCCACCTGGCACACTTCCGCCAGCCACCTCCTGGGCACCACCTCTTGGGTTTCCTCTCACCCTCTTCCATGTCTTACCATTTAGTTCCATCTTAAGTAAATCGCCCCCAGTGCCCCATGCAGAGCACTTTCTCTTCTTTATTGTGTTGATATCTGCGGACCCCCTTGCCTTTAGCATCTTACCTTCTGTTTTTTTTTCAACTTACATTTTGCCTAAATGCAGAGCAGCTCCTACTCCCCTAAGGGAAATAGCCGTGTTTGCTCCTAGACACATGTGTGAAGCTCATAAAAACGTCAGATTAGAACTTTCTGAGTGTGCCTATGACTTCGGGGAGGGCAAGGAAGACATGATTTGACTATCTCCTCATTTGTTTTCTTTTACCCTCTTGGTATGAAAAAAAAATTAGGGCAGTGTCTTAGGTTCCAGCAAAAGATAGATTTAGATAATTTGCAAACGCCTTCATTTTTTACATGCATAAAGAAATATTGAATAAGATATTTAGAAGTACTTTATAATAAACAGGAAGCACTTCATGGGTTCTAGCAATGGAGGAACAATTTAATATCAGTATAGCTCATTGATTTCATATTGTTTCCATAGCCCCGGCATCATGTTTTACTGCCCATGTAATGAAAGAATTTGGGTTATGCAGTATGGTGAACTATCCGAAACCTCCTAAATTGGACTTTTAAAACACAGATTTTGTTTTCCAAAAGTGTTTGCATCTTTCTCATCCCACACTGAGATGTAAGGCTACATCTTCTCCCTTTGGATTGGGTGGCCTATAAGTGTTGCATCAGTAGAGACTATATGCGGAACTAGGAATTTTACCTCTCTGTTTATTTTTTGGGTCTCAGTAGAGCAGTCGCAGCCCAGTGGGGACCTTGGATTTTTACATTCATTTTGCAGTAATGAGGCAGTACCCCATATTTCTCTGCTTGTGTGTCAGAGTAAGGCCAATGAAATCCACGCCAAGACACATTTACTCAAACTTTTAAAAATTCAGGAGAAATTTTGAAAGCAGCCAAATCAAACAGACAACTGACTGGTAGAAGGAAAGCAAACTGAATTATGACAGATTCCTCATCAGGAGCCACAGAAACACAGTATCTTTAAGTGTTAACAGGAAAGAACTTCAAATGTAGAAACCTACAGCCAATAGGATGGTCCCCAGAACAAAGGAACAATCTACATGTTACAAGTTGAAGAAAAAAGAATCAGGCTGAAGAAAGGCTAAAGGAAGTTCATAAGCAAAAGAAAACTTAAAATAAAGAGCCATACAAAACCAGGAAGGGAAGGACAGCAAATACCAAGAGCAAGCAGATAAGGGCTTACCTCCAATTTTCTAAATTACTTATGGTATTTGAAGAAAAATCACAATTACCTGATGTGTTTTTAAGTGTACATAAAGCAAATATAACTATTATGAATATTATTAAATATATAATTATATTTTAAATTGGGGAATCAAAGGGACATAAGGGTTCTATACTTGAATTGGCAAAAATAATCATTCTAGAAGACCTATTTTTGTTCTTAGTATTACTTCATATATACAATGTATAATGCAATGCCCAGTATACCTGTTTAAAAATCTATATGCAAAGGTACCAGTACATAAAATGAAATTCTAAAAACATCTTAGAAAGTCACAAGAGAAATAGAGGGATGAAAAAAACAAACAAAACAAATATAACCCAGCATAAATAATACCTTACTTTCAAATGATCTAAGTTCAGCAATTAATGGAAAGATTGTCATAGTAGATTAGGAAACATAACCAACTATGTATTGCCTATAAGAAACAAATAAAATCATTTAAGCAAGTTGAAGGTCAAAGAATGGAAAAAAGAGCCACATTAGCATCAATCAAAGAGAATCTCTAGTGTATTATCAAATAAAAGAAACATTAGGAACATTGTATCATGGTAGTGGTCATTCTACCAAGGAGACAACAATCTCATATGTCTATGTAACGGTAACTGAGATGTAAAATATATGAAGCAGAATCTGATATAGCTAAAACAAGAAATAGATAGCTAGGTACACAATTATAGTTGGAGACTTTAATATACCTCCTTCAACAATACATAGAGCATCCAGAAGAAAAGTTATAGAACCCAGCACCACCATCAGCAGGATTTGTTACATGCATAGTTCATTCAGTAACTGCCAAACACATATTTCCTTTCAAGGTATGCAAAGACTACATGCCAAGATAGTCTAACCTTAGACCATAAAACAATCTTAAGAAATGTAAAAGAACGGAAATTATGCAGAATGTGATCTCTAACTGGAATGGAACCAATTAGAGAAGTCTAAGAAGCAGATCGTTAAATAACTGTAAGTAAATATCACACTTCCATCATGAAGTCTTAAGAGGAATAAAATCATGCTTTACTGAGTTGGGATAAAGATGCAGTTTGTCAAAGCTTATGGTACTTAAAAGTTACACTTTGCTCAAACAGGATTAAGAGGAAAGTTTGTTGAACCCAAATGCATGCATATATTAAAAAACAGCCCAAAGTAAATCTTAAGAACTTTGAAAAAGGTAAACAAACCCAAATCAAGCACTATAAAAGAAATGCTAAAGAAAAGAGCAATAATTGGTGACATTAAAAACAGAGACACATAGATGTACTATATAAAAACAGACTATATCTACGATGGCAGTCCCAGAAAAATAAAGGTTCTGTATTTGAGACGGAATGACAGTGTACGCTTTATGATATTGTCACAGTCAAGAAACAGATTAATTGTGCTTATAAGAACAAATCCCCAAGTTAAGCTACACTTGACTGTGAAGAAAAAGTAAAGAAAACAAAGAGTTGGTTCTTTGAAAGATCCATAAAATGGAGAAACTTCTAGCAAATCATAAATATAAGAAATGAAACTGAATATCCTGACCAGCAGGTATCAAAAGGAGAATAAAATACTCTGAACATCTCTACAGTAGATACATTCCAGAGCTTAGATGAAATGTATTTCACTCTGACAAAACTACACAACTTATCCAAGATGAAGCTCATTTAGTAACACTATCACGTAATTAGAAACTTCCAGAATTTCAATTTTAAGATCCACAGAGTATGGCTGAAAACTATAAACCAATGCAAATGAGTATCAGATCTTTATATCCTTATCACCTCTTAGGAAACTAAAGGGTAGCATTGTCTTGATAAAGATATTTATTAAGCAGACAAAGATAGATTACAGAAAAGATTACAGACAAATACCTTATAGTTATAGAAGCAAAATCCCTAGCACAGTATTAGAATTTGTTAATACTATTAGTCCCTGATAATATCTGTGTATTTGAATAATAGATTTCAACTAATGGGAGTTAATTCTAGGGATACCAGGATCATTGACTAGTCTAAAAATTATTCAATATAGCCAACTATACTGACAGGCTAAAGTAGGAATGTCACACATGATCATGTCAGTGATGCAGAAAGAACACTGAACAACACTCAACAGCTACCCATGGTTAAAAAAAAGTCCTCTGATTTTGAGAGGCTTGTGATTAGATAAAGAGTATGCTCAAAAATAACTCCTACAGTTAACAGAAGGACAAAAAGATGGATGCTTTTCACCACAATTGGGAACAAGTATCATACTATATTTATTTAAAATTCTTTTAAAAGTTCTATCTGATACCTCAGTGGATAAAGAATAAATTTAAAAAGCCTATCAGAAAGAAAGAAACACACATTTACCATTTACAATTGACGTGATTGTTTCTAAGTAGAAAACCCCAAAGAATCCATTCAAAGTTCAACAGTAAGTTGAATAAGTGAGTTGCATTGTATTGTACAAGATTAACACACAAAAACCATTGTATTGCTGTAAGCTAGGCAGAAAAATGGAGCAATGATGTTTACAAGTACTCTAACCAGGTGGAATGAAAAGATCCAAGACTTGCACTGACACTGCAATACTCATGAAAGAAACCCTAGAATCTCAGTGCAAGACATCAAATGACGCACCCCTTAACTCTGGGGACATGTTCTAGAAACACACTGCTTAGGTGATTTGTCATTGTGTGAATACATACCTGGAAGATGTGTACACAGTGATGCCATTACAGTTTGACCTTCTAGTATTGTCATTGTGTATGTAATATGTTGTTAACCAAACTGTTACACGGCACAAGACCATGCTGCGCTCATACATTGAAAGAGACAATATATTAAAAACACTAGGAGTTTTGGTATTGATACCCTGATTTAACACAATTCCCACTAAAATGCTATCAAAATTTTATATAGATATAAATTGGATTTTTATGTTTTCTGAAATTAATCTGGAAAATTCAACAAAACTAGAAAGTCAAACGATTTTGAAAAAGACTCAAGGACTAGCCTATTTGATTTCAAGAGTTAATAATAAAGACCCTAGTGGTGGTAATGAGAGGATAAATCCATAAGTCAGCCAAATAGAATGGCAAACCCAGAAGTGAATTTATAGGAACACACCTAACTTGTTTTTGACAACACAACAAGAACAACTCAATGCAGGACATATGGCTTTTTCAATAAACTGTACTGGAATACTGGATATTTGTAGGCAGGCTATATGGACACAGCAATAAAACAACTCCAATGACTTATTACTATACCCATCAATCAGAGCATCACTCAGCCCTAATCAGAGAAACTTCTTCCAGTAGATGGCAATTAACACAGAGACCTACAACTGGTCAACCTACAGAGAACAAGAGACTTCACAGAGCTCACCCCTAAATGGAAAAATCCATATCATGTTCCTGGTGTCAAGGCTCAAACTTTTATGTGGAAGAGGGCGTAGAAAGACTTTAAGAGCCACAGGTAGTGTATAAGTAGAAGGAAATTCATTAACTACAGGGTAAATGTACATATAAACTTAAAGCAATTGAGTCAGCATGTATAATATGTAGACAAGCTCATGCCAGACAAAATCTCAGCATGCATCAGGGGAGGAAGGTATGGAGTAACATCTCAAGCTGAGGGGTTATTGGCATTTTATTACTGTGGAGATAGGGAAAGACAGTGTTATTCCCTGGTGTGAATACTGACCACACTCCAGGGCAGGCACTATGCCCAGGAATAGTCAGCCAACATAAAACGGACTCTGTATATTTTGTTTTATTTTCTTAAAATGATAGAGGAAGAGGGATAAGAGAAAAGGAGAAAGTGAGAGAGTGGGGGAGGGTATGAAACTCGTGAAATTCGGTGGCTAGGAGGTGGGGCAGGATTGGGGAAGAGTTGAGGGAGTAGGTTAAATATGATCAAAATACATTGTATGAAATTATCCAAGAATTAATAAAATATTAAAAGAATTTGGAATGGATGCTTGACTTAAATGTTAACCTGTATAGTTTAAAAAAATTAAAAAGTATTCAGGCCCTGTGCTAAGAGTTTCTCTACATACCAAAAGAATGTATATATAGAAAGAAGTCTTGGTAATTTGACCCTTGTCAGCGTTAAAGATCTTTGTTCTAGGAAAGAATCTACAAGAACAAATATTCTATAAACTGAAAAATATTTTTAAATCACACATCCATCAAAGGATTAGGATCTAGACTACATGAAGAAATTTCAAAACTCAAGGGTAGAGAAGTATACAATTGATTTAAATGTTGTCAAAGGACTTTAATAGACATGTCACCGAAGAAAATATACAAATGGCAATAAACAGAGCCAAGATATCTTGGGTATTGGCAATCAAGCAAGCATATTTGAAATGATAATGAGACACCATTATGCATCTATCCAATTAGCTAAAGGAAGATCTATGCCACTCAAATGCTGAGGATGCAGAGACGTACCTACTTAAACATTGTAGATTGTGTAGACACAGAGAAAAAGCTTCACAATTCCATAAAGCATGTAGTTACTATATAACTAAGCATTTACACTCTTGGACATTTACTCCAGAGAAAATGAAAACATATTAATACAAAAACCTGTATATGACTGTTTTTATTGACTTTATTAAAAATGGCTAAAATTTGAAAGCAGTTCAGATGTATTTCAATGGCTGA
This sequence comes from Grammomys surdaster, assembly GCF_004785775.1. Lineage (NCBI taxonomy): Eukaryota > Metazoa > Chordata > Mammalia > Rodentia > Muridae > Grammomys > Grammomys surdaster. The sequence goes on from NW_021621002.1 coordinate 932,596, forward strand.
GTGGTTAAACAAACTGGCAACTTATACCATGGTCTGTTTATTACTCAGCAATGAAGAGGTACAAGCTATTGAACGTACGACAACTTAGATGAACTACTAAAAGATTGTGGTGACTATAATAAACTGACCCACAAAGGTCACACACTGCACAATTCCCTTTGTAGAACAGTCTAGAAGTATTAGATGGCAGAAATGAAGAACTAAGCCATGGTTGATGGGGCTAATGGAGGAGTTAGAATGGGAAGAAGACAGGTATGAATTTAAGGGGGAACATGAGGGATGTTGGTGATGAGAGAGATGCTTTGTGTATTAGTTGCATAGGTCTTATCTTCCCAAGTAGCTGTGATTTCAGGCCTATGCTACTGGTCCAGGTTACTGTGATCGAAACATGTTCAGTAGGAGTGATGGCAGTTCTGCCCTGATCTCCAACAAAAGGAGACATACACTCACCCTTGTGCTCGGTAGCTTTTTGAAGATTACATTTGTTTATTTTATAAGAATGAACATTTTGACTTTGTGGGATTTCTAAGACTTGTTAGTTACAGATTCTTGCGTTATGTTTTTTTAAATTACATTTCTACGGAGCTCCTACTGTGTGCCAAGCACTCTGACCAGCTACTTCCCCTAGAAGAAGGGAAACCAAGATGCTGCCCTGACTCATGACTCATTAGGTATTGGACAAGCTTGAGTTGAAGCCCAGTTTGCAGGGAAGCCCCAACCTGCTTTGGTTGAGCTATGAACAGTTTCCTGACTATTTCATGGGATTGAGGGCTCTGTTGAAATTCATTTATTTGTAGGTACAGTTCTTGGGGTCCTCAAAGAACAGTCTCTCTTCCAAGTCAATAAATCTTGTGAAGTGCAGTTTCCTAAACTTCACAGTAGTAAGGCAGGAGAATGAGTGAGCTGACTGAGTCAGAAACTGGAAGCACAGTCAGTATACTGGAAGCTGTTGGGAAGGAAGACAAGGTTGATGAGATATTCATACAAGGTTTTCATTTGGCACCTACATTCTGAGATACCTGAAGCTTAGAAACAATTAAAAACTTAAACCTGGGAGTTTACCCTGGGCACAGATGTATAAAGATGAGTAAGTCACAATTCTTTCCCTTAAGTAGCTTATTTTCAGCATATGACCTACTGTATTCATTTTGTTATTAGCAATGCATAACTTGTGCCAAACATTGTCCTTGGTTTTACTATATTTCAAAGCAATTGGTTTCTAAAACTTTTATTTTTGATCACAGAATACATGCCATTTAAGGTCTCGGGCTATATTCTTTTAAGTACTCATAACATTTTTGTATGTGCTATATCTCTGAATTCATTCCCACCAAGTTTTGATAATGAACTGAAAAAAATCAGCCCTGAGACTTCCCAAAGGAATAGTAGATAGATTTACAAATGAGTCATCTAGGAGACAGTGAGACGTAGATATTTGCGTGCTTTGCAGACGTTAACGTGTTTCAAGATAGTTACACACTAAAAGTTATTCAGTAAATGCTGAGGATGAGGTGTCATTGTCTGAATTAGTGAAGATACAATATAAATTGTAGAAAACTTTAAAAATGCCGTTAAGTAACTCTCAACTATCCATCTAATCAACACAAATAATGCACCCTCATTATCAGATGTCTGTCAAGAGGAGTTCTAGAATGCTATTGGACGCAACGGCCCTTTAATCTCATCTGCATCACTCCTCTGTTGAACTGATTCTTTTTGTATGCATAAAGAACAATCAAGAGCTTTCCTCTCAGAATTGATGATCACATTATCTAACAATCTGCTGCATCAGATTCATTTTCAAATAGACATTGAAGGCAATGTAGGAGCGCTACATGTTAAGAACAGCCATGAGGCTGTGCTTCGAAACACCTCATCTCTGCTCTACCTGCTCAGAGTTTGAACTTGGGCCGTCCACTTTTTTTTTTTTTGTACCTAATTCCATGTTTATTCTGATATAACCACAACTGCCTTCCAGAAACCAATGGTTGTCAGCAAATAAAATGCCCTGTAAGTACATATCTGTAGAGAGTCTACATTAAACATTATATTCGATGAGATTAGCAGACAGTAAGCAGCACCAAGGGAGGAAAACGCTGAAATTCTTAGGAAGGTATGGTTTTCTACTTTCTGTACCAATCTCTAAATGGCATCTGTTCCTGGTATCACAGAGAGCCTGTCAATCAGCTCCTTTGCTGGAATGAAGGAATGGATGGTCTAGTTTAATTTTATTATGGAAATTGATTTGCATCTTTTATATTTCTTGATTGAAATCTTTCCAGATAATGGTATTGAAGAATGTTCGTAAAACTGCCACGACTACGGCAATAACTATTTGTTTTTTTATTTTATTTTAATTTTTAAAAATTTTTTTTACTTATTCATCTACCAAACCCACTCACTGCCCCCTCCCAGTCACTCCTCCCCCTCCCCCTCCCTCCCCCTTCTCCTTTGAGCGGTGGGGTCCCACCTTGGATACCCGCCATGGCACATCAAATCTCTGTGAAGCTAGGCTCATTCTTTCCCACTGAGGCCAACAACCAAAGAACATACATGGGCTGGACCTAGACTTCCCTGCACATAAGTAGATGTGTAGCTTGGTCTTCAGTTGGGTACTGAACATCTGGAGTGAGGACTATCCCCAAAGCTATTGCCTGTATGTGGGATATGTTCTGCCTATGTCTGAGCTATCCACTCTTACTCATGATTCTTCCTGCTGACTTTGTCTGGCAGCTCAGGTAAGTGACTAGAATCCAGAGTAATTTTGCTTTGTGGAAAACAACTATTGTGTCATGAAAGGTGTAGGGGGGGGGTGTAGGAGGATTGTGATAAATTCAAAATGAAACAAAAAGATAAAGGAATAGGGGAGTTAAATACCATCCTAATGACCATGATAGAAAGGGTGGACTTGTGCAGAAATGGTTTAATACAGAATCCCAAAAGGAAACACATAGACTTTATTCATACTCTCCATCAGAAGCAGGAAGACACTAACCCCATGGCCAGGAGCAAAAGTCTGAAAAGAAGACACGTGCCCAGTGTAGGGCCTAAAGTCCACAATGAAATACAGAATGACTCCAAGAAGATGAACTGGAAGACAGTGTGTCAATGTGAGGGGAAAAATGATGAATCAAAAAGGGGGATGGAGACCCCAGTAGAGAACTAATGCAAATAAAGGAATCACAGGTAAAGAAAACTGACTGCAAGGAAAATCCCACCAGAGCAAGCTCCTCACTCTTCTCTACAGTACACAGTACATAAATACCAGGACATAATTAAAATTTAATGAATCTGTGATTAAGTTTTTATTTGTGCATATCTCATTAGCTAAGTGGCATTCTTGGAATTGCTCAAGGATATGCTTTGGTAAATCAAAACATGTATCAAAATAAATTCTATAGGATGTAATTTTTTTGTACATTGTGGCTATTTAGAATATGAAATTTGGCTAGTCATAATTGAGATATTTTCTAGATTTAAAATCTTCAGGTTTGGAGGTTTAGGTATAATATAAAATACCATTAATATATATTTTTTAAAAATTTTATGAGTATATGTTAACATGATAACATTATGGATTATGTCTTTAAGTAAAGTGTACCATTAAAATTAGTTTCATTTGTTTGTTTTTAATCAATGTAGCTTGTAGAAAATTAAAATGACGCACATAGCTTTCATCTTCTGGATTGCACAGTATTGCTATAGAGCATACATTATGATGCTAAAGAGACACTGAGCACAAACACCAGAGAAACAGGTATAATACAAAATGTAGTTCTTAGAAGTGAAATATCTCAGTGTTCAGACAACTCAAGAATAAAGAGCCTGACGTTCATAAAGTAACAGTGAACAGAGAGGGAGAGATGGGAGAAAATCCCATTGTTTCATATCAAGAGTTACCCATGTATATTACTAAGTTACTGATGCTGAAATGGAGATAAAAAATGGAATATACAATTTTGAACTTAAAGATAACTTATAATTCTTCAGATCAGAATAAAGCACGTCACCATTATATAAGGTTTCAAGAAACAAGGGGGATAATTCTACGCTTCCGTGGTTAAGGGCACTGGCTATCGTTTCAGAGGACCTGGGTTTCATTCTCAGCATCTCCATCGCTGCTCACAGGTACCTGTAACTCCAATTCTAAGGGTTCCAACATCCTCTTCTGGCCTCCGTGGGAACTGCATGCATGCCGTAGTACACAGACATGGAGGTAAAACTGTCATACACATAAAAGTAAAATAGAATTTAGAAAAAAACCCAAAACTTATAAAATGGGATGAAATGCCTTGGGAAACTATGAAGAAGAAGGAGATCATTCTGGTAATGTCATCTTTATATATACATAAAAAAGACTGAATTCAAAAGCAAAATGAGTAATTTTCTAGTATCACGGGGTGTGGCCCATGATCACAATGTGACAATCCTATGATGTGTGTGTATAAATAGAGACGTTCCTTAGCTTTATGTAAAGAAATGAAACATTTTTTTTAAAAAAATTACCTGGATTGGAGGGCAGAGAGTAGTTAAGAATAAAGATTAAATAGAACATGAGCTCTTAAGTAGTTTGTTTTAATTTTTTTGTGCATGGGTGTTGTGCCTGCATGTATGCTTGTGCACCGTATGAGTTCTTGGTACCAGAGGATGTCAGAAGAGGGTGTCAGATCCCATGCAACTGGAGTTACAGTTATGATCTGGCATGTGGGTACTGGGAACTGGACCTAGGTTCTCTGGAAGGGAAGGCAGAGCTCTTAATGGGTGAGCCATCTCTCCAACCCCTTTTTACTAGTCTTTAAAAATTGGTATCGTGATACTGTGTATTAGTGATCATTATGTAAACACAGTGTTGCCTAGAAAATAAAACCTATAAAGAAAATTTAAAAAGGCTACATGATGACAGCAACCCCCACACAGAAAGAAAAGAAACATTTGAAATATCTTTTTCAAACCAAACAATTTCTAGGGACTAGAGAAGATAGCTTAGTGGGTAAAGGAACATTCCACCAGGCTGAGTACTTGAGTTTAATCCCAGGACACCCCTAATGCAGGGAAAGAATGAACTCCCACAAGTTGTCTTCTGATTCCATACTTACAACCCCTATAATAAATATAAAAACAGACAGCTTTTGAGCAGATGAGAAAGGACATTCTCATTAACGTCTTTTTAGAAAGCAGATTTAGTGTGAAACTGGCATGGCTCAATGGTGGCATACAGCCATGTTCTTTGATTAAAAATTAGTACAATGAGAGAAATGCTAACCTACTGAAAGTAGGGAATTCAAATACCAGTACAGCAAACAAAAACAAATTAGTGACGAGGAAAGCGCAGTTTGTCAGTTCCAGAGTGAGCTCATTCAAAAGACAACGAGACTCACCAGTCTTCAAGACAGCAGTTGTCCATGTGTGATGATGCTAGAATCTTGCATCCTCTCCCACATACTACCTCTAGTCCCACAGTGGCTGGACCACCTTACCTTTCAAATAACAAATGTTGGTGAGGATCCTCCTAGTTGGAGTGTAAACCAGTTCAATCGTGCATAACACTTTCTGTTAGTCCATAGCCTCAAGAGAATTTGCTATTTGTTTTTTTTAGTGAGATATCCTGCCTTGCTAAGTTGGACCTTCACTGTAGTTTTAATTTATACTTCTTTGATGGCCAGTGAAGTTGAACATCTTCTATGTTTACTGGTTGTTCTTATCTTAGGCTTTGAGAAGTGTCAGCTTCCTTAGTCTATTCTTCGATTGGGGTGCTTGAATTCTTGTTCTTTGGTTGTTTGTGTCCCATGTGAAATGATATTGGTCACCTGAAAGATGTATAAAGTTCATAAAATTTTTTTCCCTATTTAGTAGGCTATCCCTTCTCTCATTTTATAGCTTGCTTTGCATATAGATTTCTTTTTAATTTTATGAGGTCCCATTCGTCATGTGCTGGAATAGTCCTTGCCTATAGCTGTATCTTAAAGTTTTTCCTTTTCTCTACTGTTACCTCTAATGTTTTTAGAGTGTTAGGACTTTTACATTTGGTGAGAGTGGGGATCTGCCTTCATTCTTCTACATGTGACTGCAGAGCCATAGTGCTGCCATAAAGACCTGACACATAGATTTCTGTTCAGAAATAAATATATACACAGCTGCTTATTTAAATTTTTTGATTAATTTTAAGATTATAATTACAACTTTCTCCATTCTCCTTCCTGCCTCCAACCCCTCCTGTATACACTTCCTGGCTCTCTTTTAAATTCATGGCCTCATTTTTTATTAATTTATGTTATATGCACAAATATATATATATATATATATATATATATATATATATATATACACACATATACACACATATACATATATATGTATGATTTTTAAAGGCTGGTCCTTCGGTATTGAATAACCAATAGGTATGCTATCAGTTCTTTGTATAGGATTAAGACCTCATGGTCATATTGGTGAGACGTGAGACTTCATAGGCATAGCTTCTGACATACTAAGAGACACAGTCTTACAGAACATTCTGACTCTTTGGCTCTTACAGTCTTCACACGTCATCTTCCTCAATGTCCTTGGAAGCTTAGGTGAGGGAGTTGTTTTGTAGATATAGCCATCGAGACTGAGCTTCACAACTCTGCATTTTGATTGGTATGGCTTTCTACAATGGCTTCTCTGTGGCAAAGAGAAATGTCCTTGATACTACAATTATCTGTGGGTATAAAGAGAAATGTTTAAAATATAGTTAGAGATTATGCTGATTTAGTAAACTGATTGTTGTAGATCTCTCCAGAATCCATAACTTTATTAGCACTGGGTAGTTAGCTAAATTTTTAGTACTAGCACAGTTTCCCTCTTACTGAGTGGATCTTAAGTCCAATTAGAGAGCAGTTGGTTACCACTAAGGGATGTGTGCCACTACTGCACGCTTAGGGTGGTCCTGCCATACTAATTATTGTGGTTTACAGGTGCCATAACTGGGTGGGAAGTTACTTGGAACCCTCCTTTGGAAGCTTGTATAATTCCTTCTGATACCATGAAAACTTCAGGGAGTACGCATTCAGGTCAGGTCCAGCTTAGAGTTCTCTGAATCCTGTGTCTGAAGAACATAACATCTTACTGTCTGCCTATTTTTTTTTTTGACAAAGGAAACATACTTCAGTAAACAATAGTGTCTTTAAAATATAGTGTTGGTAAAACTGGATAGATCTCTCATTTCACCAAAAGTCTGTTCCAAATCGTCCAAAGGCCTTGATGTAGGCCTTGAAGTTTGAAACTAGCAGAGAAAATATAAAACAAACAAACAAACAAACAAATAAACAAAACTTTAAGATCTAGAACTAGGCAAGGGCTTTCTTAAAAAGATGCGAATAACACAGGAAGTAATTTCAGGAAATGTAGTGAAAATTTTGGAATTCTGGTTCCTTTAAAAACCTCAGCTATAAGACTATGTTTTCATTTTCATCTCAGATGTGGGATATGGAGCTACTTCAGATTGTCCATAGCAACTGACTGTGATTTGCCTCATGTTCTGGAGGGGGCATAATTTTTGCCACTTACTGATTCTGTGATTGTGTGATGTTTGGAAATCTGGGGACTTTTCAGAGGGTAAATAAATGCTAGGGCCCGATTAGGTGGTGAGGATTGTTGGTTGGTTGTTGTTGGTTGCTGTTGGTCATGGTTTCACAAGTAGTCTTGGGCAAAGAAGCAACAACAACAAGAAGAAGAAATTAGATATCCTGTTGGTGAAGATTAAACTTGCCCCAAGGAACGCCCTTAACCAACAGGAAGTAGTTAAAGGATAACATCTGACCCCTGACTTTAGTCAGGAATCTTTCTTTTCCTCTCTATTCTTTTCATTAGGACATCTAGTGTTATCTAGTGCCAGGGGGTTGAAAGAGATAGACAAGGATGGAAGAAAGAAGAGCTCACAAGGTAGCTAAAGACCAGCTACAAGGAATTGACAAATGGAATTAAGTGAAATTAAAATGATTTGATACAGAAGAAAAAAAAAACTGTTGTGAAGTACAGCCTACAAAATATTTGCTCACTAAATGTCAGACAGTGGGTTAATATCTAAAGTACACAAAGAACTACCTAAATTAAATAGTAGGAAAAGAAGGTTCCAGTAAGTAAATGTGATACTGAGATGGATAGCCAGTTTTCAAAAGAAAAGATACAACTGGCCAGCAAATACCTAAAAAAGTGTTCAACATCCCTAGCTGTTAGGGAGATGCAGTCAAACTGCTTTGAGATCCCACATCACTTCCATAAGAATTGTTGTCATCCAGGAAACAAGTGACAGAAGATGCTGGCAAGAATATGGGAAAAGAGGAGCCCATATATTCTGGTAGGAAAGTGAACTTTTGCAGCCCATAGAAATTAATATAGATGTTACATAAAAAAATGAAAAGTAGTCCTGTATATGACCATTCCTGGTTTTATATACCTAAAGGACTACAGCCTGCTACAGTCATTTCTTTTTAATTTTTACTTTTTAAAGAATTTCACATATGAGTGCTGTGTTTACATCCATCCTCACTTCCCTCATCCCCAATTAAAGTCCCTTCCCCCATTTCCCCAATTTCCTCTTTCGCGGCATCTGTGTCCCCAGAGATATTTGTACATCTCTGTTGATTGCCCCAGGATTCACAGTAGCTAAAAAATAGAATCACTTTACATGTCTATCAATAGAGAAATGTATGGTGTGGTACAGATACACTCTGGTGTCTTATGCCAATGTAAAGAAAAATGAAATCTTCACATTTTCAAAAGATGGATGAAACTAGAAATCATTATAAGAAACAAAAGTAATTCAGGCTCAAAGACAAAATCTACAGGTTTCTGTTGTCTGTGGATCCTAGATTTTAGTATGTGTTCATTCCTGCTTGTGGCAGGGAGTGTTCATGAAAGAAGACCCTAGGAGGGGATGAAGAGATCTTAAGGGAGAGGGATGTACAGGGAGGGTAATGGAATGCTGGAATATTCGGCAGAGGAAAGATGATTGTCGGGTAAGGCATGGGATCATCAAGAAAGAAGCAGGGACAGGGAGCCAGCAGTGAAGAGAACCAATGAGAACAAAATACAATTTGCTACATTGAAGCACCTTTTTTTGTAAACTTACTTAAATTGATTTTAAAAACAAAACTTAAAAAGGGATTTTCTGAGGGGCTGGATATTACAGATGTTGCAGACTCTCTAGAGAGTGCTGTAGTATTTATTTGGTAGAGCCAGGGGCTTAGCTCTTTCAGTTTGCTCTTTTTTTCCTGCTTTCTGTACCATCCCTTCAGTTTTAGTAAGTAAAGTCCCACAGAGAAACTTCATCCCCGGGGAAGGATGGATACAAAGTCATATGCTTTGGGAACCTCCTAGGCACTTTTCGTTTTCTTTCTGGAGAATTACATTTCCTCCCTATTTTGTGTTTTCGCAAGACTCTAAATTCTCAGTGTGTGCCAACAGATTGTATACATTGTTTACTCAGACTCAAGCTGATTGAAGCAACCCTTGTCAGAATGAAATAGAATTACCGTATTACCCAGGGCTCCTCCTGCACAGAATTACCGTATTACCCAGGGCTCCTCCTGCAGACAGTTTATTTTAGGATGCCTCTGTTAGGCACACACCACAAAGTGAATCTGCGGCTACCCCTGATTTAGCTTCTTCTCATTTGCTTGTGCCCTTGTCTTTTCTCAGCCCATTAAGCTTACCCTGCATGGTTCTTTCTCCCTGTAGCTGAGCTCCTTTCTCTAAAGTTACAAACTGCTTCCCCGAGGCCTGAGATCTCCCTAGTGAATCTTGTTCTTCTTTGTAAAAGACTTTCTGAAGCATGGGCCATTCTTCTTGATCTATGTCATGTATCTGTGTTTTCTCTTATGTGTAAGTGTAAACTCTGTGATGTATCTCATAGAACTCAGGATGAGGAAAGTGAAAATATTGGGTTAAAATGATCAGCTTTCTTTCTGCCCGGTCCCCCCTCATTCTGTGATCCAGGTTATTCAATCTTTGGAGATGTAATGTGTTAGTGTTCCACAGTGTTTTGAGGAAGCATTGGTCCGATGGTCACTAAGGCAGTTCCCATCAGGTATCATAGCATTTCCCAGCTCATAGGGAGTATGGGATGGTAACTCATTGGAACCTGACTGCTCCTTCTCCTGCCCTGCTTAAGGCTATAGATAACAGCTAATAGAGTTTACAAGTCAAGTGGATTAACAGACAGTATGGAAGGGTTTTGGAATACACAAAAAGTTTTCATTGCGTAGTAAGAGAAAGGAGGTATGGCAGGGACACAGACGAGAGAGCAGGAGAATGGATGGGTACTGAATTGGGAAGAAGGCAGAGGAGCACACAGCTGGGTTTGGGAGCGGGAGCAGCAGATGAGGTGGAGTGGGCTCAGTGGAGCTGCTTGCTTCCTGCACCTGAGCCACGCTATTTTTGGTATTCTGAACGCTTGGTTTACCTGTGATCTCCCTCACGGGGCTCTTGATATTATTGGAAAGGACTCACGTGATTTTGTTTCTAGATTTTTGTCTCTATTTAGTCAGGACCATTTCATGTTTTCAAATCAAACTAAAATAAATTGGAGTCGGGGAAGTTTTAGTTTTCATTTCGTCAGAGAACACGTTCCAGTCAGTGGCCCCTGAAGACTATTCTGTCCACATTCATAACAAGGGAACACAGGAGCAGTTTGATTCTACTGTCTCAGAGTTGTCCAAATGGTTCTCACCAGATGGAGCTCGGATGAAGCAGTGCAGAGACCGAACCACTGTGATCCTTCTAGGGAAGATCAGAGTAAACGGGGTGGGGTGGGCGTTCTGACTATATTCTAGGATGCAAAGCTGGACACTCTGTGTACTAGGCATGGCTTTGCTTCTAGTGGGGCCTGTTTTGAACCTCCACTGGCACTTTTCTTCCAGTTTTCTTCTAGGGATTCTTGAACCATAGAGGAAGTATCTGATGGACATGCATGGAAAGCCCTCAGAAACCATTTCTGAGAGTTAATTCAGAAAATTAACAACTCCTCTGAAGATCTTTCTAGAATCTAATACTACTTGCCCTATTTATGATACATATGATACATACACACACACACACACACACACACACACACACACATATGTAATTATTGTTTTACACAAGAAGTCATCAGAGAAGTGACCTTGAAAACACAGTTAGGCACATGGATACAAGAAGAGAGGAGGATGCCTCAATACTCTGAGGCCACATGGGGAGTACTGGAGTTGGTCATTGGCAGAGAATGATGCAATGCCAGTCTGTGTTGACAAGAGCCTCATTGTGGTTTTCCTGGGAAGGAACAGGTGAGGCAGGGTCAACAGGCTTAGGTTGGCCTGCCTGAAAGCGGTTCTGGACTACCAGAGATGCTTTTAGTTGTTCAGTATCTGACCTTTGACCAGGTCTAGATAACAATCACCCTGACTATGTGAGGCTAAGATGAGGGAGCTCTGAGTGTCTTGGCTTTATTTGAAAAGCACACCTCAGATAGAACCTCTCAGAGTTAGGTGACAAGTGAGGGAGGAGACTGAGATAGGGCAGCTCAGGGAGATTATTGAGTTGTCTGGAAGAGACATGCCTAATACATGAATACAGGGTAGAGATTCAAATACTGTTTTTTAAAAGTACAAACCTGTCAACAGTGATGGCAACTCCCTGAGGTATCTGTGTCTTTACTTCATCCTGAGTCCGGGGATTTATTCTCACTGCCTTCTGCTGCTTCCTGGGAGCACTGCCCAATAAGCTGCTCCTGCCCCCACCCAGTTTCTAAATGGAAACTGGACCTAAGTTGCACATTGAAGCAATTCAAGATTTGAATGCTGTCCCATGGCTCCATTTCTACCCTAGCTAGGGCTTCTCTGGTCTTGTGGAAAACATCCCATAGACATATGTGAATGGAACCAAAACGGCCTTATTCTTTGTATGAGGTCCTGGAGTCCTACTGTATCTGCTGTGTCTCCTGTGATGTCCTTGGCCATGCCTGGTTCTCCTCTTACTGTATTTCCTGTGTTATGATACGTGTTTTACTTTAAAAATTAAAACTAATTTTGCTCACATTTTATTTTTGTGTTTTATTCCTTTCTGAATAATAGTTCATTCTTTACTAATCAAATTGATCATCAAACACGTTCTCAATGTCTCTGAATGTGATCACGTGTTCATACTGAGAGAGACGCATGCCTCTTCTCTCCCTTGATCATTTTTCCATGTGATTTTTCATTCTGAAATAAAAGCTCTCATTTCCAGCGTCCTCATTTTACATGCTAATCTTCTGTAGCCTGCATGTGATGCAATTTAGGGTTGCTGTCTCATGACTCCCACCAAGTCTAAAAATTCTTTCTAGTGTGTGTGTGTGTGCATGTATCCTTAGACTTGATCTCTTAGAGAAGGTGGAAGAACTTGATAGTAGGCTTCTTGCCTAGCAGGTACAAAATCCTGGGTTTAAATCCCAGAGCTGCAAGGATTTTAAAATTTCTCTAAGCATGCATTGTTCTGTAATTGTCAGAAGATAGCAGTTCACTCTTATGTTGAATTACAGTTATCATTAATTGTATATATAGTTAGATTCATATGTTTATATTAGTATTCAATTTTAGATTTTCATTTATTTTTAATATTAAAAATTTACACAGTCCAACAATATAGAATATTTATAAATACAAAGTCATTCTTTTTTCTCTACCCTAGTCTCTCTATTACTATTTCACCCACTATACTTATTTTCATAGATTTTGATCCTTTCTAAATTTTTTCTTTCTTACTGGAGAGAGAATAAAATATAAATCGTATGCCTGTCACCCCCAATTAAATATATGCTTATCAGCATATAGGGTTATTTCCAATGGGAATATTGTTCAGTGGCATAGATGTCTAGAATATGAAGGCATTGCAGGTAATTCAAGTGGCCGGTAGGTGGCAGTAGCCTAATTATAACAGAATTCTTCAAGAGAGGGCAGCAAATTTTAGCCATGGGTAGCTTGGCTCCCAAAGAGTTGCTAAAGGCTAATTTCTTTAAATGCACACAAATCTAAAGTGAACATGTGTCAGTGAGATTATTTAATGGTTAAAGAAACCAGGAAAAAACTCCAGTTATTTGGAAGACATGATGCTTCATCTTGACTGTCAACTTGATCAGGTTAATGGATGTCTGGGACATGAGTCAAATACACTCTGGGTGTGATGGTGGGGTGCTTCCAGAAACAACTAAATCATAGGGACTTGAGGTAATGTATCTCATGATAGACAATTTGGTGACATTAAAGGGCATATGAAAGAAGGTGGGCTCTTGTTGAAGGTATTGGTGACTAGGGCTATGTAACTGGGAGCTTTATCTTGCCCTGGTTTCTTCCTATATTTCATTTTCTCTTCTTCCCATCTACCATGATGTAAATTCTTTTCTCATGCTTTCCTTGCTGTGATGGATGAATACTACAAAAACCATGAGCCAAAATAAATCTTTTCTACCTAAGTCCTTTATGTCAGGCATCTGTCATAGTGACAGGGTAGGTATCCAGCACAGCAAATCCTAAGGCAGACAGATAATTAAGAGCAGCAGGAGAGCAGAAATGAATTTGCTTAATAGTCATAAAACTGTCAAGACTTGTCAGTATCTGCAAGAAAGTAATTAGTTGTATTTCATTTGATAAGGTTCTTATTTTTTTTTTTCTGTAGGCAAGAATCATGTTACCCATCTGTTTTCTTTAATTTCAGGGTATAAAATAGTTTCAAGATAATGAGAGTGGTGATAACCTGGGTTGGGTATGCTGCATAGAATACCCACAAAACTCTATTCTAAAAAGAATAGCTTTTTCCTTACTAGTGTTTCTTTATCATCTGAACCTAATCAACTACTGCTTCCTATTGCTTCTACTTGATTTTGTTTTTCCAAACTACCTTTGCAAGATGTAGGTTTTTGTCCTAATGTTTATCACCTCATGCTAGCAAGATGGCTGCTGCAGCTCAAATACTATTGTTACCTTTCAGTAGGAAGAAAACATGAAGAGAAAAGAGGGAAAGTTGAAGTTTAAAGGGATGAAAGTGTTCTCAGGATAGCCTCAGGAATTTCCGATTATATTTAATTGAGGCAGAATTACACACAAAGCTAGCTACGGCAGCAAGGAAAGCTGTGGAATTGCATGTATTGTTATTTTCCTTTAAAGGAGGAAGGCAGGTGAGCTGGGAGCTACTGATGAGTGTTAAGTGAGTCCGATCTATCGATTTTACTCTCATTGCCCTTAAGTGTGTCATTGTGTCTTTATCTGCTGGTGCGGTTTTTGGACACACCATTTGTATCTCCCCTTGGGACCCGTATAGAGGGTGGCTTGCATTTTATGATCCCTCTGATTCACCAAAATGATAGACAGATATAATGAATTTCCTAATGCTTGCAAATGAATTTGTATTTTATTGGTTTGTTTATAGTTAAGAATTAGTCATCTGTGTAAATAAAGCTTTGCTATTTTGCTTAAAAATAATATGTCCCACTTTGTATGATTTCATGGGGACCCTCGTCTAGTCCTGCCCCTGCAGTGTATGAGTCTCCTTGAAAAAAAACACAAAACAAAAAAACAAAAAACCCATCAGGCTACCATAACTTTTTTTTAATTTTAACCATTTTTTTTTCAAGAAACTTATGGCCCTAGCAAGCCCTTGGATTTTCCTCTAGATAGCTATCCTCTGTCTCTGCTCCAGCCTCAGTTGGTGTCTCTGCTCCAGCCTCAGTTGGTGGCTCTGTTGTGTCTGTGTCATATTTCCTTGTCACTCTTCCAGGTCCCCGAAGCTGAGTAGGTGAACCTTCTGTGTTCCTATCGTACCTTGTTGCTCCCTAGCTATGCAGTATTGCTGATATTGTTAGTGGTCAGAGCTACAAATACACAGCAGTGAATTTATAAGACTGGTAGGAGCTATAATTTGGATCCACTGAAGATTTCCAACACTTCCTTTCATAGCCCTAACTCCTCATTCAACTCTCTATTTTGGGGTCTGAAATGAGACCTGGGTCACTGATGAAATTTAATGCATATTTATTGAATGAGAAAATGAAGGAATGGAGGAAAATGCCCAGGAAGTTGATTGTAAGACCTTTACGTAGCAGCTGCTATTCTTGTCCTTCTCCTGGAACCAGAACTTCATTAACATATAATTAACATAGAACCAGACTTCATTAATAAAACCAGATCATATTAAGCTATATGGTTAGGGCTTCAAAACTGTCCTGTATTTCAGGGGCTTATGAATCTGTTTCCTGTTCCTAATGTGCTCTTGACAGATGTAAAAGTAGTTTGAATAGACACTCCAATCGGATCATCATCATTGATGGTGATGGTCATTAATTGAACTTTTCACTATCATGGGTGTCCTTGATAAAGGATCACAGAGATACTTTCCCTCAGATGTATGATATTCTTTTGCTCTTCATAAGAGCCATCCTTCAGGCATAGCAAGCCAGTATTTCTTCTATGATGGGATGCAGAGGGCTGGTTAAGGTCTTCAAGAAGCTAAGTGTCTCTATGTGCACATACCTATTCTCTACCTTCCTGTTGCAGCATGGGTATAGCTGATTTTGACTCAGACTCTTCCCTGTACATTACTCATGTTCCATCAAGAGGCTTTGTTGAATTAGAATGGTATTTCTTCTGTGTGGATGGAGTGTTAAAAGTCAAACCAGATGAATGCAATTCTATGGAAGAGAGGCTGGGCCACCTCATGGTGTCTTGGTGCAAATATAAAACCATTACCCCATGACTAGCTGTGTTTCAACAATTTTAATTTATTTTTTTATAATGACGAAGTCTACAGATTAGGAGAGAACTGACGTTGTGTAGATAATTGCTTTTATACTCATTGATCCTAGTGTGGCCATATGGTGAAGCAATGGATTATGGGACAGATGCAGAAGGAGGGAGTACTATGAGTAGGAGCTATGATTTGAGTTTCTGTGGGAGGAGTAAGTGAGATCAGGGAAGGAGGCACAGGGTTGGGCAAACTGAATGATATCTGTGATCTCTGGAGTAGAACGAGAGTTGCTTAGATTTAACTCCATGTGACCTGTCCCCTGGGTGATTAGGGAGTTAGGGTTATTAGGGCAGTGAATAGAGATAAGGAGCATGAAAACCCAATAAAGAAGAAGTTGGGTGACCCTGGGTTCTAGTGGGTGATCAGGGGCAGGAGGCCAAGAAAAGCGATGAAGTTGGCTGTGTTGGGTACGTACAAGTTGGGCAGATTTTAATTTATTTAAAAGCACAGAGGTTCCAGAAGCTACAACCATGCTTAATAGGTAGGGACTCTATGTTGTTATGGAAGAGCTAGAAGAGGTAAAGGAACACTTTGTCACATCCTACCAAGGCTGTGTTCTGACAGTGCTTTGGTTTGAATGCATTAATAATAAACTTAGAATCACTTATAATGTGTCAGCGTTACATTATTGAAAAGAAATTATTGAGCACTTCTACTTGGTGTAATTTATCTAAGAGCAAACTCAGATTTGCTGTCCTCCTCCAGCCCACCATCTTCTGTTGTTGCCTGTCTGTTGTATAAATCTGAATCTATGCATGCCTGAGTGCTCTCTTGTGGATCTGTTCCTGGCTCTGTGTCCCTGTGCATGTGAATGTGCCTATGGGTGTGTCTGTAACAAAGGACTTGGTGCTCTCTTTAATAGAACAGCACAGAAAGTATCATACTGGAAGGAATAAGGAATCATTTACAAAATTTCATAAGAGATTAAGTCACTGATTCTAATTGACCCAAATAGACCCAAATAATAGACATTATTATAATATCATTGTTTATCAAGAAATATTCATATATTATAGCCACCATTTATGATGGATTCTAATGATATAAGATTGCTTTCATTTCATTTTTTGTTTTCAGCAAATGATGATCATGACATATAGACACATATGCATCACTCCATGAGACAGGGGTATGCAAGAATTCCAAACTTAAGATCACAGCCATGCTTTAGCTTAGGTTGGAAAAGTTGATTACATGGGAAATCCATGGCAAGTAAGGTTGGTTGTTGTAACAGCCCGAGCTGCTGCTCCAATCCATAGGTCAGGGTCTAGCAAGAGAGAGAGTGGGGATGGAAGGGCAAGAGATGCAAAGAATGAAGACAAAACAGAGAGTCTGTTTAAGTCCCCACCTTTATTGAAAGGAAATCCTCGGTATATATAAGCATAAGCAGGGGAATGCAGCTGAAGACACTTTACCACGTGCACCTTGCAGCTGGGGGCATTAAACAACACAACAAGATATGTAAGAAAAGCAAGATGTTTATCAGAGTGTGCTCAGCTGTTGTGGGGAGTTGAAAACAAGTCTCTTGTCAGGTTATATGGCTTGAGATGGCTGTAAAGATGATAGCCGCTTTCTGCTCGGAGTCGGCTCCCAACAGGTTGTTATAATTTTCTCTCAAAAACACACTAAACAGTAGTTTTAGTATACAGTAAGCCAGTCTTAAGTCTTAAGTGACCTCAAGGTGTATTATTAATTCTGGCTGTGAGGTCCAGCAAAAACTTCCAATGTCTTTGAATATAAGAGACACTTTTATCATATTATCATACATTATCATGTTGATACTGACATCTTTCGGTGTGGTGGTTTTAATAGCGCCACTCCTTGGGCCAAGCATATTCAGACCACCACATGTATCTAATTCATCTCTACACTTGTAACATCATTTTCACCTGATGTTCACCTTTCATACTTAGCTAACATGTCTGATGTGTTTTCAGGCTGAACTGTCAAGAAATAAATATTACAAAGTAGCCTTTCCCAAATCTTATTATTGCAGAAGAATCAGACAGCTTGATAATGACTGGTAATTCCTAGAAGTGGGCACTCTTAGGATGGGTATCTTTTTAGAATGGCATGTCAAACCTGGTCTCTGACAAGCTCAACTCATAGGGGAAACTTGTGTCTGGAAATCCCTGAAGAGACATCGTCATGGATATAGGTGGTACTCCCCAACATGTGAAGCTGATCCCTCTACACTGAAACAGGATGTTCTTGGTATTCAACTGTAATTCTGTATATCTAGTGCTAGCCTGTCTTCTGCATATAAATAAAAAGATCCCTTATTTATCCACAAATTTCCTGCTGAATATCTATTTCATGGAGCCCTGAGATTAGGTGGTGATGAGAGATATCTAAATTTTCTGCTCTACCTTTGCATATCCTGGATCGGGATGAAGGGCATAGCTGTGACTCATTTGTACATTTCTGTTTTATCCTCAGGGTCTAAGTCACAGAACTGTCTGTGGAACTCCCTCATTGATGGGCTCACTGGGAATGTTAAGGAGAAGCCACGGCCAACAATTGTCCAGGACACCCGACCCCCAGAGGAAATTCTGGCAGATGAATTGCCACAGCTCGATAGCCCAGAAGCCTTGGTGAAGACATCCTTCAGGTTTGGTGGATGAGAATCCAGCTTGTTCCTTCTTAATGATTTTGAGAGCTGTCTCTGTCCGTTTGGATGGCTACTCAGGTGGCTTCAAATGATTGTTTCTCTATAGAGTATGAATTAGCAACGACGAAGGACTTTTGGAATTAATGCTAATTGGACTCCCAGGAGCTTTCATAAATGTAGTAAATATCAAGTCTATGGTTTATTTCCGTTGGTAGTTAATTGGTATTGACATTTCAGTGCTGAGGTTCAGGACTCAGTGACGTCAGCAGCTTGAATTGGGTTAATGATGTGTTTGCTTCAAAGGACAATAATGCATTTGGATAAATGCACAGAGATAAAGCATGTGGTAAAATTCACTCAGCCCTGTGTCTTTGTCGTGTTTTGCTTGGGGGAGGTTTCTACTTATGAGAGACTTAAGCTGTATCACTAAGGTAAATGAAATGCAATCGTGTGTTGTTCTCCAGATGGCTGGCTGCTCTGCTCCTGGTTCCTTAGTCTGGCATCTCCCTGGAAAGGACTTTTTCATTTCTTTTAACTGTATGCTCCATTTTCATTATAACTCTATCTATTATCTTCTTATACATTATAATAAAAGTTAATCTCGGTATGAATGTGTTATGAAAAAGGATTTTTCTTTTTATGAATGGGCCTTGCAACATCCAGTGCTATTTGTATCAGAAATTGGGATTTCATAATTCTTCCAATTTCCTTTCCTCCCTTCCTTTCTGCTACAGTAACTTTACTGGTCCTACTTTTCTTGTCACTGTAAACTGTTCTATTCTCCAAATAGCTAGTGGAACATATAAACTTCACCCTAGGCAACTCCTAGACTCCATAAAATGTTTTTTAAGTGAGCTATCTTTTGCATTGACATAGTGTGTGTAATGGCTTAGTTAGAACCATTTCATTGTGTGCAGGTTCTTATGTAGACTAAATTATAGATGAGTCTGAACAGAAGTGTGAACAGGAGTTTTGTTTGGATTTCTTTATGCAACATGATGGCTACATTAGAGAGAAGAACTGTAGGCAAATAATTTTCTGATTCCCACAAAGGGGTTAGTTATTGCATCCTGAGGTTTTTGAAATAAAGATAAGCTCTCTCTGTGAACCTGCATTTTTCTGCAAATGACAGCAGTAAAGTCCGGATGTTGACTGGCTTTCTTAGTTCGTGTAATCTTGCCCAGGAGCCTGATTCCTCATATACAGTGTATCCATAACCAGTTCCTCCATCTGAAAAGAGTCTCATTGTCTTTCATCATTGCCAACCGAAGGATTATTCTCACAGGACCATCCGATTTGTGTGTTTAGCTTCATTTTCATTCCCCATTCTTCTTATAGTTCCTTTAGCTTTTAAAACGGAAGTGTATAATGACTGAAGGCTTTTTTTTTTTAACCTGATTTGCTGGTTATGGCCTGTGCCAACATCTTCACTCTTGAAAGAGATTAATGAACTTATTTTTTGGGATATTGGATAGCTTGGCATAGTAGCAAGGGAAGAGAAGACACAATTGTTTCACCTTTGTATCAATTGAGAAATCCATTGGTATTAGCCAATCATTTTTTGGTATCTGAGTGCTCTTATGAAGCCATCCTTCCAAAGACGGTTGACTGGTGTGGCAGTGTTGAAGGAACAACTTGTGCACTTGTTACTTGTGGATATCAGGATCAGTTGTGAGATTTTTCTTTTTTGCATATAAATTGTCAAGCATACTCTAAATACTCAGTTTATTTATCAATTAGTAATTAATCAGTGTCAGGTTACCCTGTTGATAATGCTAGTTTTTAAAAACACATTTTGAATTTCAAAGAAAGGAAGAAATTATAGATGAATTTTAAATAATGTTTGTTGGAGTGTATGTACCCTGGAAACCTGAAACTTGTTGGTTCACAATATCTGTGACTTAGGAAAAAATCTACCATATATTCACATAGTTTTGAACTTCAGGGAAACAGGCACAGTTGGGAGTTTTCACCTGAGGTCCTGTGGGGTCTTGTTTGCTGAGGAAAAGCTCATGATACCCAGGAACTGTCAATTCTTATCCTCCCAAGAAGTTTGTAGTGTCATAACTGTTGAATGCTTCAAAATGAGTGAAAGCTTTGCTTCCTAGCTTCTTTTTCTCCTTTTTTTTAGAATCTATAGCCATGAAATATGCTTACCAACCCTTATTATCAAACAAGATCCAAATACAATGGCAATAATATACCACATTCTCAAGAAGACCTCCGTGCTCTTTGACTCCTTATAGATGTTCCATGTTGCTGACAGTTTGAGTATCAGATATAATCTTGCTCTGTTTTTCATCACCTACCAGGAAGATGGGGTGTTATGTCTGATCTCATAAACTTATTAGATGATCCCACCAAATCCACATGTCCTCTTCACAGTATTTTTATTGTCCCTTGATGTCACCTTGCTCATGTCCACCTTTCCCTGAGCCTTTCTAGCTCTTTTCAAGTAGGTAGAGGCAAATACCCATGAGGTAACTTCAGGAAAAAGTGAGCTTCTGCTTGATAGTTAAATAATTTAATTCAAATAGTTTTTTCTAGACCAGAAGGATGGTGTGCTGTAAAGTCAGATACTACTTTTTATTTCAAAAGATAGGAAGGGTTCATACATCTATAAATAGAATGGATTTTTCAGAAAAGTTTCAGAAGTTTGTATGTTTTAGTCTTTATGAGGCTCATTGTTACAATAACAAATATCCTCATACTGTCAGGCATGGCTCTGATGTAGAAGAAACTTAAAATTTAGAATTGATGTTATAGAGGATTTGCTAATTATAATTGATGTTATAGAGGATTTACTTGCTTAGAAGACATTATGTCATACCAAATAGATTTTAGCTTAGGCAGCACTGCCTCCAAAATACCACAAAGACAATTAGTCTGCTGGTCAAGCAATATTTAGGCTGCTGGGATGAAAATTTTCATCCGGATTGACCAGCCATTAGGTTACATTCTCCTAATAGCAGGAGACAAACATGAATTACAACTAGCCATTAGACCCTTTTCTCTATCAGAGAACATGCCCATAATGGGCAACTCAAGCGGGCAATGCAAGGTAACAACCATCATTAAGGTCTGGCCTGCCATAAAGTCCCTGGTGCTCTTCTTAAGAAAAGTATAGTTCTGGTGTGGTGGTACATGCTTTTAATCACACCACTCAAGATGCAGAGGCAAGCTGATCCCTGTGAGTTTGAGGCCAGCCTGGTTTACAAAGTGAGTCCAGGACATCCATGACCATTACACAAAGAAACACAGTCTCAAAAAAAAAATGAAATAAAAGTAAAAGAAAAGGAAAGGAAAGCAGAAAGAAGGAAAAGAAAGAAAGAAAAAAGAAAGAAAGAAAGAAAGAAAGAAAGGAAGGAAGGAAAGAAGGGAAGAAGGGAAGAAAGGAAGAAAGAGAAAAGCATAATTCTGCCAAGTGGGCAAGGTGACTTTGGATAATAACTATGTGAAAAAGAACAATACTAGCATACTTAAAAACAATTATGGCAGTATCTGTTTTTTTTCCCCATGAGGGGAGGTTTATTAAGAGAGTGGGAGAGCGAGAGGAGAGAGAAGAGTAGAGCAGGTAGAGGCCAGCCATGACCACGTGGAGAGAGAGGGAAGGGAAGGGTGGAGGGGAGAGGACAACCTGTAGGCGCAGGGTCGCAGGGCCAAGAGAGAGAGGAGGGGCCAAGCAGCCCCTTTTATAGTGGGTAGGCCTACCTGGCTGTTGCCAGGTAACTGTGGGGAGGAGCATACCTGGCTGTTGCCAGGTGACTGGCAGGAGGTGGAGTTTAACAGATTACTAACATTACCATATTTTGGTTTAATTAAAAAGAAAAATTAGAAAGAGGTGACAGGGAAGCAGGAATAGGGTCAGGGTCGCTGTGAAATCTGGCTACTTCCTGCTGGTTTTGGGGGCAACATGTCTTTAGGGGGAACCTAGAAGAATGGGTATGGGGGTTGTTTGTCCAGTCTTAGGAGAGCTGGCTGTTTTCTGCTGTCTAGGGTTTATGAAGCGAGACATCTGAGGATAGGCCAGAACGAACAGGTCCAGTAGAAGCAGCTGTGTGTGTGGCAGGAGATGGAGCATCTGAAGGTTGCTTCTTTGGAGCTGTATTGGATGCACTTGGACTTGATAAGCTGTAGGAAATAAGATTAAGAACACTTGGAGAAAGAATTTTTTTTTAAGATGTACATTTGAAACCCAGAGGGATCCCACCCTTTGTTATAGGTAGTAAGTGGAATTTTAGGCAGATGTACTTATCTGGATGGCATCCATGAGAGGTAGATCTGAGTGGGTTTCCTGTAGCTTATAAGTTTACAAAATAGATAACAGCACAAGCAGTCTTTCAACTGAGTTTAGATAATGAGGTAACAGATAATATCTGTGAAAACTTAGCTGTCAATGTAGTCAGAAGTCTGGTAAAGAGTAAACAATCTACCAGTTATATATTATTTTTTTAAAAATGACAGAGTCCACTAGCCAACAGTTCCCGTGGTCTCCATAGTCTCTTGGGTGAAGTCAGTTTGGCTTCCAAGCGCAGAAGCCACAGGGCTTTTTTCTGTGGAATGGGTACGCATGATATGAGAAATGACTTACCTTTATTTAGCCAAGTCATTTGACTCAGGGTATCCAGTTGTGTTTGTCTAGATAAAATCTAGGCTGTATGTTCTAGGAGTCTGGCATCCAGGTCTTCTGAAAATATCTTGGGCTAACTGTTAGAGGCTTTGGGCATTCTGTCAGCCATAAACTTAAAATATACTGTTAGCAAACTTCTGACAAGATTGAGAGCCATAAGGATTGGTTGTAACTGAATAGAATAATAGCAGTAGTAAAAATCTATCAAGACAGAGCCTTTCTTATCCTGTCTTAAGTAAGTTTGGCAGGTTGTGTAGGTAGAGAAAGCACATTTTTGTATTAGCGCAGAAACATTTTTGTTAAGAAAGCTGGATCGTACGGCTGTCACAGGTTGGAGCTGTGAGTCACAGTTGCTGCAGGCGGGTCAGGTCTGCGGGGCAGCAGCACGGCTGCAGGGTGGGTCTTCCAGCTGGCAGCCGGAAGTTGTAGCCCAGTGACTCTGGCAGCAGTTCTAGGCTAGTGTGTGTGGAACCTGCAGACATCCGCTAGGGTCACAGCAATTCCCCATTTTGGTTTAATTAATTAAAAAAAGAAAGATTAGAAAGAGGGTAGAACCTTGGGTGGGGAGCAGACAGAACACATGGAAAGGCGTATAGGGAATTTTTCCAGTTATCAGACTGCTGGCAGTATGTGTCTGTGGGTACGGACGAAGACAATGTATTGCCCATTGAGTGAGTTAGTTACCAATCTGTTAGTTCAGTGGCCTGAAATAAAGATTGGCAACAGAAATCAGGCACTGCTTATAATAATCGGGCCGTCGCGCGATCAAATAAGGGCCTCGATTGGGGCTAACCCACCAGAAGTTAGCCAGTCAGGATATTGCTCGACTGGTACCAGTTTTCTGTGGAGCTGCAAGAGCTGGGGAGGGGTTACGAGCTATTTCTGAGGGGGGAAAAACCACCCAACGGGCCAATGTCTTAAGTCGAAGATCAGCTAGAGGCCATATGGACTGGGACCATGAAAAGCCAAACCCTTAGTCCAGGAAGCACTGGCCAGGTGCTAACCCGGTGTTCAGGGTCCCTCAAGCCGAACGGAAACTCCTTACCAATTAATCGATGTCTGTTTGTGAGTTTGTGCAGTCTGATATCAGGAAATGTGGAACCAGGGGTCTACATGTCTGTCCTGGTACCCGGCCCACATGGCAGAGTACCACGTGGGCAGCTGCAGAGGCTCAGCTCACATGGTGGAAGTTTGGCGAGCCTCGCAGCAGCAGCAGCAGCAGCAGCACAGGACAGAGGTTGAAGCAGCGAATGTTAATTCACCCGCTCTGTTGTGGCGGGTAGCAGCAAATGAAATCCGAGTGGTCGTTGTGTCCATCTTGTACTGTCGCAGCAGCTGAGGTCCCCGAAGTCTTCGTATCCGAGTCACGGCACCAATAAAAGGTCACGCGCAGCTTGGACAGATCACAGCAGACTAGATGGTTCCACGAGGGGAGGTTTATTAAGAGAGTGGGAGGGCAAGAGGAGAGAGAGAAGAGTAGAGCAGGTAGAGGCCAGCCATGACCACGTGGAGAGAGAGGGAAGGGAAGGGGGGAGGAGAGAGGTCAACCTGCAGGCGCGGGGTCACAGGGACAAGAGGATTATGGCAGTATCTTTGCTGTGTATTTTCTATATTCCTAAGTGGCCAGACTTGCATATATGGAATCATAACTTTAAGGTATATATTAATGAGATCTTTGAAGTCAGCTCCCCCTTGGACATCAGCCAGAGCCAGGTGGCTATATTATTGAAGAGCTTTTTTATTATTTTTTCAAAAGTGTGTGGAGTGAATTCTCACTAGAGAGGGACATATTTCTGCTTTAGACTTACAACCAACCCAAAAGATGGTGCCCATTTGTGGTGGTTTGAAGGAGAATGGATCCAATGGGCTCATTTACTTGATTACCTGTTTCTTATTTGCTGGAACTGTTTGGAAACAATTAGAAGATGTGAACTTGATGTAGGAGGTGTGTCATTGGGGATGGATTTTGAGGGTTTAAAAGACTTATTCCATTCCTGAGGTCTTATGGTTGAGGATCAATATGTGAGCTCTCAGCTCTTCCTTCACTCCACCATCATGGACTCTAAGCCTCTGAAACTGTAAGTTTAAATGCTGTCTTTTCTGTGTTGTCTTTGTTATGGTGTTTTATCATAGCAATAGAAAAATAACAATGACGGTATGGCAGAGAAGAAGAAACTGTCTCAGAGAGGTGGAGCCTATGAATTGGGTTGAATTCAAATATAGACTAGTAGGAATGCTTACTTGGGAGCTGGCTGTTACTATTGGCCGTAGCCAAGGGGAAGCTAGGATCCTACTTCAGGTCCTATTGGAATCTCACCTTAAATAATAAGATCATTGAAAGCACCCAATTTAGATTCAAGACAAGCTCCTGGATCTACTACCTCAAGCTTGTCCTTCAAACAGCTCGGGA
Source organism: Grammomys surdaster (assembly GCF_004785775.1). Taxonomy (NCBI): domain Eukaryota; kingdom Metazoa; phylum Chordata; class Mammalia; order Rodentia; family Muridae; genus Grammomys; species Grammomys surdaster. The sequence goes on from NW_021621002.1 coordinate 958,036, forward strand.
CTGCCACTAAAGGTCAACATGATTTATGTCCGTTAGTACTAATGGCAGAATGTGACACTGAAAGTGAGACTTTGACATTCAGAGTTAGAAAGTAAGATTTTGGAAAATGAATGGACCACTCTTCCTCCCTCTGAGCTGCACATGGCTAGCGGAGGTGTATAAATGCCATCTCAGGACTAAGTACATCTACGGGTACCCTCATCTTGTCTTTCTCTGCTGTATGATGAAGGACAGATACTCAGTGTCTTGGAGCAGACAGTTCAGTATAATCTTGTGTAGAAAGTGCTAGGGCTTGAGGGGAAGCAATGTTCCTTCTTGTCCAAATCTAAGTCCCAGCTGTCTCTGGAAAGGGCCATGCTTTAGCTCTTGTGCTAAGAGCAGTGATCTTCATCATCTCAGAATGGACAGTGTTGGGTCCCTAGCTAGACAGGTCCAGTGTTGGGTATATCAGTGTTGGATTTTAGTTCCAATGTACTTACTACTCGAAGTTTGTTTCATGTCTTGCGGCCTGTTTTCTATCCTTTGGCTTTTTATTTTTTTCCCTTTCCCTTCAATTTTATGTGAAGACATATTTGGTAAAACAAAAAAGAAAACAGATTTTTGATAGATAACTTTGAAAATGATCAAATCAAGTCACTTAACATACCCATCACACATGTATTTTCTGGGGTAATATCCCTCATTGTCCTAACCGTAACAACCGCAGCTTGTCTAGGGTAGCTGTTCTGACAGGTGAAACATAGCTGTGTATCTGCAGGGCTTGTTAAATGGGACTGTGAGCTTACCCAGTGGTAGAGTGAAATGGGAACCAACATGCACTTAAAACAAAACAAACAAACAAACATGCTTCGGGGATGGTGATACTGGTAATTGAGGCATCCTTTTCAAAACTCTGGGACAAGATGGGAGTTTGTAGCCATTGAACTTCAAAATAGCTCACTGTTATTGAGTAGGTCACTTATATAATCTGGCCTTAACTTTAAGTTTTTTGTACTTGGGGATAGAGAAACCTCACTTTCCAGGGTTGTTGTGAGGACTTAAGTAAGCATACATGAGGGAGACAACCTGTGCAACATCCAACATATATTCAATAGGCACAATGTCTATTTCTGCTCAGTATTTTCTGGACCCCTTGCATGCCCTTGAGGGTACAACATGCATGGTAATGGATCAAAGCCGAAGATGTGCTTCCAGCTTTAGGTTACTGTGGACCCTGAAAGCTCAGTGAGTGTTTAATAGGAGAATTCTGCTTTCAAAACCCCAGGCTCTCGAGAGGGAGAAAGTAGGAACAGGAAAGGTAACACTGCCTGGCAACTCTGCCTGAGACTCTCCCTTCTGTGTTCCTCATGGCCTCTGTCTTTTGAGTCTGATGCTCTGCTCATAGGCTAGGTCTAGACAGCCTAGACATGAGTGAACGTTTCAGTACTGTCCACTAGAGGACCCAAAAGAACAGAAAAGGTTCCCTGATGAGCACCTGATTTGTCCTTTGCCTCTTGCTAGGTAGTCATTGGCTCATCTAAGGCTGTTAAGCCTTAGCAAAGTAAATACTGTTATCCAGGCTGCATATGTTGAGAATTTAAGAGGCCAAACCATGTATCCAAAGTTATCATCAGATAACAGAGCTAAAAAACTGTAATAATAGTCCTTCACCCTATCCCCACCCATGACTCAGGCTGAGACCTCTCTACCATTTTCAGCCACCACCATATCACCATGACGTTCACATCCCTGGAACTGTAATGAATTAAGACAATGTGATTAGTGTATTAATCTGAGTATGATCTGTGAATATACACTTTGATGTCCCCAATGTCCTATAACACAGACTGTACCCTTCTCCATGGCATGAAACATTTTTCTAGTTTAGATTTATGCTTTCATCTCACCTTTTTCTGGATAGAAGCCTTCTAAGACACTTCCTCTTAAATGTCATGTCTGAAAGGATTCTTGAGGAATTCTGTTAAATGAACACCTCAATTTAGCTTGTGAGTCTGTGTTTCCAACAATCTCCATGAGATGGGGTGGTTTGAGGACCATCTTTTCAGTGGTAAGGCCTGGACTATCACAAGCATGAGTTTTGTAATTTGTAGTTCTTAACCTATGTGGAGCCATTTTACCCTGTTTCTTCATTTTTCTGAACAGAAAGCTCCAGAGATTACTGTTAGGATTAAGTGGGTTAAAGAGGCTAACAACCTCCAATTCCTTCTTTTCCAAGAATTCCAAACACAGTTTAAGGTTACATTGACCCTTTATACCCAGGCTCTTTCTTCTGTTCCTGGGTCCTGAGGATATTCGCTCTATAGGTACTTTATGAGTAAAGCTGGGCACTGATCCAACATTGTGGGTAGTAGTAGAGGCTGAAATTACCACGTGTACCAATCATCTCAGTTGCTTACCTTGAACTGTGTGATTCCTAGGGTGGGTGGAGTCCTCAGGTTTGGATAGTTTTGTTTTTGGAAGAGGAAGACATTACTTCCCAGAGTCACCACAGGCTCGATGAGAATGTTTGTATTTGGGTTCTGGCATTTATTTCCTAGATTCTCTACATAGGAAAGTAAGCATATGTTCTCAAGAGCAGAGCCCCATGGAGCCAACACTTCAGTCTGAGAGGAGTGTAAGGCCTTGTCAGATGCCATTGGATGGTTGTGTTTTCCATTCCATATTAAATCATTGAACCCCTCGTTTTGGCATCTGGCAGTCATTTTTCCACTAGGGAGTGCTGCCAAGAAGTCAGTTTGACTTGATTACTTTCAGGAAGTGTGCAGTGTTGTTGATGGTGGGCACGGCATGTGGCTGAGTCCCTGGGAGTTCTAACCTCAGCCCCAATGAGTCACTGGATAGTGTGCCCAGTTAGTTCATGGGAAGTCTGGCTGCACAGATTTCTCTTATTATCATGTGGGGCTACCTATATGGGTTCCCAGATACATTTACTTTCCTGATTTAGTGTTACCTTCAAGGAATTTCTGTGTTTCTCTATGGTCTTTGATAAACCAAAGGGTCTTCCTCAATTTTACCAAGAGGGAATGTGAAAGAAGGAATTTGAGGATTTTTTAAACATTTCTATTCATCTATAACATTTTCTTGGGTCAGAGTAATGAATTTCTTTATGACTTCTTTGCATGTGTATCATTTCTTTATTCTTATTTTGTTCTCCCACCTCTGTTCTCCCTTCCTCTAGCTGGTTCCCTTTCTTCCACCAATTAGTTCCTTCTTCTGCTTCCAGTTAGTGTATCCCGTTGCCTTCTCTTCCCTTAAGAGCCACCTTTTTACATCTGTAACCTGCATATGCACACACACATGTAAACATGTGCATATGTGCACACACATCTGCACACACACAGTTTTAAATCTAGGTTGCCCATGAGAAAGACTTTTGAAGGCCAGAAACCATAGTGATGTTGGTTTCCTGGGAAGGCATTATTTAGGTCTTTTTTTCCCCCCAAGGATACCTTTAGAGACTGAATTTTCTCGTTAAAGTTGGCAAAATGTGGATATAGCAGTCACTGTTGCCTGGCATTCTTCTTGGTCCTTGCACTGGGAGTTTTGGAAAGAAGGACCTTGTCTATGATGGATCTAGCTGTCAAATCTCTTACTACAGGAACATGCTTAGACCATGACCCTGTTGTTCTGTGAAGGACAATTGGCCCCGTGATGGCTAAGACTATTGTTCCAAGGGTACTGAGTATTGCAGAGATTCTGAATCTATCTTCAGATGCTAACCTTTCTGATGAGGGTTTGATTAAGGCTTCCTTAGTGGGCTTGGGGAGCTCCTCTTGGTACAGCACAACAGCTAAGTCATCTCCACCCATCCTTCCTTCTCTCCTTTGCTAAGAGTCAAATTCCCTTCCTGCTTTCTTCCAGACTCTTCAACTCCTTTTACATTGTCTCCCCCATACATTTCTTATACGTTAATTGTGACTTATAAAGTATCCAGCCATGCTGGTATCTTTTTCTGGGCTACTCTGTCACTTACAGCCAGTGCCTTGGGCACAATTCCAAGGCCATGGTCCTAGGAATCCTGGGCCAGGGTGTATATTTACTTTTATATTTCATATGAGGTACTGTTGTGCCCCATTGGCTGTAGTATTATTACTAGACAGAAACTGTCTTCAATTTCTTATCCTTTTATTGCTTACAGTAGACTTTTGAAGCATTGGATTAAAACAACAAGAAAAACAACATAAAAGAGGAGAATTTAAAATTATACTGAAGAATGACTGTTGCCATCATCCAAGGCATGCATACATATGCATATATATATATATATATATATATATATATATATACACACACACATATGTGTATATATAAATATATATACATATATACACGTATACACATACACACATACACACATACACATCTATCTATCTATCTATCTATCTATCTATCTATCTATCAATCAATCATATATAAAACTGGATTCTGAGTGCAGTCTTGATTCCAGCCAGGGGATCTGTCTCTGACACTCCCTTGTCTAGAATGTGTGCTCTTATTCAAACCAGGGCACATTCTCTTTGAGCTGCAGAAACAGAGATAGCTCACAGGGTAGCCTTCTTTTGGGGGGTTTATCTTCTTTACCTAATATAAGCACTGTATAGTTTTAGGCTTTGGGAGTATAAATTCATTAGCTCCTTGACTCAGGGGATTTTCTAGTCAAGAGAGAGGACAGTGGTACAAATGCTGTTGGAAGTATCTGTGGACTGCAGAAGCCTCCAACACAGAGGTGCTTCTTAGTACTCAGCTGGTCAAGGATCACATCCAGATCCTTTTCTTTATAAGCATTTTTATGTCATTCATTAAAGGATAGAACATTTATTCTTGCTTGTTAGCAGGGGAGAGAGCTACTTTCCAGAAATTGTATTTTATAGATTGATATCACAGTATGAGAGAGACCTGTGTAGCAATGTTACACCTTTGTTCACACCCTAGAATGTGAAGAAAATGTTGCTTTCAAGGTTTCAAGGTTTCAAAACTTCCTCTAGAGTTCCTTACCTTACTGGAAACCAAGGGGGATGCATTTGAAGCTTCTGTTAGCTTCACATTTGGATAATGCCCCCCCCCCCCCGATTAATTAGCTCCCCCCTACTCCATTCTCTCCCTGGGGACCTCATATTTTGAGATGAAGTCTTGCTAAGTTTGCTAAGTCTGTCTTGGGATTCACTATGTTGGCCTCAAGTTTCTGATGTCTTGCTTCAGCTTTCTGAGTGTGCTGGGGTTATAGGTATACACCATCACATCTGCTTAACATTGGGTTCTTGAAGTAAAATGCTCAAGTGTTTGGACTCTACTAGTAGGTCTGGTTGTGATTCTCCTATGGTTCAGACCAAATGTCTTCAGCCCTGGCTACAGCTGTTTCCATGGTAGCAGCACTAGCTGACTCCCCATTCAGGAGCCTAAGTGATGTCTCAGGTTTGGCTGATGATGTTAGGCAATTCTGGGACCTGTTCAAACTACACCAAGCCTAAAGGACAATGTAAGAAAGCTAAACTTTGCTCCCTTTGGTCACTTACCAAAGTAAGTGGTGAGGTATCTCTCCAGAGAAGGGAAGAAAGAAGACCACAATTGTTACTTTCTTTTTCAGTCAGTTTGCCAGTGTCCCTGCAGTCCCTCAGAAAGAAGCTGACTCTGGCTTTCCACTTCTGTGTTACTTAACTGCCTTTCCCTTTCCAACAGGCCTGGGGCTAAGTCTCAATGGTGGATGGGTAAACAAACAGATTGGCCTAATGATCTGGGACCCTGCCCCTGGAAAAATCTCAAAAATACCATATGTTAGTGCTAATAGCTTTCCGCGTCATTTTTTGTACATGTATGTGTGCCGAAATTAAGGTTTCTTAATTAAGAAAATAATCCCCTTTAAGTCTGTATCCTGTGAAATGAAAAATGTGGCTATCAGTTGACTGGGTATTGAAGTCTGTATTCTGCATCAGGAGATCTAGTCATGTTATTAACCTTGTAATAATGTGGTCAAATGCTTTATGTTGTAGAAATGCTAGTTCCAACAGCTTTGTGGCATGCTGTTTGACTAGCTAGAAAAAAAAAAGCAAGTTTCCTCTTAGGGCCTTTCTACAACAATTGTAATTTTCCTCCCCTCCACAGTGGCATATTGTCTTGGTATAGGAGTAACGGACAGTGAACTGGACTAGTGTCAGTGTGTGCCCTACTCTCCAGCCTCATGTGGATCTGTGAACACATCTGTGAATTGCTCTTAGTTGATCTATGGATGAGTTCAATCTGGATTGTCATAAAGGGTAGAGCAAGACAAATAGTTTGGGACAGAGTCAGGAAAATGGTGTAGGTTGAAGGAGCTGTTGGACTCGTGTCTGTGTTATAGAAAAGGGAGGCCTGTTAAGTCTAGGGACAGCCAGAGAAAGGTCAAGTAGGCAAGGATAGCAGGGATGTGTGTTACCAGAGAAGGGGTGTAGAGAATAGAGGAAGCCTGAGTGAGGGAAATCTTGAATGTATATTGCTGACACAGCTGTGTCAAAGGCCCCCATTTCTTCAGCCACCCTGGAATAGAAAAGGCTTGCTGGGTCAGGCTCAGGGGATGGTGAAGCCTTCTTTGAGGTTCTGAGTGGGAACAAGTGAGTATTGTATTAGAAAAAAAAAAAAACTAGCAATGTTAGCTTCCTCCTCCCAGATGTTTATACTGTGATTTTATTCACCTATAGATACCTCCTACCAAGACTAGCTAACCCTGTCCACAGTGCTGTATATAACGAGGAGGTTCCAGTGTGTTGTGTTTGGTGATGTGGCTCCATCAGAGTAGGCATAGCCCACCTGGCTGCCTTTTCTGTAGCCATGTATCTGCTGTTTCTTTAGTGTCAACTATCCTTTTTTTTTTTTCATTCCCTTACCATCCCTGGTCATGGTTTCAGGATTAAGCTTTGAGGGACTGGTGCAGCAAAGGAATTCCAGTTTTATTCCATGGGTAGATATCTTTGTTGTTCTTTGAGATCATTGGGGAGGCAGAAAGGAGACCGTGTAATCCTTCCCAGGCTACAGACTTAAGAATTAAATTTATCTTATACACATAGCCTCAAAATAAAGGTTTCCTAGGCAGCAATAGAGATATAGAATGGTCCAGGGTCTGGTCACCTGTAGGTTACATGGTACCTAGAGGAGATGCAGAGATGGATTGAAGTAAAAGTCAGTGGTATCCCTCCATAGACTGGAGCAGAGCTCATAGTTTGAATTTCTTCTAAATGCAGTGGTAGTTAATAGTCATTGACTAGACCTCTCCGTCACATCAGGCTGCTATGGTTTCCTGATTATTGATTACTATTAAATGTGGCAAGAAGTAGATTTTCAGGGCTAAATAGTCTTTAAGCTTCAGAAATACTAGGCTGGAGAGCTCTGCAGTTTGTGGCAGACCTATAGATGCACATGTCCATTTAGAAGGGCTCAGAACCCGAGTTCAGACAGGAAGGATCAAGTATTTGAGGGCAGGTATAAATGTCTCCAAGGACTGGGTACTTGTGCACTTTCTGAAGGAACAAAGAAGAAGGCGTGACTGAGACAGCCACCTTGGCCTGGGGAACCAAGACTGTAAGTGTAGATTGGTCCGTTGTTCTCATTTAATGAAGAACAGCTCAAGTTTTGAATAAGAACAGTATGTGTGGGGTAGTGAATTATAATTATTTAATTATGTATTTGTATAATGGTTTGCTCTTTTTAAAAAAAAATTGAATTTGGTTTTTAAAAAAACTTTTGCACATGTCTGCAACACAGATTGACCATTCTCAACCCCACCCCCTACCACCTTGTTTGCTCCCCTCTCCTCCCATGTTTTTGACTATTCCTTTTGTTTTATGATTCACTGAGAATGCCCTGATGCCTCTGTGACCATCAGTTTGGAACTATTTGTCGGAGCCTTGTGGACTCGGCAGTGAGTACACACTCAAGACACTTCCTGGCCTCCTTTCTGCAATATTCTCTGAGCCTTAGAGAGGGTTATATGCAAGTGATGTGCAGGGTTGAGCCCACAATCACTACTTGTTTTCTGCATCTTGTGTCCATGAATTGCTTCATTCACCACCGGAAGGTGGTTAGCCAAGGCTTCTCTGACTAACACTGCAACAGCTTTTGTCTATGGGTATAAAGATAAATATTTATAGGGCAGTTTGCAGCTTTGTCAGTTTTGTTCAATATCAATAATAAGCTCTTTGCTTGAGCCAATAACCTCTTCAGATTTCAGCTGGTGGTCTGGCCAACATCACCAAGCATGGGTCATCCCCACCTTCCCTGCAGAGTAGCTCTCAGATTCAGTCAGAGTATAGTTGGTTACCCCTACCACAATCAAGCCACTATTGTGCAGATATCTTGCCTGGAAGATTGGGTTTCTCATTCATAGAGTTCACTGCTTGAGTGGGAAGACTAATGGTATCTTTTCTCTTTAAGCAGCCCACTCAACACCCTCTGGTCTTTTACTGCCAGCCAGCTTGGAAAGAGTTTCCAGTTCAGTGCCAATTTCTTTTTTCTATAGCTTATAGCCAAGGTATGAGGGACCTTCCGCAATATAATCTCATCCTCTAGTGATGGTAGGCAGCCAAGAAGATTGACAGGAACTTGCACTGTCTGTGTCCCAGTTTGGGTTGTGTCCCATGTATTGCTGAATCTCCTAGGGCAATGTGTCATCTAGTGATAAAATTTAACCCCAGGTTAACCTGTATATAAGAAATGATTCTGTATTTGTTTTTCAAAGCAAAATGTTTTGGCAATATTTAAAATTCTATGAACACTGCAAGATTGATGAAATCAACTTTGGTTTATGTTCTTCTTGGAGCTGCCTTTTATCATTTGATGTTTGTCTTAGATCCATCATCTTTGTTTATCTGTCTCTGGCTCCTGAGCTAAATGACCCTAGGCCGTAGACAGTATGACCTTTCAGGTTTAACTTTATCTGTTCAGAAAAAAGACATAATATCTTAGAGGAAACTTACGTAATCAGGAGCCTGACTATTGATATAACTTTAGATCCTCATATACAGTCCATGTGTATTTTTAAAATCACGAGTGATATCTTTTAAATCAATCCTGCTTTCCTTTGATCTAGGCTTTCTTCTAGATGTGTCCATCATCTTAGTTGTGTCTCTTTAGAATTCTTCAGTCCTGCAAACAAGTGTTCATCTTTTCGTTTTCTCTCATGACACCAACATTATAATAGTTTATTTATTTCAATTATCTGTATGTGTGGGTCTGTACGTGAGTAGGTGCAGCTAAGTATAGATGGTTGTGAACCACCTGATGTGGTTGCTGGTAACTGAATTCAGGTCCTCTGAAAAGAGCAGAAAATGTTCTTAACTGCTGAGCTATGTCTCCAGTCCCATGACACTGATATTTTGAGGGAACCAAGCTATGTTTCTTGTCAGAATGCTCCTTGTATGGAATGTTCCTCAGGTTGGGTTTGCCTGGTTATGGTCATCCCCTTCATCAGGAATCCTGAATATATGATGCTGTGTGTTTGTTAGCATAGTAGATATGGGAGAGAAATAGTTGTTTGCCCTATTACTTGTGACAATGACTTCAACTTCAACTGCTTGATTAAGGCATCTTCACCATTTGTTCATGACTTTCTCTCATTCATAACTAAATTGTCTTTGAGGAAGTACTTTGGTACTCTAGCACTTATTCTCAATAAAATTACACAAGGGTTCTAGTATTAACTGATGAGATTAAGGTCTATCTTTCTGTCTATTCACTCTCTATTTATTAAAGGACATTTGGCTGCATGAAAGAGGTTTCTATTTCCTCTACTTCATTTTAGTATCAGTATAGACTTTGGCTTTCTCTTTTCTCGCTGTTTTGTTTATTTATTCTTCCTAGAGGTTGTATGTAAAGTACATATACTTTATATAGAGAGAGACCTAGTCGAGGGAGGCAGGTGTTTTGATGAATGTGGGTACCACATGTGGCTTAGGTGAGTGTGAGTACCACATGTGGCTTAGGTGAGTGTGGGTACCACATGTGGCTTAGGTGAGGGTGGGTACCACATGTGGCTTAGGTGAGTGTGGGTACCACA
>NW_021621002.1:968066-1015237 GCF_004785775.1 Grammomys surdaster
CACATGTGGTTTAGGTAAGGGTGGGTACCACATGTGGCTTGGGTGAGTATTGGTACCATATGTAGCTTTGGCAGGTGCTATGCAATTCATAGGCCATGTGATTTAGCACCAGTATCCTGCTTCATGTTCTTGGAAGATGCAGATAGGTATCTAGAATCTGTACTGTGTGAGAAAATTAGCTTTATTCTGACTAGACATCTACATTTAGGTATTCCTCAACAATAAGCAAATCCAAATAGCACTGACCTATCCTTTGTTATCTCTCTCTTCTATCCTTTCCATCTTAACCCATGACCTATAGGACATAGGACAGTAGTACCGGCTGTCTTGACTTGAGATGCAGGTTAGTTATTTTCCTACTTGTTTTGTATGTTATAACAAGCCTTTTAATCTTTATAACTTCTAATAGGTAATGAAGCACAAACACATTCATTTCTCTAGGATCATGCTACTCACTGATCTTGGATTCAGGGCCATGAGTTTTGGCTCTAGAACCATGCATAGCCATGGGATCGCACTGCCTCCCTACCATGCTTAGCCATGGGATCGCACTGCCTCCCTACCATGCTTAGCCATGGGATCGCACTGCCTCCCTGGTGGCACATTAAGGCAATTATTTGATGGTATGGTTTTGTGGTTGTTATGGTCCAGAACTTCAGCTGGTGATCCTGCTTCCTACATTCTTCCTTTCAACCCCATCTAATGCTGGGAGCTAGGATCAGTCTGCTTGCCTGGTTTCCTATAATTTCTGGGAGACTAGTGTCACTGTAGCAATGACGACAGGGTAACTTAGACCTCAGCACCTTACTGCCCAGCATCCCCAGGCTATTAGCTTATAGATGCAGATTCAGCTGTGGGGATACAGAGTTAGGGAGTCAAGGTGTACTGCCACCAGTGGTGAGCGCCTATCTTCTACTTGTAAATCTTCTGTGTACACCCTGCTGGCCACAGACCTTTCTCTGCAGTGCTGAGACTCTATTGGTCACAGTGTGAAACATGGCAACACAATAGAGGACAGTGGTTATAATTACTTCATTAAAAGATGAAAAAATAAAGTTAGTGTAGTACCTTGTCTACATTAATTGAAGTTTTTATCACTAATGGATTAAGTTTGGCTTTACGAAGGGAGATACCACACACAAACACACACACACACACACACACACACACACAGAGAGAGAGAGAGAGAGAGAGAGAGAGAGAGAGAGAGAGAGAGAGAACACACACTCTTACGGAACAGCCCAGCATATAAATTGCTAACACAGTGGACTGTACTTCTCATACAATGAGCAGTGAGTATAACTTGTCTTTCCCCACTTAGAAATCTTGCCTTTGACTGTACCTTGTGGTATCTGCCCATTCAGATTCATTATTATCCTTCTGTTTCAATGGTTCTAAACTGGGGCTGTGCAACAAACTCATGAACACTTCAACCAGTACCCTGCTGAATCCCAGCTTGTGTGTACTACAAGATTCTTTGGCCCAGTTGCTGTGTGACAGGACTGAGGCCTGTACCAGGTTCTCCTTTGGCCTTCTCTGCCTTTCCTTTCTCTTATATCCACATCACCAAGATGTGTACTGCTGTTAGTAGGTGCCATTCTTTAAAGGACCCCCAAAGCATTTCCTAACCATGATCGCCAGATTCAGAACCCACTGACCGCTCCTCAAAGGGCACAAGTATATCTAGGGCAGGTGTCTGGAGTTTTCAAAAGGTCACGCACGGATGACTCTCCCACCCCTTGAGATGCCATATGTCCATACCGTTTTAGACATCTGAAGTGTTACCAAATGTCCCTTATGTCACTTTTCTCCAAAAGCCAATTTAACAGAATGCGGGCAAATTACGTTTTCCTTTGAGAATGTGCTATGTGGATACTTGGAAAAACCTGTGAGGCACCAACTATTTTTACTTACTATTTAATGGCTGCCACATCTTGTCACTCTGTGGGTCGGCTGTAGTATTGCTTCACAAGGCCTTTTCTTTATCTTTTTTCAAAATGGCATTTGGCTATAAACCAGTATTATTATCTTTGTAGAACACTTGGTAAAGGGAGAAAATGTCCCACATACGACCTCTGCTGTCATTCCGGCCTCATTCCTGAAGTTTACCACTGATACCTATTGTTTTAATTATGGTATAAAGACATTGGATCCAAACATTTTCACTGAAGATTTTAATCAAAATTAAGATTAGTTAAAGATTTAATTAAAATCTTCAGTGAATCTTAAATATTTTTCCATGTTGTCACATTATGTGTGTGTGAGACTCTAATTTTACCATCACTGTTGTTGGAAATTTAGTTTGTTCTGAGTTTTTCCTGCTTATCCATTATGCTATGATGAAAATCTCTTTGCATACAGATAATTTAACATAGCATCCTAAGGGTAGATTATAGAAACTTTGGCTCAAAGTATACCTAGCTTCCAGAAACTATGGTACAGAAGTGATTTATAAACAACCTCATGATCCCAAACGAAACCTCCCTCTTTGCTTTCAAAAGCTCAGAGGGAAGTCCCTCTCAGAGACACCTGACTTGTGGTCCTTGGATTTTGAATGCTCAATGCTTCACTCCAGCTGCTGGAGTGAACTGTTTTTATGATTTTTTATTGGACAGGTAGCTGTTTCATTAAATCAGACAGTGCCTATTCTGGTCTTGTGTGTATCTGTTGCTGGCTGAAAGCCTACTCAGGGTAGTGGTATGAATACTTTTTTCTTTGTTCCTGGTAAGAATCTGTTATTCTTCTGTGTTCCAGCAAATCAAGGCTCAATGTCATTACATATCTCCTCAAGAATACCAGTTAACAAGCGGCAGAGGCTGGCTATGGCAGCACGTACCTTTAATCCCAACACTAGGGAGGCAGAGGCAGGTGGATCTCTATGAGGTCCACCTTGGAGGCCATCAAGGATTACACTGGGAGTTTCAACCTCTAAAACAAACAAACAAGCAAACAAGTTGTAGAGACAAGAATGAAATCTCTGTCATGAGTCTTCGGTCATTTGTGCTTCAGTCTACTCCCTACTAAGAAGCAGATCAAGAATCAAGACCCTGTTACATGTGACCAAGCACACAGCTTACTTGCTCCAAGTATTAGTTAGTATGAGTAGGCTAGATGACAAACCAGTCCTTACACTGAAGACCTGGATGTCTTTCGTTGCAGACAGGGATTACTAAAACAAAAATGGAAACACTGTGGTTCTAGTGGTCAGAAGCCTACAGTTTCAATCCAGCCTCTGCTAGGCTTATGTTGTATAAACTGGGCCAGTTCAGTCTTGATGTAGTTTGTGAATGGGGCGGTCATAATGATGTCAGAATTATTGTGAAAATAAAATGAAAGGAGCTAGAAGAAAGTGCTATCAAATGGAAGTCACTAGTGTGGAACTATTAGTAATAGTATAATAATTTGGTTATAATTACAATGATGAGTGTACTGATAATGCCCACAGGACCAGGACATAAATGATCGATAATTACCATCATAAACTGATCAATAATCATTATCATAAACTATCTTGAAATATCCTTTCTACTACAATCAATAAACAGATGTGGAAAAGCACTCCTTTGAGCTTACAGAACCTGCTTAATAGTGTCCTCATCTCTGACTCTCTCATCTTCTTCTTGGAGTGTGTAAGGAATGGAAACAGTTGAGTTGGGAGAGAGGCTGAGAATGGATGTTTTGGAAGCTGTTAGCCAAACCTAAGCATCACTGTTGTAACTCAGTAAGCAGTCCCTGCCCATGTGATGCCTCTGTAATTATCTCCTTATAGCCTTTCTCTCCAGCTATCATTTAGGTCCTTGGCATCTTCTGCAACAGCCTCCTCACTGACATTTCTGCATCTAGAATGCCCTTGTCCCTTTCAACTACACACCATTGCCATGGGTTATCTTTATTTTTCGAAAACAGATTCTACTATTTAAAAACCGTCAGTGGCTCCCCATTGCCTGTAACATCTGTTACCAGCAGAGACATTGAGAGGCAGTGTGGAATCGAAATAATTTGTTACTCCTAATAATTAGAGAGCAGAAGTCTGTGAATAATTTATTCTTGTTTTGTTTTACTCTTTAAAACCCAATTAGAGCGATGTTCACTGTGCTCATTGCTGTCTAGTGTGGGAGGGAAGGACAGACAGTGGTGAATAACACTGTATATGCCCATGCAGGCTGGCATTCATCATTTACAGTGTAGGAAAATCCTTGAAAACCAAGAGCCAGAAGAAGGAAATCCATGTTTCTTTGAGCAGCTTTTAAAGCGATTTAAGGATCTAGTATCTAGGTTCCCCCCATCATTATATTCCACCCTTCATCCATTCTTACAATCCCACCCAATGCTTTTTCTCCAGACATTTATTTCCTACATCCTTTTTAAATATGTTAACAACAGCCTGGCTTCCCTTTGGAGAAGTGTGGGTCATTTACTTCTACCCCATAGGACAGGGGTGAGGACTCAGTCTCATCCCTGACAGCCCCATCCCTCTGGTTGCATCCCACATCCAGTAGAAGTGTGGAATTCTTCCAGCCATGGTGACTGGTTGCAGATGGACAGACACTTCTAGCTGGGCCAATCAGAAGCAGCCTGTAGTTTTATAGTGGTGACTGAGAAAGAAGTGCTGGGTTTCCAGTAAGGTTGCCAAGTAGGTAGGATGTACACCTAGTGTTGCTGGGGCCCTGTTACATGCTGGGAAAAACCTACCAAGTGTGAAGCTAACACAGAAGTGGGGAGTGCTGGGAGAGAGATGGACACAGTCTTGATGCCATTACTTGACTTCCTGGATTCACTTGGAGCTGCAGCTTGGTTTTATGAGACAGAGTATGTTTTTCCGTCTCTCTTAAGGCAGTGTGGATTCATATTCGTCACTTTGAACCAAGACCTCTGACTAGTGATGGACTTCTTGACATTCCCCAATTATTGCAAGTTCTTCATGTTTGTGTGTTTATATTTAGAGTGTAGAATGCACATCCCTGTCTCTCAACTCAGACATGTTTCATTTATTGTCCCAAGCCTGGTATCACTCCATCCTACTTGGGCAGAATACTATTCCTCTCTGTTGCTGTAGTTGAGAGTCACAAGCCTCATCATACGGTGTCTTACAGTTTGAAAGACTATTTCAGATCCTCCCTCCTTTTATTTTAGACAGGGTCTCACACGTAGCTCTGGCTAGACTGAAACACCCTGTAGAGACCAGGGTATCGTTGAACTCACAGAGATCTGCCTGCCTCTGCCTCCCAAGTGCTGAGATTAAAGGTGTATACCATCATGACCAGCTATTTTATTATTTAAGTGCATAGATCTGACCTGTTGCACAGTTTTTGCTATAGAGTGTAAATGTTCATTGTCTCAACTGGGCAGAAAAAGAGAAGTAATAAGTAAGGAAGGGAATTAAGAAAGAAATGTAAAATGTATGTTTTTCTGTTTAAATGTGTCCTAAGCTTGGACAGTGGATAAAGAAACATGGGACCAATTCACTGAATAACACATTAAACCTTTTTAATATTTTCCTGGAAATTGTTTGCACTTTCACTACTGCAAAATATATGGTCATCCCTAGACAGGAAGAACTTAGCATATCACATTGGAATGGTAGGAAGAAGCCTCCAGCTGTGGTTTCTTCTGAGTCCCACCAAGCCATGATCAGTAACAGTGCATCTCTCAGAGTAGATGGCATGTCAACCATGTAGCCACTCCCTAGGACAAGACATCTGCTAGATTGCCAACACCATCCTTCATGTCTAGTTAGAATAATTCTGAAGTTCAGCTCTGACCTGTCATCCTTGCTTACAAACCAGAGGTACTCAAGGCATGTCAGGTTTTTTTTCCACTTAAATTTTTTATTAATTAAATTTGTACTTTGGCAATTTCATGCATGTATATAATACATTCTTATTGTTGTCGCCCCAGTTTCTCTTATCTCCTGTTTCACTTATCTACTCTCCCTTTACCTTCTAATCTCTTCCCTGTGTTCTTATCTCCTAGAGTCTGTAAGTATACAACTGAAGACAGTGATTCCCATTTCCCAGAATCTGTCAGTAACCAACAGTTCAGAAATAAGATACTATGAACCCTTCCCAATTCAAGACTGACTTAAAGGGCCAGCTGTGTGTAGTCCTTGTGTAAGAATCCAAAGCTGCTATGAATTTGTGACTGCTGTGCCTCTGTCACATCTAGAGGATAGGTTTTCTATGTCCTTTATCTTGTTTTCCTGGTCTTACATCCCTTTCCATTCTCTCTTCTACAATGTTCCCCTAACTTCAGAGTGAACAGAATAATTAACACATATAAGGCTGAATCTTCAGTCATCACTTGCTCTCAGCATCATGCACAGCCATTCATCCCTGCATTGGCCACTATTCACTGCAAAGGGAGGCTTTTTGAGTTGGGGATGAATATTTTGTCTAGGAGTATGCAAACAGGTATTTAGAGGACAGTTTGATGCTATACCTCCCAAGGTATGTTTTTAAAGCCTTACGTAAGAGATGTTAGAGAGATGGCTCAGCAGGTAAGAGAGTTTACTAATGTTCCAGAACCTGCATTTGGTTCCCACTAGCACCCATGTTGGGCAGCTTTTAACCACTAGTATGTCCAGCCCCAGTCTGTACTCTCAGGGCATCCAGACAGACAGACAGATATGCATGCATGCACACATGCACGTATGCACTCACACATATGCACACACAGAAATAAAATAAGTCTGTAAAATCACCTTCCTCAGCACTCTCTCTGCTGTTGCTTGCACTCCCTCTGTTTTCAGCACTTGCATTCTTTTTTGTATGTTGGAGTGTAGGATCAGGTTCGGATCTGCTGCTGACCATACCCTGCAATACGGATTGTTCTCTTAGGGAGATGTTTTTACTGGGAATATTCACTTCCTATCTGTGAAGGTATAAAGTCTGTAATCTTTTGAAACCAAATACTAATGTTACCTGCTTTCTGAGGATGTCACTTAAACTGACCTCGCAGCTCTCACTACATAGAATGTGTTGATCATATGAATATCTATGTGTGTGCGTCTATCTATCTATCTATCTATCTATCTATCTATCTATCTATCTATCTATGATCTACCTATCTATGCACCTATCAACTTATCTTCCTCCTACATCATCATGGTCATCATCCTCATCAATCACCCTCATCAATTTATCCATCTACTCACTATTCCTGTTGAGCATCTTTTCTCCATGACTACTTGAAAGCAGGGACTCGGGAATCTGAGTGTCTTTTGAAATTGGCCTTGCCATCTTGGAGGCCTTAGCTGCCTCATGAGAACATTAGAAGAGAGATTATAGAAGGTGTGAAATGTTTCACGGACTAGACCAAGAAGTAGTGTGTGTTCTTCCTACATGTTCACATGTAAGTGGTCAGATTTGAGTCATATGATACCAGTTTAGGAGCAAGAATGGGTTTTAGTGTTCTGGTTTTCCCAGGTGAGGAAAGGGCACTGGTAAATATCTGAACTCTATTCATTCTCTCTCTCTCTCTCTCTCTCTCTCTCTCTCTCTCTCTCTCTCTCTTTCTCTCTCTCTTCTTTCACCCCCTTATTGGAGAATTTTGTTCAGTCATTTTTGAAGTTCTGACCAAAGTAGTTTAACCTTCTCAGGTAACAGTAAAATTGACACCCTGAGGGCCTGTGCAGGGAGCACTGGTCTTGCTATCATTTTCCATTTTGCTGAGTTGCTCTTGAGAAGGGACAAACTTCTTGAGTGCCTTTGATCATAATTATACCTTCTGTGCCTTCTTAACCTCTTCTTTTTCATCTGCCTGCTTCTGCAGGTCCATTTTTCTTCTTCTGTGTTCCCTGCTACTCTATTTTTTATCCCCTCTGTCTTCTCTTAACTTTCATTTGCATCTGAATCCCAACTGGAGAAGGCATGAGTGAGGGGAATCAAGGATGAGGGATGAAGGTGTGAAAGGTCACAGACTGGCAGAAACATGTTTATGACCTACTTCCTCCTGCTCACTTGTGTGTGGTGATTGATGGACATGTTAAATATTTATTTTTGGATGTACAGAAATGTTGAGGAGATTGTATATAGTGTATTCAGATTCCATTCTTCTAATATTAGTATTTCACATGTCTTGGTATCCTTAAGATTAACCTCCTGGTATGAGGTAGTATCTGTAATACTCAATAATATTTGGAATATCTTATTATTTTCCCTTTCCCACCTAGATCTTCCTTCTAAGATGTCTCCCACTTCTGAAGTTCTTAAGTAGTCCTGAATTTAAAACGTATGCATACATCCTGGACTTTAAGCTACCTCCTTGGTATCAACATGAATGCCTTGTAAATTTTTATTATATGGGTAAGATAGGGGATCGATACTGAGAATCAAGACACAGCAAGCAAATGGTTATTCCCTAAGGTAGCAAAGAATGGTTTAGAGTTGCTGGCAACAACAGAACCATACTGGGTTGGCTTCTGCTGCCATTAGTCATGAGACCACACACTAAGTAGATGTTGTGAGGTTAGAATGTTCAGGTTCTGCATTGAAACTGATTTTGCATTGAAAGGGGCCTGGAAGGTCCCTTTTTTTTGCCTACAATGGTCCAAGCCCACCTTTTCCAGTCAGCTTAGTATATTAGACAGGCCAGCAGGAGGCCTGGAAATGATGGGGATGGAGAAAGCCCTGCTTTCTGCTCTGTCAGATGAAGTGTTAAGGGAATTCTTTCAAAATAAAAGTTGTAATGAGTCATGGCTTTAATTGTTTTCCATTTATAATCACGTTGGGTGAGATCATCTAGGCAGATCACTTTATTCTCCAGATGATGTGAAAGGAGCTGCTGAATGCAGGAAACAGGCCTCCTTCCAGATCATCTACCAACTCATATGCTCACTGAGACAGAAGGAGTCAGGGCCTGGAAGAGGTCACAGAAGTCCTGAGATTTGCCCTCAGGCACATGGGAGGTAAAACCTAATATCTACTTAGTCAAATGGCCTTGTCCCACTTAAAATGAAAATAAATTTCTATTTACACATATTTAGTAGACAACATTTTAAAGGTAACGTATTTATGATGTATCCTTACACTCTCTAATTAGTTTTTCTTTTCTTACCATGTCTACATTGGCAGAAAATTCCATGAGTAAAGCATAAGGAAACCATTTTCAAAGCAGTAGCATATCATTCACCTTTCCACATTCCATATTTTGTCATTCAAGATCAAAATAAAGAATTACATTAGCCCTTTTCTTCTTTTCTTTTTCATTCATTTGCTTAGTCAGCCAACATCTGGTCAGCACCTAGTGTATGCTGGACATGGCAGTAGGGATGGGAAAGTACATAGTGCATGCTTCACATGGCTGGGATGGTGGTTCAATGCTCTATTGATCCTTTTTGTTATGCAAGATCTATCAAGTGACCTCTTCAACCTCATGTATCTTGAGCCTCAGATTTCTTAGCTGTAAATTTGAGCTCATGAAATTCAATTTCAGTGGATGCTACAATGGTTAAATGAGACAATTCCTATTAAGTGTTTACTTAGCACTTAATAGATATTAGCCACATAATAGATACCAGCCACATCAGAATGCTTTTGGTGGAAGTAACAGAAAACCCAACTCCAGTGGCCAAAAGAATAAAAAGAATATTTATATCATTTAATATCAACATAAAGAATAATAGATGACTCCAGAATTGGTTGATTCGGAGGCTCAGTACTGTTGGGAAAAGCCCAGGTTCTTTCCAGCTTTTTGCTCTGCCACCTTCAGCAGGATAGGTTAGCATTCAAAGGGGCTTTCTTCACAGTCACAGCATGCATCAAACTCTCAGGTGACAAACTCTAGTGGAAGCTCAGCTATTTGTTCTAGTGCCTTTCTTAAGTGTGCAGAAACCATTATCGAAGGCAGTAGCACCCCCTTCCTCCTTCCACATCTGCTAGTCATCAGGTTTTATTAGTTAGTATTTGAATTCATCGTGGAACTGCAGACCATAGGGTGCCATTGGTCATTTATACCAATAGGAACACACTTTTAAAGCAATGGACCTTTACCTAAAAAGTAATCTAGATTCTAAGAAGTAGGAGCTCTGAAGTATACTAAGTCTTTTGCATATTCAGTGGATAAGGTATCTGAGGAAATTATTTGGGCTAGCCTTTGGCCTGATGGATTAAAATCTAACTGCTACTTCCTTGTTTGGTTCTTTAACACAGTAAAGCCTTAGAATTTGAAGGTCTCACTAAATCATGACCGAGGAATAATGAATGGCTCTTTATTGAATTCATACCATGATATAGATACGACTCCCTAAAGCTTGTCTGAGTGCCTTCTTGTGAAGCAACTCTGGTTAGTGACTTGATATTGATACTGAAATAAAGAACATTCCGAACTCAGTTCCCCAGCTTCTCACATACCAGACTTCCACAGTGGCTGTGCTAGGTTTTATTCCCACTGGCAGTGAATAAGGGCTCTCTCTCTTCTCCACATCCTCTCTGGCATTTGTTGTTCTCTTTTCTTAATGATAGCCATTCTGGATGGAGTAAGATAGAATCTCAAAGCAGTTTTGATGTTCATTTTCCTGATGCTTAAGTTGAATACTTTAAAGGGTACTTATAGACCATTTCAACAAATGAAGTAATACATATTCTTCTTTGCTCACTGAAAAATTGTTGAGTGAGCATGGGCATGGCTGTGAAACCATTTAGAACACAATGTGTCAGGTCTAAAAAGAGGTATGATGAGAAGAAACTGAAGTGGTGCAGTGAGAATCAAGAGACAAGATAGATTGAGAAGCACAGCCTATCATGAGTGAAACTATTGATCGGTTTTAAATTCATTGTAAATGAATTATTCTCCCCAACCAGAGTTTAAGGAGATCACTTGGTCTCATGATGGATTTGCTAATGAGAACTCATGGCTTGGTTTTGTTATTCAAACCCTTGATTTCTTATAAGTACTTGAGATTTTAAAATTTCAGCCTTTCTATACATTCCTTCCATCCTTCCACATATCCAAACAAGAAAAAATCATTACAGAGAGCTTACCACTAACTGGATCTTGAGCCAGATATTAAAAAATGCATCTCTTGGGCTCTGCCAAGACAGCTCAGTGGGTAAAGTCATTCAGTGCCAGACCTAATGATCTAAGTTTGATGCAATTTCTGGAATCAATGTAATAGATAGAACCAATTTTCATAAATTGTTCTTTGACCTACACACACACACACACACACACACACACACCCTCCCCCAAACAGATGTTAAAATTTTTTTGTGGGGGAGTCCTTGAGAGATTTTTTTTGTTGTTAAGAGCACTTACTGCTTTATGGAGTATCAGGGTTTAGTTCCAAGCACACACATCAGGCAGCTCATAACCACCTTTAACTTTAAAAATTATTTATTTATTTATTTATTTATTTATTTATTTATTTATTTATATCCCAAAGGTGCTCCCCCTCCCAGGCCCTCCCTCACTGAATCCTCCCCCCATCCCTCATCCCTTTCTACTCTGAAAGTGTGGGCTCCCCTAGGTATGCTTCTACCCTGCCACATCAAGTCTCTGCTAGATTAGGCTCATCCTCCCTCTCTGAGTCCAGACAGAGCAGCTATGAAGACTGAGCAGCCTGTCTGCTACATATGTGCCAGAGGGGCCTCGTTCCAGCCTATGTATGTTGCTTGGTTGGTGATTCAGATTCTGAGAGCTCCCAGGGGCCCAGGTTTATTGACTCTGTTGGTCTTCCAGTGAGGTTCACATCTACTTTGGCCCTTCAACATTCCTCACCCAACTCTTTCATAAGTGTTCCCAACCTCCGCCTAATATTTGACTGTGGGTATCTGCTTCTGTTTTAGTCTGCTGGTGGGTAGAGCCTCTTAGAGGAGAGTTATACTAGGCTTTTCTCTGGAATCATAACAGAGTATCATTAATAATGTCAGGGATTGGTGGTTGCCCATGGGTTTCGAGTTGGGCTAGTTATTGGTCTTTATTCTCTGCTTTGTCCATATGTAATTTTTTTTTTTTTGTACAGGACAAATTTTGGGTCAAAAGTTTTGTGAGTGGGTTGGTGTCCATTCCTTCTCCTGGTCTTCTGAACCTCTCTCCTGTCCTCCATCCCCTCCCCACCTGATCCTGCCTTCCTATTCCTCTCCCCTTCCCTTCTCTCCACCAGTTCTACACCTCCCTCTGCCTCTATGACTATTTTGATTCCCCTTCCAAGTGTAATTTAAGCCTCCTTGCTTAAAGATGCACCGCCCTCTTCTGACTGCTACTCAAATAATACACTAAGGGTCACACATATATACACATTAATATAAACTACAAAATCTTAACATAAGTAAGTCTCTCTTGCTTATTTGGATAGCAAAATTGTTGTTCATTTAGCAAAAATTTTATCTCTAGCATTTAGTGCCACTGACATGATAAATGTGCTGCTGGCAGGTGGAACATGACATATGCTCTCACTGTCAGAGTGAGTGTAAGAGTTTCAGGAACACCTTGAAAGAAGAATATTGAATTGTAACAATTGAAGGACAGTAGGTCCTCCACAGGTATTAAAGAAAACAGCATGTGTACTGATCCACATAGAGGGACCTTTAAGAATAAAAATTCTAGTGCCCTGTGGGGAATGTGGTAGTTGTGATTTACATAGATTCATTTTGACCTTCTTGACTTGAAGAAAATTCAGACTATAAAACAGTTGATAAATGTCCAACAAAAGCTAGTAAGAATAGTGTACTTATTATAATTCTCGTTACAATGGGAGCTGAAGGAAGACAGCCGAGGAGATGCCCTTATGCTTATTGTCACTACTTCCCCCGTGGGAGGTATTAAAGGCTGAGAAGCTGTCATTTTGGGGGTCATAGCTTCTTTCCTATTTTCCTCAAGATAATGTGCATGATAATCCTATTTTAGTTTTACCTTATCTCCTATATCGGAGGTAGATGGAGAAAAGAAAGAGTTACAAAGAAGTCTATTTACTGCTTGCTGGATTTTTGGAGGATGCTGAGGGACCAGAGAAGTTTTTAGTGGGGGCTATAGGAGGCTAGGAAAGTAAAAGGCTGTTGAGATTATTTTGAGGTTGAGAAACAAGAGAGACATTCATGAAGTCAAAGTTGCACTTTTGAGCCATGTCTACACTGGGACTGCAATACCAGACTATCCTAGCTCCTAGTTAGGCCCTTTGACTTAGAATTCCTATTTTGTTCAATCTGGGGTGTCTCCTAGAGATACCCTACTCTCCAATACAAACAATTGAAATTGCTCATGGTTACCTACTTGATGGCAAGACTCTGTTGCTGAAGACAGCATATACACTGCTCATAGGACTTAGAGAAGTCAATTTGGTATTGACTAGAAGCTTTCTGTTGGCCAGCTTCATATTACCAAGAGGGTTTATGCAGGATTCTGGGGGAGGAAGTCTTACCTAGCTATGAACCCTGTGATCTACAGTAATAGTGGCATAAATATCATGGGGGTAACCAACTGCTTTCTGATTAGCTTTGAAACATGATTCACAGGGAAATACATGCCTGGTAGTATAAATCTGGCCAAACCCCCATTTTTGGAGAGCTCACAGGCTCAAGGGATGAATCTACTACTATTATTTCACTAATTGGACATAATATCAAATATCTTTCTAAATTAGTATTTCAACCAGTATATTAGTGCAGCTCAGACCTCATCAGACTAGTTTTTCTGTGAACTGGATGGTTATTAATTCTCCAAGTCCAGAGAATATGTGTTTGTAAAGTTCTCATCCATAAATGGAACATTTGGATATAACCCTCTCTATCCTGCTCATGAACTTTTACAGAAAAGGGAACAGAAGATTATAACAGCCAGATGTCAGGGAAAACCAGAGACAAAGTATTGTCTGGACATGACAGGACCACTACTTTCATGAATTCAGAGCAGCTGTGGTTCCCTGCACAAGGGTTATATAAGATGATCAAGACAATCAATATTCTTGTCTTGATAGAGGGAGAGATATGAGTCTCAATCCTTAGCTGAGGAGCTATTGACAGTTGATGGCATTTAGGGGAGTCAGTTGTTTTTAAGGTTGTAGTTTCTATTAGGTTGACTACTATGCCCCAGTGTGTGGCCTCATACCCATGAGTATATGGGCAGTACAAGTTAAACTTGGTGGGTTATTTATTTAAAAAAAAAATAAAAGAGGGCATGAAGTTGAGGATAGAGTCGGGAGATAGGGTATATCTGCCAGGAGTTAGGCAGAGGAATGGCATATAAATATCATTAAAATATTTTGTATAAAATTCTTAAAGACTAATATAAATATTATATTAAAGAATCATGTTTTCCCGTGTAAGTTTTTTTTTATTTTTCCTATCTGTTCTTCATCTATGGAAAGGCAACAATCATAGAACTAATTGCAGTAATTGTAGTTACACACAGCTACTCACACATAACTATAGTAATGTTTTTGTGTTTTCTTTAAGGGTGTACTTTTTATTAAGTCAACTACTATGCCCCAGTGGGTAGCCCCACACCCATGAATATATGGGCAACACAAACTGGACTTGGTGGAGGTTCTGGGGTTTACAAGTCCTTTAATAACTTTCTTGTGCTCAAGAGGCATAGTTCCCATCAATCAAAGTATGGGCAAATGGAAAACTTACAATGTTACCCATTCTGTTAATTTCTTCAGTATTTCTCATTAGAACAATTTCTTAAAATCATTTTTGGGCAAATATAGTTCTGATTTTGCATCTAGTTAGATCACCCACAAGTGAGGCTCAGGGTCTTACAGAATATTTCCATCTATTATTTGCTTCTTGTTTGATATTTTTATATTTTGGATTGCTTAACTACTGGATGCTTTCAGTATTTGGAAAATTTACTAGATTTGTTTTTATTTGGTTTTGGCTGTTATGGAAACTGTGACATTTCTCAAGAAGCTGTTTCTTTTCTGAGACCTCTCTTTCTGTTGAAGTAGAGGCCTAATGTGAGCAAGCCTGGAATTGTACTTAGGACATTGATTTAATGTGGGAATTTTCAATGTCACTCTGTATGCTTCCAACTGGAAGTTTTGGCTTTGTAATTGGAGTGTTTTCAGGCTTCCTTCTGTGCTTTCAGTTCTTTTGAGACTCTTCTTGAGTTTTTGTTTTGCAAAGCTGGAACTGAAATATAACCAGAAGATGTCCAAAGATATCTATTCTCACTGTGAAAGGCGGGGAGTAAGTATGAGAGGAGAAAGCACAAAATAAAAAATTATTTCCAATTTTTCATTGAGGCTGGCACCTTATTCTCCCCAGGACTCACATGAACACTGCCTGGCTTGACATTTAGTACATACATATCCTGGAAGAGACCTTTTGAAAAAGTTCTGGGTAGCAAAGTAGACCAGGTTGTTGTATTGTCACAAAGGGGTCATGGACCCAAACACTAAGTGTTTCCTGGACAGTAGAAGAATAGTCTGGATTTGTGTCTACAGCTTCTATCATCTATCTATATGCTCACAGATGCTCTGTTTAAGACCTGGTTCTTCATGTCTACTAGGCTTTGCTTCTACATTGTCTGTGGGGAGTCTTACAGGGTCCCTTCTACTGATAGAATGCTCAACCACGGTGATGCCATGTAGTGTCTACTTTATCCTCCCTGTGTTTTATTTCTCAAAGCATTCATGTGACTTCCAAGCATCTGGACATGAAACCTTTGTAAAAACTTCTTGTTGCCACACTGGCCTCTCATTCTTTCTTCTGGATAACTTCTCCTAAAGCATGCTCCTACTACTGATGCCTGGAGGAATCAGGACCAGCTCCAGTGATGCAGAGCCATGCTTTTCTCTCTTAAGAAGAGAAGGGAAGAAGAGCTGCACTAGCTGTTTAATTTACAAAATTCCTTTCTCCATGTTCTATATGGAAAGGATGAAACTTGTTTATCCCAGAATTTATTTAGGCATTAAGGGAAGATGAGTAGTAGATTTGAAACACTTTTAATATCAGCTATCTCTAGAAATATATTTCTATCTAAATTGATCAAGATAAGTAAATGAAGAGACAAATTTCCAGAATTAGGAATGAAAGGAGGAATATGCATTATCAAAAGCAATGTACTTCTGTCTTAGGTTGATAAGGCTCTGTGCAGAATCTTACCATCTTTGGCTTGCCAGCCTGTTAATTTAATAACTCTGTCTGGGGGGTCCATTTTCAGGTTCAAGCCATGTACTTTGGCTGCCAACATGTTGATGTTGTTAAAGACAAGCTTTAACACAATGGGCAGAAATAAAAGTATTCCTAGGACAAAAAGGGATAGCATGATCAAGCTATATATGCTGTTTTTGAAGCTTGACCAAAATAGAAATACTGAGCTCAGGCCATGAGTAATTTTATCAGCAGTATCTACCCGCATCAACACTCAGCAGAGCAGCATTCTTGAAATTCATAAGCTCACTATGTAAAGTTAAAACATCCAGAGAGGTGTTAGAATTATGCCAAATACACTACAAGTGTCTTTAAACTTTTTCCTAATGGATATTCCATGACGGGTAAGAAAGGTATTCTTGTCAGAATCACCCAAGACAGGCTCAGTCTTGTTAATGAAATAAAACAGGAGGAGAGGTGGAGAGCCTTTGGGGCTCCTTGGCAAAAATCTGACATGGGCCAAGGACAAGAAAATAGGTTGCTTGGCAGAAATATGACATTGGCCAAGAACAAGGAAGTAGGCTTCAGGCAGGAATCTGATATTAGGTTAGAACAAAGAAGTAATTTCAGGCAGGAATCTATATCTTAGGCCAGAACAAAGAAGTAATTTCAGGCAGAAATCTAAATTTTATGCTAGAACAAAGAATTTCAGGCAGGAATCTAAATCTTAGGCTAGAACAAGGAAGTAGGCTTCAGACATGAAAATGACTTTGGGCTAGGACAGGGAAGTTGGCTCAGATACTTTGGTCATCCTGATAAGCCCTTAGAAACAGTGATAAGGGGAGTGTTCATGGAGTTTTGTTTATTGCCTTGCTTGTTCTTTGACTATTTGTGTTTATTGTCTTGCTTGTTTCTTGACTATTTGCATCTATTGTATTGCTAGTCCCTCAGCCTAGAACTGACCTGAATACTTGCATGTAACTCAAATGGTATAAAAGCACAAAGGAGGAGGGAGGATGGGATAGAGGGTTCTAGGGAGAGGAAATGGGGAAAGGGGATGACATATGAAATGTAAATAAACAAAATATCCAATAAAAAATCAGGAAAAAAATAAAGGAATGAAAAGAGGTATCACAAAAGTGACCAAGTTTTATAATAAAGTTGAAAGACTCGAAGACCTAAGAATGTGAGGGAGTGCTATTCTGGTGTTAGAAGGCTTAGGTTATGGCTCTGATAACATTTTTCCCCAAGACCCTCAACTTCTGTTGATGTCAGTGTAACAGACTTGGGTTCATGGACTTCAAGGCTCAGAGGGAGCATGGGCATGAAATCACAGTGGGACTGTAGCATTCTCATCACATCTGAGCAGTTTTGATGGTTTCATAAGTAGTAATGGCAGAGTTTGGCCACAGAGTATGAAAGCCTAGATTTCTAAGCTCTTTGAGATCCATAGCTTTTTTCTTGACCTTTAAAACAAAATCTTTCTGATGGGTTGGATAGAAGAAAAAAATTGAGTATGTCAAGAGGGGTGGACATGTAAAGGATGCCTTTTCACAGATGGGAATTTGGAGACATACCAAGTAAGAGATTTGACTCCTGAATTTTGCACTTACCTACTTAGAGGGGCCAAGATGCAAACATTTTTCACTTAGTTGTGCAAAATTTGAAATGAGAGTGATCATCCCTATATAGTTCAGAAAGTCACAGCGAGGTGGCAAGGGTGAACATTTTGTTGAAATTCTTAGTTTATTGCCAAGGAATGTACTATAGGGTGTTGTTGATTGAGCCTGTCTAGAGATATAACGGATATTCTAGGAAGTCATTTCTATCTGGTTATATGGGATACCAGCCCTCTACTAAATATGCATGGAAGAGCCACTTAGGAGCCGCTCCTGAGCAGTGGCTATATGAAACAAAAGTCACCCAAGGTAGACTATGACCCTTAAAAGGTTTCAAATTAACTTCCCCCATCCTGGCTTCTCATTCTTTAGATCTCTGGTTCCTCCACCTCCAGCTTTCCAAAGTTACCTTCAGCATTTTCAAAAGCTCACCCCAGGTGGTGGAATGTAGAGAGGAAAGTGCAGGTAGCAGAAACACTTGGCACTTCCTCTTTGCTGTTTTACATACATATATGAGTCTCAACAGCCCCTTTGCCATCTGAGGGGGCCATTAAGATGTTTACAATGCATGAAACTGACTAGCCCCACCTGCCTTGTGGCTATTATGCGTCAGTTTTGGCTACCTACTGTTCATCACCCTGAGAAGAGCAGCAGGATGCTTATGATGTTTCCTGAGCACAGTTAGGGGGTTAGGAGCAGCCTTTGGCAATGATATCAGCTAAGCTCTATCTAGAGGATGAAAAGCACACCAAAAAAAAAAAAAAATGTTCAAAAAAAAATTGAATAGCATCTGAGCTTCCCATTGCAGACATAGGTGAAGAAATCACAAGGGACTTGGGCTGCCTAAAATGAAGCTAATTGAAACATTAGTTGATGTTTCAAGCATCCTTGGTCACATTTAAGGATGAACTCAATCCTAAACTCATGCTTTCTTCATGGTCCAAGCTCTTCCTTGATCAAAGGAAACTCTAGAATTTTGAATTTTAGAATTCCATTCTCCAGGAATTTTCCTTATCCATACCAGTTCATCTCTACCACCTAGGAGCCTTAATCATGCACAGCCTTGCAGGTTTAGCTTCTATGAAGCCATATCTTTCTATTGGGCAAAGTCCTCAGGGAGATGTAGGCTTTGTTTGTCCTTCCTTTCCTCATTGTTCCCTTCTTTCCTCCGTCCATCTCTTCCTTTTCTTCTTTCTTCCCTTTTGTATATATTCCAGATTGGATTTCTTTTTTTGTCCCTCTCTGTATTAAAGGCAAAGGTTTTTGATAATTGTTTTATTCATTAAAATTAGAAGACAAAATCTACTTGTACAGTCATTTAGAATGATGCACATACTCAAATATGGACAGATTCCAGATGTGAAAATCTTAGCTTTGTGGTTTCATTACCAGAGGCATTTCTATCTCATGGCTTTATTGTGGCTGTCAGTGACTTCACTGTGTATGAACACATCACTGGGGAAATAGTCTTTAGCACTGTCGGAAACAGCTCATTTACATGATATTGCAACATAGACATACAAACTAAGTTTCAATGTATTGGGTATTGACTTCTTCAATGCATACACAGACATTTATATCAACCTTCCTATATATTTGTTTTCAGGGGCATGGAAATTCAAGTCTCTGCATGGTTCAGGCAGGTTAAAGTTGCCATCCTCCTGTCTCAGACTCCTCACTGCTTGGATTATAAGCCTGTGGCATATTGCTTATCTGGAAAGCATGGTTCTTATTGTTGCTTTCTTTAGTTTCTTCTCATGTAGATGTTTGTCCCTTCTTTCTTCAAAGAGCTGAGGTAAGCAAGAAGCTAAACTGTCAAGGTCCTGGAGATAATTGATCAAGCTTACACCCATGTTTGTATCTCTTGGCAATTCAATTGCAATATTGTTGACCAACTGTTTGTTTAATTTGGACTATTCAACCTTGTTGTGGATAATATTTAGAAAATGGCGCCAGGTCCAGCTTGTTGTTCCTGCTGCTCCTCGGCTCTAACCAGGGCTCCGGCTAGCTAGATGTGCAGGCCCTGGCATCCACAAGATGCCAGCATGGTGGCTGGCTCTGCCAATCTACCACGCTGTCCACAATGCTCAGCTGAACTCAGACCATTCCCGCGATTCCTGTGGTACCTGGTAGAATACAGACTCTTAATGCTTAAAGATTATCCAATAGATTTATATATTTGGAAATGCTCAATTAACAAGATGCCCTCACAATTAGAATTGTTGCTCAATTATCTAACATAGATATTATAACTACCTCAGACTGCTAGAGATACATGTACATCTGCAGCCATCTTCTCTCCTCCTCCTTCTGTCTCCTCCCCTTCCTCACTCCATCTCCTTTGATACTGCCCAATGACTGAGCTTTATTGCAAATGTAGCAGGAAAATATCCCACTACACACTTCATTAGTTAGAAATGAAAAGACACAGTCTGATCACTTTTGCAAATTTTGGTTATAATTATTCTTCAGAGACACCACTTCTCAGTTTAATTTATGAATATCAACATAAAGATTATAAAATCACTACTAAAGTAAATATAGTAAGATTGAGACAAGTACAATGCTAGAAATGTGAGTTGCTAAATAAGTTAATTGAAAAAAGAACGATTTTTTTTGCAGGAATCTCTTATCAAGGTATAACTAGATGAATAAACAAGGAAGAAATTTTGTTATTGGGAGAATACATTATAAAAAGTGTAATAATTGAAACAGTGCACATACTCAGGTATAGACAGATAAGGCATACATAAAACCAAGTGAAACCAGAAATTGACCAAGTATGTTTAACAGCATAATATGTAATAAAGATTAGTTCTGTAAATAGTAAGGGTAGATAATTCAGCAAAACATTTTGGGAACATAGATAAAAATGTTTATAAAAATGAGATTGGACCATTTATGTCACTTACATAGAAAATTTTAGAAGGAAAGATTGTGAAGAAGTGAGGGAAAATACTAAGAAGGATGACAAACAGGAGAAAGAAAATATCCAAGAAAGAATATGAAGAAAAACATCATTTTCTGTGAAAACAGCTGGATGGTGGTGTTCCCAGCATCCAACTAAGCATCCAAAGCCACAGGAGAGCCTGCATCTGCAGGGGACATTGTAGTACAGAGATGATCATTAGATTCTGAGGGGTTAGTAAGGCTAGATTTCTAATTACCCACACATTTTGGAGTTATGGTTGCTCAATCAAAGGAGACTATTTCAACCTTCTATGAACTAAGCTAATACTGTAAATGATTCTCACTTATGGAAGGTATCGCTGTAAGGCTTGGAACACATTAACGCAAAATTGTTTTACCATCCATCTTATCCTATAATACAGTCAATTAGGTATGCTATTGGAGTTTAATATTGACTCTTGTTTTGTCTGTCCTTTTTCTGACCTTTTAAGCCAGTGTGACATAGTCTTACTCCATCCCCATGCTGGCTAATAAAGTGTGTGTGCAATCATCTGCCTTCTCAAGCTGTCTTCTCCTATCATTTGGTTTCTTTAGCTATGAACTTTCCCACAAGTTTCAGCTGCAGCTTTGGTTTCCTCAAGAGAGTTCTGACTTGCTGTGTTGCCAGCTTCCAACATCTCTGTGGATTCAGAAGAACCTAACTAACTGCCAACCGTGCATCGCCAATCAGATTAATTGATTGTGACCAAGCTATTCTTGCCTGCTTCTTACCTTGTCCCCATTTCCCATGACAACACGAGATCCACCGATAAGAAATCGACAAAATAAATCAATTATAGACTCACACAAATACTTTGAAGGTGGTGCTGTGCGTTGGAAGGTTTTGGGATATGAATTCATATTTACAGGCTTCAGTGTCTCAGATGTAGACCCTTGTTCTTGCTTCACTCTTGCTACTCAAAGCTGGGAAATCTGGAGATGTGGGACAGTGATGGCATATGCTTTTAACATTTTGTAATTAATTTCATTTTTTATGTCCTTGGGTGCTTTTGAGAAAATTTCCCCATTGAGACTGATTCCCAGATATCCTTGAATTTTCTCTTGCCAGCATTAGGGATATCTGCATCTTGAAGGATGGGCACAGCTCATCCCCCTCAGGAACCCTGTCACACAATCTAGCTATAAACCCTTCTCTCTGCCATGGTAGATGTGAACGACCCACCTGTGGGAATTAATTTCCATTATCCTGCTGCCTTCTCTTGGATCCTACAACAGCTCTCTCCTATATGGATTTTATGAGATATTTTATTTGTAACTAACATGTAGCTGCACTTGGTAATACTTTGTAGTTTTGACAGTTGCTTGGGGAAATTCAAGATTTCTAGTTTCTTTAAAGTCAACTAAAGTCATCTTCTAATGTGCTCCTGTTACATCTCCATCTACTTCTGAGAGCTGAGCTGTGTAGAAACCTCTACTGTCTCGGGGGTTTAAGTAGATGTTTCTGAAAGATAGCTGGCTTAGCACCATCTTAAGGAATGATGGTTTATTGATCCTAATCACAGTGGCTTGTAGATTGAGATTAGTCCTCCACTTTAAATTAGGTGGAGGGAGGGAAGATAGAGAAGTAAAGTGAAAGAAGGTCAGGGGAGGGTAGCTGTGGACAAAGGTGAAGCTGTAGCCTCTCTCCTGTGTCCAGCCAAGAGACACATCCATGGCTCTTTAGTTGTCATCGTCTCGTGGGAGGCAGCAGGGCTTCTTGGTGGGGACAGTGCTGATGACATGTATTTTTAGATATTCTAGGTACTGTTTTAAGCATTCTCCCCTCTTTAATATATGTCTGACATAGTTATGTACTCTCTCATCTGTGTGTAGAAATTTCTGTGCGTGCATATACACATTGCTCATATACGATACACGCCTGTATCACCTAGCAGCAAGATTTAAGGATGACTCCATTTGAGTCTATCACTTTTGAATTGTGATCTCGAGTAACTTTTCTAAATCTCTGTTTCTTCCTCTACTATCCTTTTCTGAGTGGTAGGAACAGAGTTTGCTATACATTGGTATGTATACATTGATCTTATTTTTGTTTCAGGACTCACATTGATCATTTTGACCTGGGCATGGATGAGCCATCTCAGTTCCACATACATTCTTGCATGCCCTATTTAAGATGTTTCACTTTATGTGTGACTGATAGCTGTATCTGTCCTTTCAATGACATGGTCTCATAATTCTTGGTGGCTACTTTTCTGTTCTCTGCAAGCCCTAGTGCCTTAATCTTAAGTCCTGAAGAGGGTACTGGTCTGTTCTCTGTGATTCCCTTTTTGCAGGATCAAATGTGGACCAGGCAAAGTTAAACTGAAAGAAATGTTCTTTGCTGAACATGTCAGTGTCTTTTCAAGGGAGTAGGGAAGAGTACATGCCTACCTCCCAGCCAAAGTGACTGTGTATGGATTGTTATATATATTTGCATATATATATATTCTCAGATATTCATAGATGTATATATAAAATTTGTAAGTGTATAGGATCACCATGAAACCCATTTGTACAATTAATGTATCAATAAAAAAATATTTCTCAAGAAATATTTTTATACCATACAATATCTAGAGACATCTCAAGAGGCTTTCCTTTGAAAGAGAAGAAAAGACAAGTGCTCTTGGATTTTACCACCCTTGTGGCCTGGCTGAATGCTACACAGTAATATCTGTATGCCAAAAACACAGACTTCCTATAGAACATAGCTTTGCCCTCAGAGATACTTGACTCTGACAAGAGACATTTAGAATAATCTCAAATGAGGAGTTACCTCTGACACCTACTGTGTAGAGGTTGGGTGATATCAAAAATTCTTCAATGAATAGGGCAGCTCTCACAATTCATTTAAATAGTTCCAAATTTTGATAGGAATGGAGAAATCCTGCTTTAAAACTTATGGGAAATAGGTGCTTTTAAACATGTAGACAAAAAATAATAGACAGTATTCTGCACTCTTTCCCCTTTCTCTGATAAACACCTGTCCCTTTGTATACGTTCTACTCTGTTCAAATCAAGTCAAGCTTGTGTGTTATCTCTTTGGTCATGTTATTAATTCATGGTTTAAGTAAGAAAAAAAGAACGGTATCTTTGTATTTTCCCCCTTTCTTTGCTTTCACAAACAAATTTGTGAAAAGATGCCTAATACATAATGTTTATTAATTTGTAACCCTACTAACTCATATTGCCCAAAGTAAATTTACCTTTAGTCTGAGAGCTTCTATTATTCTTCATTCCGCTGGTCTGGCAGTATTTGTGGCCAATACGTTTTGTGTTTCTTTAGCCAAGGAGTCTTACTTTACTTCGGGTCATGGAGTTAAGGAAGGCCAGAAGAATCAGAGTACACATGTGCGATAGGTGAGTCTGGCCCAAACAGAAGGTCTGAGCCTGAGTTTGCCAACAGGCTGCATGGAGGGGCTCAGTTGTCATTTACCCAGCATCCTTTGCAGGCTAGGCTCAACCATCACCAGATCAGAGAGAACCCAGGTTGGTGTCTGACAGTGTAAGATAACAGAGTTTGTCTTGGATACATGTAGCCGATCAATATGGTTGATTGTCCATTGTCAGTCTTTGTGCCTCGCTACCTCCACCATTCTTTCCTATGTACAGGCATGCTATCTGCCTGGAGTCTATATGTCTTCCTGGCTCTGTTGCTAGTGTTTTGTTTTGTTTTGTTTTATTTCTGAATAGTGTTCTTTGTTTCTCTTCCTCCCCCTATTGTCTCCCTTCCCTTCTCTTTCCCTCCCTCATCTCTCTTTTTTTCTTTGAGATAGGTATTCAGGTAGCCCAAAGCAGCCTCAAACTTGCTCTATAGCTGAGGATAGCTTTGTCTCTACCACCCGAGTGCTGAGATTACAGATGTGTGTTGTTACATGACTGTTATGTGTGCTGGAGTTGGATCCTAGCCTTTGTTCATGCTATGCAAGCGGTCTATGAACTGAGCTCAAACCTCAGTCTCTCTCTCCATTCATTTTTATCTTCTTATGTTTTAGTTAGACACTCTCCGTGTCTCCTTGGTTTTAGTATAACCACTGTACTTCTTAAACATTCCTTTTAAATGCTGTGGGTTTATCTCAGCAATAGAACACTTGCCTGGTGTGAACATGGCCTTCTAATGCTACAAAATATCTTTTTAGTGGTTGGCCTTGAGTTTGCAATGTATATTTTCAATTAATTCAGGGCCCCTTTAAAATGGCACTGTAGTTCTTCATAGGTTCCACAGATACCTTGACCTGGTGCTGTCCCTCTGCCCCTGTTCCATAGTGCTACAATCCATTTCCCTTACTCTGCAGTCACCACAGTTCACTGTTTTATGAGGAACAATTTTACCTATTCAGTCAACTAACAATAAGAATGAAGTTATTATGCTAGTTATATTTATATATTTCCAGCATTCCTCCTCCATCTTCTTAGGCAGGTTCGAACATCTGAGTTTCTGAACTGCATCAATTTTTTTTTCTACAGACTTCTTTTAATCTTTCTTGTAGGGGAAGTCTACTGGTAACCCACAACATACCTAAAGAATTCTCATTTTTTTATTTGTAGATTAATTTCTCTGTCTATTGAGTTCTAGGTTGGTACTTTCCCATTTTTATTCTTACACAATGCTTTAAATATTCCCCATCCACCTCTTCTTGCTTCTATGAAGTAACAAGAACAAACATATCATTCCCTGTTCTTGTAGATGTAAGGATGTTATGACTCCTTGTGTCCTTCCAGGTTTTCTTCTTTTTCCTTGATCGTGAGCACCCTGATTATGACTTACCCAGGGATGGATTTTTTTGCGATTATCTTGCTTTATTTTCTGAGCTTTGGGGCTCCAAGGTTTGATGTCTGTTGTGAATTTTGGTTAACTCTCAGCTATTATTAACTCAAATATGATTTTGTTTTCCCTCCCCCCTTTCCTCCTCTCCTTTCTCCTCCTCCTCATGCACCTTTTTCTGACATCACTGTTACTCATGTCCTGTACACATTGTAATTGTCCTGCAGATCTGTCCTCCTCTTCATTCTTTTTGGTTTTTGTTGTACATTTTAGGGAGTCTCTCCTAAGAGGTGCATATTAAGGCTCAGGAATTCTTTTTTGATCTTGCCCCTCCTTTAGTTATTTCTGACTTTTAGTATTTCCTTTTGGTTCATTCTTTTGAGTTTCCACTATCATTGACTATTAGGTATTTTATGAAAGAATATAATATGTTGTATTAGATCTTGAATACTAAACATACCAAGTGGTTATAGCTCTTAACACGATATTATCTATTTCAGCTCTTCATTGTCTACTTACAAAGCCTCTGACTTTCCTCAGTTTGGTTGTAATAGTTGTTGCTGCTGCAGGTTTCCATCTTCACCTTTTAGTAGGGTCTGTAGTCATTTTCTCAGGAGCGATGCATGATGTGCCAGGCCAAGGAACTGTGATGTGATTGAATTTTCATGGAAGATTCTTCAGAAGTTGGATATGATTGTTTCAGCTGTGGTTTTTGTGGCTAAATTTTCCTCGAATGTCTTTGTGTTTCTCATACTGTCCTTAGGTTTCCTTGGGGACTCATTAAATGGGTTTGAGCCCTGAAGTTCGTTTAGATTTGATTCCCTGCTATTATATAGAAGTCCTATTAATGAAGTGGTAAGGTGTGTGGGGTGATACAGTTTTAAGGGTTTCCTAGGAACTCTCTTTCCTGTCTTTCCCTCCCCAAACCCCCTCCCAACAGCTGTTCCTTGATTGGCTCTCACATTTACAAGAAGAACACTAAAATTTCAGTTGTCTGTCCTGAACACTTGAGGAGGGGGAATTTTATGTTTTGACTTCTGTCTTGTCCTTAAGATATCTTGTTGTATGGATACACATATTCTAAAATATACAAATAATCCTCCCATGCAATCACACTTCTGGTTCTATTTGTGTCAGGTTTGTCTGGGGCAGAATTTCTGGTAGCAATATATTCGGTTGTCTCTCTTGGGCAAGTTTTGAATTCTCAAAGAAGAACCTTCACAGGTTCCTACGGCACTGTTTTGGGAATTCAGGTCGGCAGCTGCTCATGTCTGCTCACCAGCCTCCTGAAGGCTGCTAGTTCATCTTTACTCACCCACATTGTCATTGCAGTCTCACATGAAGCTCATGAACAAGGAAGACCAAAGTCTGGGTGCTTTGGTCCTTAGCAGGGGTAACAAAATACTCATGGGAGCAAATATGGAAACAAAGCGTGGGACAGAAACTCAAGGAGGGGCTGTCCAGAGACTGCTCCACCTAGTTATCCATCCCTTGTGCAGTCACCAAAGGTAGACACTGATATAGATACCAGGAAGTGCATGCTGACAGGAGCCTGGTATAGCTGTCTCCTTAGAGATCTGCCAGAGCCTGAAATATACAGAGGCGGATGCTCACAGCTAACCATTTAGCTGATCATGGGGTTCCCAATGGAGGAGTTAGAGAGAAGACTGAAGGAGCTGAAAGGCCTGTTGTAGCCCCATGAGGGGAGCAAGAGTACCAACCAACAGAGCTCCCAGGGTCTAAACCACCAGCCTGGGACCACATAGGGAGGGACCCTTGGCTCCAGCTATATATGTAGGGAGGATGACAGTGTCAGGCATAGGTGGGTGAGGAAGTCCTTGGTTCAGTGAAGGCTGGACGTGCCAGTCTGGGAAAAATCATGGGTGGGGAGGTGGGAGTGGGAGGGTGGGTGGGGGCACATCCTCATAGAAGCAGGAGGAGAGGGGATAGGATGGGGATTCCTGGGTGGGGAGGAAAGGGGATTACATCTGAAATGTAAATAAAATATCCAATAAAAAAGTAAGAAAAAAAAAGAAAAGTTAAGTGAATTACGTTCCTTTTCTCAGAAATTTGAGAGCAAGAAGTGTGTGGGCTTGGCTAGAAAGACCTTCTCTCTCTGGTCATCTATTGACCAAAGCAGCCGTGGGGAGGTGCTGAGAGCTTTGGTGCTGTAGGAGCTGCTGAAGGTCGAACTCTTTTTATTTTTTTATTTATTTTTTTAAATAAATGCAAGCCTAGAATCATTCTCATTTTCCTAATGCTGTGTATCTTCTGCTGACATCTTCTGGTGAAGATCAGTGTGCTAGAGCACAAGCACATTCTCTTTCTGGTTCCCTAACCAGTATTTAGAGACTCTATTATCACAACATAGCACCCAGGGGGTGGGAAATCCAACTCAGAGGAAAGGTTGAGTTGAACCCCAGGGGTTATTGTATCCTCTAAGCTAGCTAAGGAGAAGAATTCATTTAAAGTATCTTTAACACATGTATTATTATTGTGTGTGTATGTGTGCATATGCTATGGCATGCATGGCACGGTGCACATGTGAAAGTCAGAGGGCAACTTTGGTAAGTTGGTTAGCTCCTTCCAGCTTCGGACAGGGTCTGGGATCCAACCCAGTTTCCTGGCAAGCTCCCTTACTCACTGAGCTAGTTCACTGGCTCCGAGTACACAATTGAAGCCTTTTATCTATGGAAATGTCTTTATTATATCCAAATACTTGTTTCAAAGTTTTGCGAGGTACAAAGTTTTAGGTCAAGAAAGTTTTCTTTCATTTTTGTTTTTCGTATTTTTTTTTCTATTCAAAACAATTGTCTTGCTCTAATTGTCTCTAAGGCTTGGGTAGAGTTGAGAACTATGACACTTCCTGATCCCTGCTTTTTAAAAATAGAAACCTTTCCCTCTTTTCTTTGGAAAAAGTTTAGTGCTTTTTCTTTTGCTCTGGTGTTCTGACGTCTTATGATGTACCAAAAGGGTGGCCTATTTCTTCTTATGCTGGGCACACTGAAGCCTCCTTTGTCTGGGATTCAAGCCTGGTTCTAGGACATGCGGCTGTATTGGGTTCCTCTGCTGACTTCTTTCTTGCACACTAGCATAGGAGCACTTCTCAGTCAGACACTGGATCCTGAGTTCCTTTGTACCACTTCCATTGCTTGTTTTATTTTTCTTTATATTAGATTTTGAACCTTTCCACTATTCACTATGCAGAGCCCTTTTATTTTGTTTACCACATCTTTAATTTTTAGAATTTACTTTTCATTTTATTTAATAACATCTTTATCCTGCTTCTTGTCTAAAATATTTTCACTTATCAGTGTAGACATTATTGTTTTTCTGTAAAGGCTTTTACCTTTTCCTTACATTATATTGATTTTTTTTCCTCCCCAGTTTCTGTTTTTGTTGGTTTTTGACATGTTGAATAATTTTCTTAGTATGTGACACTCATTGTCCATTTATGTTTAAGGGCACTAAAAGCTAATGGTGAGCCCTTTCTTTGTGGGTGGGGCTTGTCAGCTTTGGGACTTTCTTGTGCAAGATAGCTTGGCAACATTTTGAGCTGGAGAATCACATCTTATTTGGGCATTTTCCACTGGCATCCTTCAGTTTCTCAGAGATGAGTCTTCTGGTTTCCTATGTAGCAGACCACATGAGAAATGTCTGTCTGGCTGCCACACATTAGGGAAGCAGCAAGCAGGCTGAGAGACCCCACACCCCCACACTCCTCAGCTCAGGCTCCCCCTTGTCTCCACTGCCCTTGGCTCCTCCAGTGTGAGTTTCCCTGGGACAGTAGTGCAGTGTCAATCAGCTCCGCCCCATCTGGTGAGGTATGGCCATTTAGACTGCAACAGCCCCTTTACCAGCAGGAGACCAGAGTTTACTTTCTGTTCCTAGGAACCTGTTGGAATCACTCACTTTTTGATGTCTGTACATCCTTTTGTCTGTTTTTATTCTTGAGGTCTTTTGGGTGAAAGAGATTAAGTGAAATGACCTCTAAATTGACTTGATTATTTTTAACCTGCATCCCTGGGGCCTCTGCTTTCAGCCCAAAGCAATTCTCTCTCACCTGTCACCTGGCTGGGTAGGTACCCCTCCCCCTCCTCCCCACTGAACAGGACTTGGCTTTGTGTGCCTTGTCATTGCTTCTCAGTTTCTAGTGAGAAGTTTCCACCCTGACTTCTTTGATTTTTCAGAAGCAACCTGCAGAGGCCCAGGGAGAGCAGAGTGGTCTGTGTGTGTTCACGCAGAGTCCATTTGCTGGTAATGAACCAGATTCTCTGTGGCCTACCTGGGCAGCACCTTGGCCTGCAGTTTCCAGCAGACAGCACTGGAAACACAAAGGCTAAGCAGCAATCACCTCAGAAGTCACCTTGGCCACTTTGCCTCCCTTTTATAGCATGCCGCAGTGTAGAAGCAGTTGTCACCCCAGACCCCTCAGGAATGAGTCTTATCTCTCTTGGACAGTTTCCCCTGGATGGGCACTCAGCTGAGAAAGGACTTGACATTTAATGAGGCAGGCATCATGCCAAGGACTTCCCATAGGTTTGCTAACCTCGTTCTTGGAACAACCCTTTGTGGATACTGTTAATAAACTTATTGCCGTGGAGATGGCTAAAAAGTGGCAGAATGAGAAATTGGACCCAAGGATGTCTATCTTCCCTTGAGATGAGCAGGTCTTCAGTGGACCATGCTGATTGAAGAGGAAGGATATATAGGGAGTAGAAGCCCCAGATGGATGAAGTCCTGGGTGGATGTGTTTTTGACATCGTCATGACCATGTGGAAGACCCAACAAGCAGCTGAAAGAATCAGATGCAGATATTTGCACCCAACCAATAGACAGAAGCTGCTGACCCCTGTGGCTGAATTAGGGAAAAGCTG
Source organism: Grammomys surdaster (assembly GCF_004785775.1). Classification (NCBI taxonomy): domain Eukaryota; kingdom Metazoa; phylum Chordata; class Mammalia; order Rodentia; family Muridae; genus Grammomys; species Grammomys surdaster. The sequence continues at coordinate 998,308 of NW_021621002.1, forward strand.
GAAGAAGCTGAGGAGGAGGGGAACCCTGTAGGAGGACCAGCAGTCTCAATTAACCTGGACCCCCGAAATCTGTCAGACACTGGAATACCAACCAGGCAGTATATGAGGGCTCTGACACATATACAGCAGAGGACTGCTGAGTCTGGGTTTAGTCACAGAAGATTCACCTAACCTTCAAGAGACTAGAGGCCCCAGGGAGTTTAGAGGTCTGGTGAGGTTGGGGTGGGGGTTGGGGACATCCTCGTGGAGACAGGCGGTTGGGGAGGAGTTATGGGATGGGGAACAGTCGGAGGGTGAACCAGGAGGGGAATAAAATCTGGAGTTTAAAAGAGAGAGAGAGAAAGAGAGAGAGAGAGAGGGAGAGGGAGAGAGAGAGAGAGAGAGAGAGAGAGAGAGAGAGAGAGAGAGAGAGAGAGGGGCAGAGAGAGACAGAGACAGAGACAGACACAGAGAGACACAGAGAGAGAGGAAGAAAGAAAGAAAGAAAGAAAGAAAGAAAGAAAGAAAGAAAGAAAGAAAGAAAGAGAGAAAGGAAGGAAGAGAAAGGAAGAAAGAAAGAACCCAGCTTTGGAGAGATAGCAAAGCCTTCCTCAGGGAAGAGTGTGTTTGTTGACAATGAGTCCAGAAGATCCGCAGTAGCTTTCACCTCTTGGGTATTTATATCTGGAAGACCGCTCCACCATACAGACTACTTCTACTAAGATTAGCTAAACCCGGGTTCATAACTCAGCTGTATACCATAAACTCTGCCTCCTTGTTTATCTGCAGGTAACCCTGCCTCCTTGTTTAGCTGTATGCAATGACTCTGCCTCTCAGTTTAACTCAATATAATAAATATACTAAGATTCCCATGTTCTGGGTTTTCACTAGCCAAGAACCTAGACGACATCATCCTGGCTTTCTATGTGTCCATATGTCTGTCTGTAAGCTGTCTGTCTTTTCTTTATTCCTTAGCTGTCTCCAGTCAGGTCCTGCATATGCTGCTAGACATGGCACTTCTGTTCCCAGGCAACCTCAAAGGGGCCATGCTCTGTGCTAAATGTATCCAGCAGGTACTCATTAAATATGACTTACTGAATATGTGATGAAGGATTATTCTTTTGTACCTACTTTCAGATCTGCAGCTATACCTTGACTCATAGCTTCTTTAAAATCTGGAAATCTGAATACTCAATCAACTTTCTACTTCCTTTGGCCAAGAGCTATATCTTGAGTCTCTAAATAATGCCCAAATTAAATTATCATCTTGTCCATTATGAAAAAAAAAACCTTTGCTGGTTAATATCAAATCTGTATTGAGAAGTAGGTTTGTGATAACTCTTGAAAGAATGTTTTGTCGAAAAGGAAGAAACAACTTATGTAAGTTGTTTAGAGGGCAAAAAATTCTTCTGGATTTCTTGTTTTAGCACCAGGGTCTTACCAGACTGGAGTCTTAGGGTGAGAGTGACATCAGTGGTGACTGAAACCCTCAGCTGGTCCAGTCTTCTGTGCCACTTGGGATTTCACCAGTTACAGCAAGGCAGTGGTGATTCAGAGTGGTCATATCTTAGGAACATGTTTCTTTGATTCTTCCTTTTCCTCCAGTACATTTGTGCAAGTGCTGGGGAGAATGCAAGATTGTCACATTTCGGTCTGGGTGGGAATGGAGGTTGGAACAGCAAGTAGGATGTGCAGATAAACAGTTATGTGTAAATGGTCACTGCTTAGTACTCAGGGCTTTTTTTCTTATGTTGGTAAGGAGGTGAATTACAGATGGGTCTGTGCAACTAAACGGAAAAGGGTTGTATTGTCTCCACAGGAGATATGCATTATGTTAGCCAAGACAAGCGTACTCATGTAACTTTCTGAAAAATTTAGTAAAATATCATCTTTACTTTTTCCTTAATGCAGCAGAGATTAGCAGCTCAAAGCCTGTGGTGTGAATTTGTACTTTAAGGAAAGGGAGATTAATAAGCCACTCTGCAGCAGCTTAAATTATGGCACTAGATGACTAATAGCCGAAGCCAGAAGAATGGATTTATTTACCTGTCAAACACAGCAGAATTTGTACCACTTATTTCCTCAAATAACACTTCTCTTTTTTTCTAGGAATGACATAGAGAACATCTCAAGGTTTGATGAAATGAAGAAAAAGTTGACTCATCTCCCTCCTTCCCTCCCTGGTTGCTTTCACACATAGAGATGCCTGAGTAGCTTCTATGATGCTAGGCACCCAAGGAAAAACAGGGTTTAAGGGAATGTTCTCTGTTAAGATTCACTTGCTCAGCTGGAAAGACAGCTCAGAGGTTAAGAGCATTGGCTGCTCTTCCAGAAGTCCTGAGTTCAATTCCCAGCAACCACATGGTGGCTCATAATCTAAAATGAGATCTGGTGCCCTCTTTTGGCATGCAGGCATACATGCAGGCAGAACACTGTGTTCATAATAAATAAAGCTTGTTTAAAAAAGATTTACCCGCTGAACAGACAGCGTATCACAAAAGCTATGTCAAACCAAGCGTGCATATAATGGATAATAAGATGTAGAAAAGGGGATGCAAAAGGCAAAGTGATTGTTTTCATGTTGGTGGTTGTGATGAAGGGGATGGGGAGGAAGGTGAAGAGAAGACCCCCCCACCACTGCCAGACGTGGGTGTTGAGTTGGATTATAGAAAGTGTTAGAGCAGATCAAGACAATATACACCCATGCCTGGAAGGTTGTGGGGGAGGGGAAACAAGTGTCTAAAAGTATAGTGGATAGTTTTGTACTTGAGAAAAGAGGAATGGATGAACCGCTAGAAGGTACGATTACTCAGAGGCAAGTAGATTGGAATGAGATTGCAGGACTGTCTTCTGTGCATGGCAACAGACAAGCTCTAGCAGGTTTGATCAGGTTTAAAATCAGTTAATTTAGTATTTACTTAACTGGAATGTACAAGAATATACAAGAGTCCCTGCCTCTGGGACCTCAAGTGTACTGACATTGCAAGGAATAGGATGAAGAGTGGGCAATATCTCACTTGGCATCTTCAATGACAATGAAAAATTCAAGTACAGAATTAGGTTGATTTATGCTGAGAGTCGCATAAATCCATCCATGGCTCTGTCATCTATCAATCCACGTTGTTTTCTGATGCATTTCAAAGAACACTGTAGACTCTAGCATCTCCACTTGTACATACTCCACTGTGTACACTTTGTTCTGGGTTTCACATGTTTATAATAGGAAGAAAATATTTTTAATTCCCCAAACAAGGCACTGGCTTGAATCAGAAAGTTCAGTGGCAAATAGAGAGAAGATAGAGGTAGCCCTGAGGGAATTATTGGTATCTTTTTTTTTCTTGTTTTGCAGGCCTGATATGTATAAACCTGGACTCACCCTAGAAAGTCCTTATAGATGCATAAACAATAACCCCAATGGAACAACTACCCAATGCAGCTCAGGATCTCAATTTTAGCAAAGAAGAAAAGAGAGGAACTGGGAAATGGTGGATCAGGATTAGTACCCAGTTGCTATACACAAATCTTTCTATTCATCCTTTGATACTTAAAATATTTGATGTGGCTTAAAATATTAGAATATAGAAATTGTTCTCTGGGCACTTGAATCTGAGTTTCTTGACATCTTTAGCTAAGTGGCAAATAAAATTGTATATATGTTTCTTTGTCCATAGAAGAAAGCCTTATCAAGATCATAAACTTTCTGCCTATCTCTTGAGTTTTTTATACTCAGTTCCTCAGTTTGTAAAAAGGAGAGGGAAAAGTACTTATCCTCAGGCTTGTTGTGAGCATTGTAAAGGTCAGTCTTCTCAAAGGGCTTGACACTTGGCTGGGACACAGGCCTCTAACCATTAGTAGGTAGGTCCTCCTGTTTAATACCACATCACCTTGTGACTGTGTTCCTTCCGAAATGGCACATGGAGAATGTAAGTTTTCACTAGTTAGCTTTCATTAGCTGGGGTGTTAGTGCTCACAGCAGCTTCCCTCATGTCAGTGTCAGCATGCCATCTCTCATTCATAGTTCCCCAAATGCTTATAATGGAGATCTAGTCTGCTGCTCTCTGGGATTAGTCAATGGACCAAAGGCCAGATTGCTGAACACTTCATTGTAGCTAAATTGATCTGTGATTCCTCCAGTTGCTTGGGCACTGGGATTTGTGGTTGCTTGGAATTTGGTCTGAGTACCCCAACTCCAGATTTAATTCTATTTAATTCAGTAGCTATATTTAGATGCTGTGATGGTTAACTTAGATTGAGCCACAAAATGCTCGGATACTTGGCCAAACATTCTGATGGTGTCTGTGGAGGAACTCTTGAATGAGATGAATACTAGAATCAGTCAACTACTTTGTTATGTGGGTGAGCTTCATCTGATAAACAGAAAACCTAATGGGCCCAAAAGGTGAAAGAAAGCTGGCAAGTTCCTTTTCCTCACTGCCTAAGCCTGTCAGTATTGACAAGAGCTACACCGTTCACTGGTTCTCCAGGGTGGTGTTTGGAATGTCTTATTCTCAACAACTGCAAAAGCCAATTCCTTATGACAGATACAGCTCTAACTTCCTTCCTTATGAGTTCTCCTGGATCAAGACATACCAGATCTTGGAATAGAATTTTCTGTAGGCTATTTGTATAGTGGAATGTTTCTCATACTACAGGAAAACAGTAATTTATGTGATGGTGTTTATTGTCTTCTTTGATTCTCACAAAAGTACCACAAGGCCAGTTTCGAGTCAGTGAGGGGAGAACTAAGATTTAAAGTCAGGTATATGTAACTTTCAAGCCTTCATTCATTCTACCATATGAGAAATGATTATGTGTGGGAGAATGAATAGTTTATTTGGACAATGTTTTATACTGTCTATGGTTGTTAAACTAAGGATTAGTATTTTTGTTTTGGTTATATTTTAACATCTTTTCGTTAGCATTGTAGCATTCTCTGATGGAGATTTAAGATTTTTTTTTCCAGATTCACTAATCTCTCCCCTCTAGCCTTGATTGAAGGGCCATGATTGCTCAGTGACTGAAGAAGCTCATAAACATAGATAGGCAAAATGACTGCAGAATGAGTGGGGTGCAGAATGAGGCAAGATTGCTGAATACTTCATTTCACCTAATACTTCCCGTGTGCCCTGCTTTGGATTCTCAAGTTCACGCTTTCAAGTGTTGTCAGTAAAAGCACTATCTTCATTCTTTCTAATTTAGCATTTTCATGACTCACTTGAGCAAAGGTTGTTTTTATAATCCCAATTAATAATTCTATGCAGTGTAATACTGAGGGAAATGATAACCATGAGGAAGATGTTGAGCCTAGAGAAGAGTCAGATGTAAGAGTCTTTGTGCCATATTCTTCCGTAGACAGCTGACTTACATACTAACTTGCTTAGGTCCCCATCTGGGGTAAAAGCTTGGTGAATGTTCCCACATTTGCATATGGATAGCCAATCTAAAGTTCCAGAAACAAAAACTTCTCAGAAGTGCTTTCCTGGTTCTACTTATTTAAAGATCATCTTGGTTAGAGGCATTAGATATAGGATGAAAAGAAATTTTACGTATTTAAGGCCCCAAATAGGGCTGTTGTACTATGATGATAAACAGTCGTGTCATACTTGGTAGTATCTAACTTAAGACTCCTGTGATTCTGGCCAAGCCCCAAACCTGTGCTGGGTGACAGCAACAAAGGGCAAGCTGTCCTCAGAGGAGGGTTGCCTCAAGGGAAGGAGCTCCAGCACCTTCTCCTAAGGGAGAGCGTGAAGATGAGGATGGGCTTTCATGTACTTTCATCAAAGGCCAGGAAGAGTTCATCTTTGCATGAAGAGCTGGATCTTGGATAAACTCTTGATTGGCAGGGCCCAGTGCATCCTCAACTTGTTTTTTCACAGTTGATCAGCATTTGTGGAAAATGCTTCTTGGCATAATTATATAGTACAAATTGCACAAAGTATATATTGTTAGGAGCACTTAAGAAATCGGTTGAATGCCATGCTAAACTTAAATCAGAATTAATTCAACATCTTTTTTTTTTTATTAAACTCAAGCTAGCAATTCAAACAGCAATTTTAAAAATCGCACACTTAACATATCATGACCCAGTAATAGAGTATACAAATTTGATACTTAAGGTCTGAGGAAGGGCAATAGAACAGAAACATTAAAAGCCTTTGTTTAAACTACACCAGGATTGTTTTATAGTAAGAGCAGAAAACTATACATTTACAATAAAATCATGGGAGTCCACAGCATACAGCAGCCTTCAGTCTGAGCATTGACATTTAAGGTCCCATTCTCTTGTAGTGTGTGTCTGGAGGTCAAAGCAGACACGTCGTGAGTTCACCCAGATGACATGACAGATAGAGTGGCTCAGCACTGGTGAGTGTCACCAGAAACACAGTGGGGTCACGTTGTGCTTCATTCTGAATTGCTTTAGCTTGTTGTGCATTCAGAAACCTTTTAGTGTTTGTTGCCAGTGTTTTTGTGATATGCACACTTAGGTTTGTGATCCTCCTTGACGCTGAGTTCCAAGGCAGTAGTTTAAACTACTTCTTGCCTTTAAGCAGTTTATTTACAGTCTATAAATACAGATTGTCTCCTAAAGAAACAGTGGTTTCCCTTATCTCCAGGGACTCCAAGTCAGCAGGGGATTCGTAAAGCTGAAGATAACAGGAAAAATTCTATTGTATGTCTCTCTCTCTGTAGATATGTACCTATGATCAAGTTTACCTTGGGAATTAGATGTGGGAAGAGGTTAAAAATAGCAATTTATTTAATTTTTCTCTACAGAGCTTGTACATCCAAGACAAGTGCTCTGTTACTGCACTATATCCCCAACCCAATTTAACACGAACAGTGAAAAATAAAATATAACAAGTAGTAAAAATTATATAAAGTCTTTTCCCATCTTGATCATACTTCTCAGAATGGAACACAATCTAAAAGTTATGAATCATTTCTGGAATTCTCCAGTTAATAATTTTTGAACACATGATGGGCAGGTAATAATGTACCAAGTGAAAGTAGGGATGAAGGGATCTACTGTAAAGCCAAGAGGTTAATAGAGATGCAGTTCTTAGCTGGGACAGGTTTTGTGGCACCAAACATTCCAAAGAAGTGTAACTGCAGGCCAGGGCTGTGTTACATTAAGGGAGCCACAAACAATGTGGCTAGAGGCTGTGCAGGGTCTTAGGCTAGGTAGGAGAGGGAGAAATGAGAATGGGCTGGAGATAAGTGAGCTCTGGACAATGTGCTCTGCTCTCACTGGGATTTCACCCTAAAGGGATTAGGGATTCCTTGCATAAAGATGTAGTCTCCTTACACTGTGGACAAAGTCTGGAAAGTGTCTATTCTAGGGAAGCATGCTACAACAAATGAGAGAATGATCTGTCAGGCTTGGGGTACTCATCTCAAGTTGTCTGGTTGGCATTCTCTAGTCCACTACATGGCTATTTCTTCATCCAGGCCGTAGGAGTTCCTTCCCCCTTTACACGGCAGTTTTAAGTTGCTCTGAAGTAAGGCACTTGGACTCATTTAGCAAATGAAAGATTATATTAGGCTGGTGGTTTGGAGCTGGCTATGATTATCGTATTGACAATACAGTAACCAACTAGTACTGAAGGGTCACATCTGCCGATGCCTCAGCCACGCATCAGTTGTTGACTATTTTCTAGCAGAGGATTTCAATGGTTGGCTGAACATAAAAGGGGGAGGCAGGGAGATTCACTATCTGTCTATTCCAGAGTGGTAATAACTCTTTCTATACAACCTTGGATTTGTGATCTGTAATTGAGAGTAGTAAGCAGGTTGTATCTTCTTGTCTGCCCAGCACAGAGGGCCTTGATCCTACACAGCCTCCCCTTTCACTTGTGTTCTGGGGCATAAAGGTGTTCCAAGGACCTCTTGCTCCTGGAACAGTTGAGCTGGCTACTCAAAGCCCAGAGAGTCCAGTGGTCAGCCTCACCGTGGGCAGCCTTGTCTTACTTTCTACTCTCTGTTTCTTTGATCGAGTCATAGGAGCTTCCGTGTTATCTTCACAGTGCCAGGCCTCAGGATTCCAACAACACTCCTCAAAGAGAGGAGCTGAGTTTATGTGAAGACCCCAGCTGTGGCACAAAGTAGACATTAGTGTCTTCAAGTGAATGAAGGAGTGAGCAATCCTAGGCCATGGTGTAAGCCAGGTTCTGAGGAAGTAAACTATAACTCTAAACAGATGAATCTCATCCTAGGATACTAAACCTCTTCGGTGAGATCCCAGGTCAGACTCCTGGGCTGCAGGAGATTCAACAGAAACATGAATGATGATCCGAGCAAGAGAGTCTGTTGACTCACAACGGGCAAGCACACTAGAGTGGATCAGCTGGAGGACCGTGGTGTGTGTGGGAAGCAGGGGCTAATTCCTTGCCGCAGATTTTTCTTAGAGACTGGACTCTTGGGATTTCAGAACATGGACTTGAATGGGAAGTAACATGCTCTTCTGAAAGGTCCCCTGGGTGCTTCTTCTACATCATCTTCTGGGAACCTTAGAATCGATTGTGGGTTTTGGCATAGTCACTTCAAGAGTTAAGAGGCAGTGAGGTGACTCTTGTCCTTGTTTCCTATGACTTCCACGTATTTAAAAACAAAGGACCCAGGAACAACTTACATCTGTAGAAAGGGACGGTTGGTCATCTTGGAAGCAGTTGGTAGAAAGTTGGAATTTAAAGTCAGACATACAGTCTGACTAGTGGCTCTCTTTGGGGAAAGTGCTTAGCTTTCTAAACTTTAGGCAGAAGGAGAAAACAAGGCTGTCTTTTCAGGAAGGTGTATAGATTGTGCAAGTTGGTGATTTTGAAATCCACAATGCCTTGTACATAGTAGGTGTGTTATAAAATTTCCCTTTGTAGAAATATGTTTTCTATCACCTTTGGCTTTTCATTTTAGTATTTCTAGAAGCAAGGTAAATGGGAAACTCACCATCTGCAAGGCCTCACAAATGCTGCTTTGACCTCACAGGCTGTCTCCCTGGCTAAGCAGCGAGTTCTGGCAGGGACCTCTACAGCTGTACTTGACTGAGCTCAGAGCTTGTATAGCAGCCTAAGTTATCCAGAAATGCTGGCCTTGTTAGTGACTGGAGAAGGGACAGCCCTGGCTTCTGGCACTTGTCATCTGGAATGCAGTATCTCTCTAGTGTTCCTGGCTTTAGAAAGTGGAGCAGAAGCCACACTGTATAGCAGCAAGCAGGGTGATTTCAGGTGACCAGACAGCCAGGCAAGCAGGAGGAAAGACTGTGCAGGACAGAAGGCAGCAAGGTTGGGGGCATCACAAAAGGAGGGCTTCCCAATGCTTGCTTTTCATAAATGAGCTCAAGGGAAGCATGTAGGCTTTTGAAGGATCTCCCTTACTTCACACAGCTGCCCAGAGTAAGCCTCGATGGATGTCTCTCTCTCAGGAAAAGAGGAACCCTGGAAATTATACATCATACTGTTTTTCTTCTTTGATTCAGGGTCTTGCAAGTGAAGCAGTAGCTTCCGGGCTTGCCTTCTCAGGATGCAGGAGTGAGCCAAGACAGACTGGGGTTGTTCCTCGGGCTTCTTTCTCCTCTCTTCTCATGCATATATGGTATACTGCTCATCCTTGTCTACTGCCCCAGCTGAGCCTCCACTGCCTTTGACTCATGTTGCCTGTAACCTGTCTGCTCACATCTACCCTGTGCCTTTGCCAGTGTCCATTCTCAATAAGCAATGCAAACGAAGTTGTATTATTATTATTGTTGTTGTTAGTGTTTTGTAGACAAGCACTACATTTTCACCATTTCCATTTCTCCCTCTTTTTCAATATCATCTCCCATGCTCCCTTTAAATTTAAGACCATTTCTTCTTTAATTTCTATTATCACATACATATGTACACACACAACCTACTGAGTCCATTCAGTGGTGTTCGAGGTGTGTTTAGGGCTGACCATTTGGGATTGGATAACCTATCAGGGGATGTTTCCTTGGGGAAAACTGGTTCTTTCTCTCTCAATGGTTGTTGATTGCTGGTAGCTCTCTATCAAATCCAAGTTGCGTTCAGTCCCTGCTCTGCTTTTGATCTTGCAGGGTTAGGGTTAGGGCTATCCCCATTCCACTGAGTGAAAACCCGAGTTCTTACAATGACTGGCACAGGATCTTGGTCCTCTTCCATCCTATTTCTATTTCTCAGTCTTATTTGCTGTGGTCATCCCTGGCTGGTCCAGATCCAGCTTCATGTTTCACTTGGTCTCCTGAACTGTCACGTACACCTACTTCTTCCTTACCCCTCTCAGGCTCTTCTGCTCACTCTCGAATTTCCTTCAAGTCTCTGTTCCTATCCTATCTTTTCCTCGAGGGCAACCCTAGCTGCACCTTCTGGGAAGTCCTTTCACACATTCTTTTTTAAATTTATCCACTTTACATCCCACTCGCTGTCCACTCCCAGCCACCCCTCCCTCAATCTTTTTTCCCTTCCCACCTCCTTATCTCCTCTGAGAGGGACCCCAACCCTGGCACTCCAAGTCTCTGCAGAAGTAGGAGCATCCTCTCCCTCTGAGGACAGACAAAGCAGTCCAGCTAGGAAAATATATTCCACAGACAGGCAACAGCTTTTGGGATAGCCCCCACTCCAGTTGAACGGGACCCACATGAAGACCAAACTGCACATCTGCTACATATATGCAGAGAGGCCTAGGTCCAGCCTGTGTATGCTCTTTGGTTGCTGGATCAGACTCTGGGAACCCTCAAGGGTTCAATTTAGTTGACTCTATTGGTCTTCCTATGGAGTTCCTATCCTCTTTGGGGCCCACAATCTTTTCCCCTGTTTTTCCATAAGAGTCCCAAAGGTCATTCTGCTGTTTGGCTGTGGGTGTCTGCATCTGTTTGAGTCAGCTGTTGAGTGGGGCCTCTCAGAGGACAGCCATGCTAGACTCCTTTCTGAAAGCATAACAGAGTATCCTTAATAGTGTTAGGAATTGGTGCTTACCTATGGGATGGGTCTCAAGTTGGGCCAGTTGTTTGTTGGTTATTCGCCTAGTCTCTGCTCCATTTCCTGTAGACAGGATACATTTTGCGTCAAATGTTTTGTGAGGTCTTCACAACTCTTAGTCCCCGCTTTACTTTGCCCTTTCCCCACAGCTCTGGTTACCAGTGTAGCATAGAATTTATTTTGTTCATATCTTTGTTCTCAAAATATCTGATCAATATTCATCAAGGTAAATTGAGTTCAAGTTCCAGTTCTTCTGTTAGCTACGTATAGCTTCCTCATCTATAAACAAGAGTAAGTCTCCTAGTGAGTGTTCAATTAGAAAATACTAGAAAAGCCACTGGGGCTAGAGGTGAAGATCACAGTCCTTGTTACACAGTTGTAAAGACAATTAAATGTTTTCAGCAAGGGGTGCTCAGGTGAAGACAGAAACTAGATACCTATCTCTTATTCTTTATTAAAAGTGATTTGGAATGGATCAAAGACCTTAGTGCCAGCCATACAACTTTGAAACTTCTAGAAAAGAAACATGCCAAGACAATAGAACAGGTAAAGGCTTCCCAAGTGAAAACAAAGTGGCCCAGGAAACAAAAGCAAGAACTGATAGATGGATTATACCGAGCTAAAAAAAAAAAAAACTTCTGTACAGTGCAGGGAACACTGGAGTGAAGACACAGCCCACAGAGTAGGAGAAAGTCTGTGCCAGCTCTGTGTCTGACAGAGTGCTGACATATAGACTTATTAAAACCCCTAACAAGTGACCAAACAAGAAATGGTGTGTAAATATTCTGAAGAGATACTTCTCCAAAGAAATAGTACCAATGACCAATAATGTGTGTTTTAAAATGCTCAGTATCTTTAACCATCAGGAAAGTGCCAAAGAAGACTACATTATATCTCAGCAAAATCCAGCATAGGTACTATTTTAAAAAATACATCCAAAACTGGTAAGGCTGTGGAGTAGAAGGAACTCTTATTGGTAGGAGGATGTTCTATTACAACTATAGAAAACATCATGGGTATCCCTCAGAACACTAAAATTAGAGCTACCACATGATCTACCATCCTGCTCCTGGGTATGTACCCAAAGGAAACGAACCTAACACATAGAAAACGGTGGACAATGGTTTTTGCTTGGTGTTGGTACTGGGCCGCTTCAGCATCAGGGTGGTGTGGGGAAAGCCCGAACACGTCAAGATCATTACCATCTGCATCCCTGGGACCAAAGCTCATCACCATGTGAATAAAACCACATCTGAGATGGCTAAAATGACAGGACAAAAAAATGCAGGCCTAGGTGTAGGGAATATTTTAGTGATCTGCAGTGAGCCTGGGTCACAGAGGCCAGAGACCTTGGGAAGTCAATGTGTTCTCCGCCCCACCTTGGGAACCCTGTGAAGAGGGCTGTCCCAAAGGGAGAGAATTTGCTGTTGTTGTTGTTAATATTATTAACTGTAAGGGTCCATGCTACAGCCCTATAGCATTTAATCCAGCTCTGCTAATTTGCCTTCATTTCCATATGTCTGTCATCCTAGAAACATCTTTTCTTTTGATTTCTTGAATCTCTTGTGAGCATCAAGAGAGAAGTCGATGAATTGATTAGGGAGAGTTGAAAAGACACTATTAAGAAACTATTTTATTCTGCCTTATAGAAGCAAGCATCATTTTCTGAATAAATATGTGGTGTCTGTCCCCTTCAGGGGAGGAACAATAATACCTTGAGGCAGCAGCAAGGAAGTGAATTGTAGTGGCAGACAATGTCTTGGGTAAGTGATGCATAGAGCTTTTTAAAACTCAGGTTCTCCAACTCTGCTTCAAGGTTTCACCCAGGGTTGCCATGCTTATATGTTCTTTGTGTTATTGGAAACTGTGGGGAGGAGAGTGTTGCCTCCCTGTGGAAGCTGTGAAGCCTAAATCCCCTGGGTCTCTTGCACATCACAGTTGCTCTGTGGAGTCCCAGGGCCTATTTCAAGAACCTCACAGCCAAATGACTGAAATGGTCCCCACAGCAGGAACCACAGCTGCCTTTTAATTTCAGCATTGGCGATGCCCAAAGCCAGAGCCTTGGGCTAGGGGTTGTACTGGGTCTCTTTGCTCTTGTTTGTGAAGCTGTTAACAAGTGGCCTGCAGTGGTCAGTAATTGCAAAGCAAGAGCATTATGATTTGAGACTTGAGTGATCAGATCAGCTTGTGAACTTACATACCCCAATGCCTGCTTCTGAGAGGCGCCAGTGTTCTGTAGGTAAACGGCAGCTCTTGGGTTGTGTCCAGTTCCACCACTGTTGTCTGTGTCCTTGAGCCTACTTCGGACTGTTCCCTGTGAGGACTTTGTGGGCAGTCAGCTTGCAGAAAGAGCAGTATGTACAATGTGCCTGATATAAAAACTGGCTATGGTGATTATTACCATGGTTCTCACTGTCGCTGTTTGTCACAGCATTTATACTTGAGGACAGGACAGAGATGGAGAGGTGCCTTCTGGATGCTGTCCAGGGCTAACCTGCCCTTTCAGTAACAGTAGAGGCTCTGTCCACACATGGCTTTTTAGAGCTCTACTTTTGACAACTGCCCAGTAAGTAAGATAGCTGAAAACTATGTCAGCCATGGGTCCCAATGATTTATTGATATTGGCCATTTTTCTTTAAAGCATTGCTCAGTCTTTGTCTACTGGGAACAGGAAAGGTATTCTCTGTCTTCTCTATCCCTTGGAAGCAAGCCAACCTGTGATCCTGCTTTTCTTGAAATGTGAAGAGATGAGTCACATTTGGTCACCCCCAGGGCTGTTTCATCCCAGTCTGTCCTCAGCACCCCTGGCTTCTCCTCTGCAGCATTTTATGGGTGATTAAAGATGGGTGAGTGCTCTCTCCTGCAGTGAGGTCAGAGCTAGTGGTACAAAGAGGGATTTTCCTCTGCAGTGCAAATACCTAGAGACGTCACAGAGTCACTGGAGTGCTAGCAATTGGAGTTGCTGCCAGGAAAGCACCTTCTGACAGGATATTGATTTGGTGCCATGGTTAGCAGCAGCTGGGACAAATGAGGCCTCCTTGCTGCTCAGGGGTTCCAGCTGCCGTGGCATATGTACCCTGCTGATTAGAAAACCTGGCCCTGAGTATTTGCAAAAAATGCTGTGCAAGGGGCCTCAGCCAGCAGATCTGTGTTTCTGAAAGTGTAAAATGACAGTGGTGTGAGGCATGCCTGAAGGCCCAGAATCATGCATTCACAGTTTGAAGAGGAAGCTCTGATAAGCTCTCAGATTCGGCACCTGCCTAATTGATTTAAGAAAGAGAGAAACCCAGTCATTTCCTGCAATCTTCATGGCGTAATATATTTCACAGCTTTTTAAAGGAGCCAGTTTTCCTTCCACTGGTTTTTTTTTTTCTTCCACTGTTTTTTTTTCTTTATGTTCTAAGTAGTTTATGATTACACCTTTACAGGTAGGGCTTCAAGACCTAGCTAATAACAGTGGAAGGCAGGCTCACAGTGAAATGCTAACCTAACTTACAAACAGACTCTGTGGTGTATTCTGCCAGTATTCTGCCAGAGCACGTTTTCATTGTGCTGGGAAGGTTGTTTCTGAAAGCCAAGATTATCAAGTGTAGCTCCTAACTCATGACCAGCCCTTTGTCACCAAATTTCTATAGTGTCTGCTTTCGACTGTAACTAGTGCAGGAGGCTTTAGCACAATTATATATTAAAATTTCCTCTCTGATCATCTCAGTTGTCAGAGATAGGCAAATCAGCCACCAAAGAACAGGAAATGGGGTCAGAAGTCTAAAGTGATGGCAGCAGCTGTAGGGATCGCTTAAAGTCTATCTGCAGAATGGTTGGTTTCTGATGGATTGAGTTACATGTAGAACAGGAATGTATGAGGATATCTAACCACCAATAAGAACTCTTATGGCAGAGGGGGCTGACTTCCACATAGTTTGTAGAGGGCTCTTCTACTATGTTATTTGAATTGACCCATGAAGACTCGTTTTCAAGAATGTTCTTTGTGCCTCGATAGAGGAGAGCGTTACCTGAAAGCTTTCATGTGATTTAGAGGCTCCGTTTGCTTTGTCCAGTGAGAGCAGAATTCTTTCTGCCAGGGTCTTCATTGACTTGATATGAGCTTCTTTGAAGTATTCAGCACTCTTTCCCTTCAGTGCTTTGGCTGAAATCCCCAACTGCCTCCTACATCTCATTGTGGAGACTTTATTTCTCCATAACATCTAGTGTGTGGGGGTCTATGTAGCCATTTGTGACAGGCCCCCTGGTCGCATGCTGGGATTGGTATAAACAGCTTCAGAGCTTTTAGCTGAGATTCACTTTGCGTGCAAATTCCTTTTAATTTTTTCTATAACTTTCCATTATTTTTCCCCCACAAATCAAGTCCCAGTCCCTGCTTAGTGGAACAACTTCATTACTTTGAAGAAATAGCAACAAATAACAACTTCAACAGTCAATACGTGATGAGGATTATGGAATTTGAGGTGCTTTTTGGGTACTTTTATTGCTATTAAGAAGAGTCTGTTAAAAGCATGCAGGTGAAAGTGATTAATAAGATCAAATTTCTTTACTCCAAGTCTTAAAATCCATTGATTTTAAGAATCTTGGATTCCAATTTAGGCCATTTATAGGTCCCTAAGGACAATTTTGGAAAAAAAAACGTCAGGAGCAGTTATTATCTCCATTTCCCTGTGTGAAGGTTGAGTTATGTGAAGAATAACAACATTTAATTTACTTGGTAGACTTAAGGACTGGTCATCCTCTTCCAGATATCAGAAAATGAGCTCTTTAGTCCCTGAAAGATGAGTCTAGGCAGCAGTCACTCATTAACTTTCCCTGTGCAGCCCCACAACAACTATAGGCCCTGTGGAAGATTCAGTTTGTTACCAAGTCTCTCATATTCCAACCTTAACAGTAAATGGAATTTTTGACCTGGAATGAAATGAATTTCCAAGTTATTCTCTGAGAAGTCCCCAGAAAAACAGCAATGGATATGACATTTGTAAGTCCTACTCTCAGAAGTCCTCTGGTGAATAAATCCCTAGGCCTTCTCTTAAGACTCTTCTCTGGCCCCATTTGCTGGCTATGTAACACCCTTGCACAGTTTTCTTTGGTCAGGTCCTAAGTTCATCAAGTTCCTACCTGCTTCATCATCCTTGTGCAAATTCTTTCTTTCTTTCTTTTTTTTTTTTTTTGGAGATTTTCCTCCTACTTGGTATTTTGTCAACCCTCCTCTAGGTGTTTAGATGTTTTACCCACTCATGGAGACCATCCTTGACATCAAAGAGAGCTGCAAAATCAGCAGCTCTTCTTATCCCTCCATCAAGAAGTGGCGTATATTTCTCCTCCAGCAAATCAGAGCCATCTTCCTGATTGCTTTACCTAACTAAATGCAGCAGAAATGCAGTGCCATTTTGGACTATAGACTTTAAGGGAGCTGGCAGCGTCTGCCTCCTCCTTGCAATCAGCTGCCAGGTAGGGAATTCTAAACTAGCCACATGCTTGCAGAGGAACTATGCCAGGAAGGGGGGAAGAAGGAAGGATGGAAAGAAAGAAGGAAGGAAGGAAAGGAGGAAGGAAAGAAAGAAATAGAAAGAGAGAAAGAAAGAAGAGAGAAGAGGGAAGAGAAGAGGAGGAGACAGTGGAGGAAAGGGGAGTGGGACGAGAAAGGAGATGAGAGGGGAGGGGAGGAAAGGAAAAGAGAAAGGAGGGGAGGGAGGAAAGAAGAGAGGAGGGGTTCTATTTGTTTCCACCAAGGCACCAGATATGATAGTGAAATCGAATTGGGTATCAAACCCACTAAATTATATTATATATTATACTTTAAGACACTAGGTTTTTATTCATTACACAGTAAAACTACATCTGAAATACCATGTAGCCATACATAGGCCATATTCCCATTATGTTGCATCTTTTTTGGGCTCCTTTTTCTTCCTCCTCCTCCTCCTCCTCCTCCTCCTCCTCCTCCTCCTCCTCCTCCCCCTCCCCCTCCCCCTCCC
>NW_021621002.1:1015637-1035518 GCF_004785775.1 Grammomys surdaster
TTCTTCTTCTTCTTCTTCTTCTTCTTCTTCTTCTTCTTCTTCTTCTTCTTCTTCTTCTTCTTCTTCTTCTTCTTCTTGAGATAGTGTCTTATTGTATAGTCCTGGTTGACCTGAAGCTCACTACGCAGACCCAACTGGACTCAAACTCACAGAGCTCTCTCACCTCTGTCTGACAAGTGCTGGAGTTAAAGGCTTGGACAATGCCTGATGTTCTATATTTTCATTTTATCAGTTATTACCTTTATGCTGACCTATCTATTCTTATCTGTCTATCTGATTTGTCAGGGCCTATTTACCCAAGTAGATTGAAATGCTAGAGCATAGAAGCTGGAACATTTTTGTTGAGCTTTGCCTAGTTCATATTACCAAAATGTTTGTTGAATTAGTGAATGAGTTTAAAAGGTCTCATTTTTTTTTTTAGACATTTCCCCCAGATATATTGGTAAGGATATATAATTCTTTGCCTCTACTGGACTTCCAAAAATGATGGGAAACCTTTTTAATTGTTTATCCTAATTTGCTTAGATTACATACCTGCTCAATTAAATCTACTGCTTCCTCATCGGAAAGATCAAAGAAGTCCTCAGCTTTAACACAGCAGGCAAAGTTGCTCACAGTCCGGACTCACTTGTGAACACCACAGAAGTTTCTTTGTTACTGTAAGTCATGAGCATCCCACTTTTCTGGAACTTTTATCCTTTAGTTTTCTTCCCAAGAGACCTCAGAAAGGCCTTTGCTAATGGCCTACAAATATTCAGTGGGCATTCCTTTTTTTATTTCTCACCCATGAGCATGCCATCTTGCCCAAGTATTAGGTGGATATAAAGCCATTCTTGACACTGGAACATGGATTAGAACAGGGTTTTCCACCCCAGCTTCACTACCCACTCTCTTGTGCAGGTCCTTATCTTGAGGGATGCTGTTTCCTTCCTAGTAGAACCAGGGGATCAAGAAAAGAGACAGCAAGATCTCTGCCAGCAGCTCTGGGACTTTCCATATTCAAACTTGCTTTACAGCTGTACAAAGAACAACTGGCTGATTTATGTACATTTGGACCAGAATTCGGCTGACCGTAGTAGCATCAGCACTTTTCCATGAACAAAAATTTCAATTTCATTAGCGCAGCCCAGTTAATTCTGCTGGCTTAGCAGTGTATTTCAAGAGGCAGAGTGGCCACAGGGCACTATCACACTGCCTGCCAGTAACTGGAGGATCATAGGCTGGCAGTAGGGAAAACGGCCTCAGCGGGGCAGGGGAGGTGGTGTGATGTCTCAGCCACTGCACTGTAAAACAAGGCTGATGAGAGTCATAAATGACTCATTCAAGTGTCGAGAAGCCAATGTTCCAAGGCAATAGCTTGATAAGGCACAATCAAGAGACGAAATTCCAGATGCATCTTACCACCTAAATAACGGGGGGTTCTTAGATTTATTTGACTTGGGTGTATTCTGCATACCGTTCCACTTTTTCCCTCTGGAATCCTGTCATATGGATAAGAGAGGGAAGAACTATTTGTTTACTGGAGTCTTTGTGTTCAAGACTCCTCATGCCTTTTACACACATTTGACTGGAACTAGTGAATATATATATATATATATAAAATAGGGATGGGTAATTCTGGGCATGTAGAGAAGGATCTAACTCTCAAAATGCCTTTCACATTTGGTTCTGTCTCATTAGTCTTTTTCTCTGTTTCTCTATGTTGACGCCAGTTTTTAAAATATTAATTCTACATGGTGGAACTTGTAATGGCAAAGCTAAGACACCCTCAAGCATATATTTTATCTCAAAGAGAACTGAACCTTTCTTTTCCCTCAAGTAAACCCCCCTTCCCCAAGGAGCTTATTGGCTCTGTATAGGTCATGTGCTACTTGTGGCTAAATGCTTTACTCAGACGAATGGAGTTGATGACCTGTAGCCAAAGATGTGCTTTCTACAGTCATGTCTAGCATGTGAGTTCACAGGTAGCATTTCCTGGAGCTGTTTTGAGTGTTGATAATAATAAAAAGGCCTGACTAACACAGGTGAGGCTGGCGCTTTCCAGCCAGGACAAGTGAGCACTGGACAGGAGCCCAGACTCCACTAGCTTAGCCTGGCTAAAGCCAGAGAAGAGGAGTTTGTCTTAGCAGCACAGGGATGTAATGATATGCCCTGCAGCCCATTGAGGGATGTGGTCACCCATCTGAGGGTCAGGATCTTGTCACAGAAGGGAAAATGCCTGGGTCTCATGCTATGCTTCACCCTGTCACTTCTTTTGAAAAGGACAAGAGAAAGAATTAGGATGCATTTTGCCCTTGTAAGTTACTAACATTACTCCTGAAGTGGCATGGTGTTATTTGAATGTGGGCTTGGAGTGATTTTCTTTGTGGGTCTGCACATAAGTGTGTCTGTGTATGTATAGACTAGTGTTGATGTTGAGTTTGTTACTCCGTTGCTTCTTTACCTTAATCATGGGGTGGGGCTTTCCCGCCTCCAGTGCTGGAATTGTACATATCAATGCATCTGCTTTAAAAAAAAAAAAACAAAACATGGATGTTGGAAATTTAAACTCAGGTCTTCATGCTTGTGTGGGAAGTATGTTATCTATTGCTCCATCACCCTAGCCCCTGTCTCTGGGCCACTCTCCAGGCATGTGTTCAGAGTTACATTTCAGATGAGGGCTAGGCTGGGGGAACTGTGCCTTGCTTTTTGTAGTGAAAGCAGTTCCTGGGATAGAGTTCTTCCCGAATCCTAAAATCTAGCAGAAAGAGGGTAAGACTATGTGATAGTGGTTCTCTGGACTTTTCCTGAAGGGAGCCTCTGGAGAGAAGAACCTCTGGAACGGGGCTCACATCTTGGGGGTGGGGGTGGGGTAGAAAGGAGGGCTGTTGCTATGCCCGCTGTCATTCCCAACATCCCAAATGTCTTCAGGACTTCCTCTTCAGCTCTGTTGGTGAAGTCACTGGCAGATTGTGAAAATGGGTCAAGGGCACAGGCTGGCTTCAGGAGGTCTAAGCAAGCCTGTGCAGTCCTGTAGCTGGCAGATGTTGCTCATGAGAGGTAGTGCTCTGTACTCTGATTGGGTCTGAAACTCTGTCCCCCCCCCATTCTTTCCTTCTTTCTTGACATTTTATTTATTATGTTTTATTTTTGATATTGTAATTTAGTTACATAATCTCTTCTGTCCCTTTTTCCCCTCCAAACCCTTCCACACAACCCTCCATGGACTTTTTCAAGTTCATGGCCTCTTCCGCTATTAATTGAGGTTGCATGCATATATGTATATACGTATATATTCCTAACTATAGGCAGCTCAGTCTGTATAATGCTACTTGTATGTATGTTTTCAGGGACAACCATTAGCTGAGGATCTTGTTTCTAGTTCATAGCTGGAATCCCCTTAGTGGAGCTCTGGTTATCATTTGCTCTGAGGCTGTTTGCATACCCTGGGGATGTTCCTAGAGAACTGAGCTCCATTAGAGATGCTTGAGGCACTTCGTGGGTAGCAGGCAGCCTCTACATGGGACATGACACTTTGTCTGAGAATCACCCTTGGCTTCTCAAGTCTTCTAGAAAGAAATTTAAGCTTCTTGGCTGCAAGGAGCTGAGAGACCCTTCCAACATTTTATTCTGAACCACTATTTACATGTCTAGTGGTTCTACCTCATTTAAACAACTTTGATTCATCCACAGTTAAGATCCAGTTCAGATGTCACCTGCATCCTATCCTGTAGCTCTCTATGGTGAGCTCTCTAGCTTTCCCATGGTGTTAGAAAGCCCTCTCATCTGTGCTGCCATAGCAGCCCTGTTTTCTCTAGTCTGTACCTTCCTACTAGTCTCTTTATCCACAGGGAGGTAGACCATCACAGAGAACAGACCACCAGCTTTGCCTTCTAGTCTGGGTTTTCAAATTCTTGGCTGCAATCTTTCTGAAAGTGTTGGCACCTCTTTGGTGTCTGTGGGCACAGTGAAGCCATGCAGAAGTATTTTGTTGACATGTATTCATTGTACTCACTGCTAAGGACATTGCCAGGGTTCACATTTCAGTTGTCCATGTTCCGTCACCACCTCCGTTCACTCACACTCCTTGTCAGTCTACTTCATACCCCTAGACAGTTTTGTTTTTGCTTTCATTTTATATAAACATACAAAATTTTGTTTCAATATGAAATCTGTTATCCCTAAATGAGATACAGCATGGCATTTGTTTTTGTGAGTATGACTTTATTATGATAATCTCCAGTTACTACTTCCATTTTTCTGCAGATGACATTCTATTGTATATATATATATATATATATATATATATATATATATATATATATATACCTCATATTTTCTTCATTTATTTCTCTGCTGATGGACCCTTTTGGTCAGTCCTATACTTAGCTCTTATAGAGTTATAACTGGTTTTTTGGTATTTTATGGCTGCTTCTTTCTTCTATTCTTTCCCACCCCTTTTCTTCCATTTTTTCAACTCCCTAAAACTTGATAGGACAGACAAAAGGATAGAGGGGAAAGGGGGCAACATTATCATTAGCCTGGTTCCTACTGAGTTACTTGAGTTACTACATTGAGTTCCTTGGGGGCAATTTTCAATCTTCACCTTTCATATCTAATTTCTTCTTTTGTGGTTTCTTTACACATGACTACTTAACAAACTCAGACCAACAACAACCAACCAACAACCAACAGCCCACACTGCCCCTTAGGGCCTTAGTATTTATATACCCTCTGAAAATTATCCAGAATTCCAAACGTCACACAATCACAGAAACTATCTGCAGCTGGAAAAATCACACCCCTGCTAGAGCACAAGGCAAATCATAGTCGGCTGTGGGCAATCTGAAGCAGCATCATACCCCACATCTGGGATTAAAACAAAAACATATTCTTATATGATTTCTGTGTGTGTGTGTTTTTAAAGAAACCAAAATGCCAAAATTGTCACTACAGATAGTGCTGCAGTAAAAAGATGTACAGATATCTATGTGACATGTTGACTTGAGGCACCTGAGCCATATAGTACTTCTTTTGAGGGACCTCCATACTGATTTTCATAAGGACTCTCTATGAGGGTTCTTTTTTCTCTCCTTCCTTGATATCCTTGGTTTTTATTTATTTTCTTAATGGCTGCCATTTCATCAGTGGTGAGATGGAACCTCAAGGTAGTTTTAATTTTATATAGAAGTATGTTTTAATGAGGATATGAACAAACCTGTGATTAGCCTAGCAAGCTACTCTGCAAACGATAGTTCACAATAACTGAGAGGTGCCATGTTTGTGATTATAAAACCTCAGAGAGGAAAGGGATCTGGGAGGTCATTCTCATACGCCTACAAAATCTTGGTTTCTCACCTGACCAATATTCATTGAATTTTTCTTTGAACTCTGAAACAAAGACGTTGGTAGCTTTTTAATATTTTATGGTATGTGTGCTGTTATGGCAAATGCTTGCAAATATTTAGGCTGTGTTACTGCTTACATACTGGGGAAAGTGATTTAAATTGTTGACTGTCTGCACATATATGGATAGGTGTGCATGTGTATGATGTATATTCATATATATTTGTACATAGATCCCTGAGTATGTGTATTTCTAAATATTTGCCTATGTGAGACTTTTCTAGAGTTCAAGTTAAAAAAAAATTGACTTAGTAATTAACAACAGAAATTAACCTCCAATCTATTGTTGGGAACAGCATTATGGCTTCCAAAGCTTGTTTCTGGATCAGTCTGCATCTATTTATTTGCTTCCTTGCAAACAGAATGTCACCAGAGATCGTGATTCACAACATTGCTGCAGGTATCTGGCATTCTGCGAGTGCCTCAGCTAAAGCGAAAAGAACAGAGCAACAGAAAACATGAACTTGTCAAGTGAAACAGATTTCCGACTGTGGGTTAGAGAGCACTTGGTTAGAAGTAAGGAGGAAAGGATTCCGAAGCTCTTTATGGGACTCTGGCTTCACTTCTCACATCTGTAAAGTGGTATGTCAGGTCAGGGGCTGAGAGATAAGAAGCAGAGTGGACAGAATCCCTGAAAAATAAGGACTCTTCAGTCCCAGACAGAAGAGTGGCTTCATCTTAGTGGTTTGAATTTAAGGAACACATTGGACTCCCTTATACAATAGAAGTTATTTGAAATATCCCATTTAAAAAAATCTTTGAGAATTATGAAATTATCTTCCAGTAGACTTCTGGCTTCAGAAATCATAATTGGTTTAAAATAAGGCAAATTTATGTATTTTATCAACTTTCTACTATAAAGGTAGTTTTAAAAAATCTAACATGACACATACTCTTGGCTTCGAAGATACTTAGTAAGTTTTTTTTTTTTTTTATCTTTTCTCTCATCTGCTAGATTGCAACGAAAGTGTCTTTGTTTTCCTTCTAACATTGGCTTCTTTGACCTAATCAAATCCGTAGTATCTGCTTTCCTTTCCCCA
This sequence comes from Grammomys surdaster, assembly GCF_004785775.1. Classification (NCBI taxonomy): domain Eukaryota; kingdom Metazoa; phylum Chordata; class Mammalia; order Rodentia; family Muridae; genus Grammomys; species Grammomys surdaster. The sequence goes on from NW_021621002.1 coordinate 1,022,063, forward strand.
AATCTCTTTACATGATTTCAAAGGATTATATAGGTGGAAGAGATACAGGAAACTTTTTGCTTAAATTCGTCACTTTGAACACGCAGACAATGTGATCTTGTGATGGGGACACTTCTGTGAGGCCGGAATAATGGTGCTCAACTCCAACTCTGCTTGTTTTTAGTTTGGTTCTCTTTCTAGCAGGTAACTCCCTGCTGTTCCCGTTTCTTTGTTGTAAGGGGTGATAATATCAGACCCACAGACTGTTGTGTGAGCAGAGAACTGTTAGCATGGTGTTCGGACCAGAGGAAGTTTCCTGTACTCGGCGAAGTGCTTGCTATCCGTTTGATTATAACGTATCTGAATTTGGTTGGCAGTTGGTCACTCAAGGCACACACGCATGCTAAGGGGAATACCATAGTTGAGAACCACAAGAAAGTTTCCTAAGTCACTATTATCAGCTGGGCGAATTTGAGTAAGTAATTGTATTATTCGGGTAAACGGCCTCCACACTAATACATAGCAGCCGTTTTATGTTGCCTTTGCCTAGTAGCAATGCTTTATTTAATTCAGTGGAGATGTACTTTCTGAACACCTTTAAGGATGGATGAATAGAACGACTTTTGAACCTGTGACAAGTGAGGGCGGCTTTTTTTTATCTGATCCATCTAGGTCTCTTTGCTAGAGTATATGTCCAATTACTGGGAAATGATTGCTAATTACCAAATGGATGAGCAAGTAAAAGGTATAGACCCTCGTTTTATTCCTTTGCCAAATCACATGAATGGAAATTAAATTAACTCGACCAATGAAAAGTTGTTCTTGCCTTTAAGTTGATCCCTAGCCCTAGATGTTCTCCCCCTTTCAACCTGGTCTCTTTCTGCCGGGCAATTATGTTATTGACATTGTGCATGACCGAGGGGACCCATCTAGCAGGGTGGTGCAGCTGCGTGGAGCTGACAGACTGCCAAAGTCAACAGCTGCGTAGCCAGCGCCCAGCAGAGCCGCCTAGGAGGCTTGTGGCATTATTTGAAGAAACTCTTTTGTTGTAATATTTGTGTTTTTGAGAGAGGGAGGAGAGAGAGAGAGAGAGAGAGAGAGAGAGAGAGAGAGAGAGAGAGAGAGAGAGAGAATGAATATGAATCAATCCTATTAGTAAGAACACACCAGATCTTTGTGCTGGGAAGCTCCAGACTTCCCTTCCTTGGGGCGCGGAGCCCTGTTCTTTATGCAGTACGGGCAGCCATCATTGCAGGGCATAGGGCTGGGTGGCCAAGGGCTGCCTGCGGGGGCAGGTGTGGAGCTACTGCCCTGCTGACAGTGTTGTCCCCTCCCTCCACACCCGGGGTGCCAGCCCTGTCACTAGCCCACGCTGACAAAAGACTTTTCTCACTTGTCAGTTCTTGCTTGTCAGCTGGGCTTGTTGGTAAGTGAGGGGCACTAAGGCGGGGCAGGCGGGGCGCAGGGCGGAGCCGGGCAGGGGTCTGAGCACCCCGCAGCTCATCCTGCTGCTCTGGCTCGTCCTACTCCACCCACCTCCTCACTTTGTCTCCTCTCTTTACCACCCAGTTCTTTTGCCTCCTAATCCTCCAGGGGCCGCCGGTAGTGGCTTTGTTTAAAGGGAAAAAGATCAGGAACAGACTGGAGGTGCTTTCTCCGGGACCGACACACAGTTCCTATCCCTTTCCCTGGCAGTAGTAAGCATCATGGCTGGTTTCCGCAGCTGCCTCCAGCGCACACCTGGGGCCGGAGTCCCCTGTGATCCTAGCAGGCTCTGAGCCATCTCTGGGGACGCTGCAGGGGAAGTGACAAAGTGACTGAAAGACTCACTGGGCTGGACCCAGCAAGGAGAGGAGTCTGGGAAGGGACTACACAAACTCTCTCCACCTCACCCCCAGTGAGAACCTGCAACTATGGAGTCTCCTACCAAGGAAATTGAAGAATTCGAGAGCAACTCTCTGAAACACCTGCAACCTGAGCAGATCGAGAAAATCTGGCTTCGGCTCCGCGGGCTGTAAGTAAACCTCCCTACTCCCTGACTCCCTTACACCTTTCCCCTCTCTCATCCCTTTTTTACTGGGCATCCACAGTACACCGTTTCTTACCCTTCACTGGAAGCCTTCCGAACTCAGCTGCAGAAGTTCCATAACTGTCTCTGTAAACTACAATCAAGACTCCTGTCTTCTAACCAGAAAGGGAGGCTTTTCTGTCCTGATGCTTTGCTCTTTTCCAAGTCTTGTTTCCTTTGAGAAGGGGCTGGGCATACCCTCAGGAGTACACACTTGTGATACAAGTAGCAAGTAGGTGTTTCCGGTCCATTTTCCCAGGGAGAAAAGTTTGGTGAGGGGACTTTTAATTAAAAATTCTCTTTGTAAACTGCTTCCAAACGTGTTGGTGGATCATCCAGTGACCTAGTAGCCGTTCAGATTCACTTTTGCTGATTACGCTGTCCACTCCCTAGCCCAGTCCAGGTTCTGATGTTTCCTTAGGAGTCTTCCTGGCAGATTATGCTTAGAGAAAGGGTGGGCTGTTTTGGAGAAAGTGCACGTCAGATGCACACGGGGAACAGCACAAAGGGTGTTTTTTCTTAATCCAGTGGCCAGAATTCTCCTTGGGCTGATACAGAGAGAGACAGCTCTGAACTTGAGTCACTTCACTGCGTTCTTTCTTGTTTAGTTGCTGAGGACTGAGGTGACTTCAGAGTAGATTTTCTTTTATTAAACATTCATAACCAGTGATTCCTCCTCAGCTGCCACACAGCTCCCATTGGTGCTGTTGACAGCAAATAGGGATTCTTGTGTCAGATATTCGACTTCAGTGATCTACTGTAATTTTTAAAAAAACCTTCTGTAGGTTTTCTGAACTTACAAGGACAGTGAGAGAAGATAGCTCCTTGCTGTGTGTGTCTGCCATCCTTGCTTTTGAAAGCATGCCTACCCATTCGAGTTGCAAAACAAAACAAAACAAATCAAGAAGGTACTGATCTGACTTCATCTTAGGAGAGACCACATCCTGGAAGGATATTCAGAGTTACTAAAGGAAGACTATAAAATTGTGTTCATTTCTTTAAAGGGTCCCTATTCAGGGGTATAGTTTATAAAAAGCATTCTACCTAGAATGGAAGCAAGCCCGTTGCCATTGATTTTGTAGGACACCGTGCCAAGAAATTTGCTTTTTTGACTTGTGCAGCTGATGTAAGTGGAGACTGTGAACTTACTTGGAAAGCTGGTCCCTGGCTGGCAGGCTCTGTTGACGGCTTCTTATGTGGAAGCTCTTTTCAGAGATGTGTTTGCCAGAAGCTCAAGTTCAATGTCCTGAGTGATAAGCTTGTCATACTATGCCACACAGAGAACGTTTGTTATGTCCACAAGACCTAGGGCCGAGGTGTGCAGTGGAAGCAGAGTTAGGCTGGTGTTCTTGTCTTTCCAACCAGAGGGACTCATGGCCACATCTCCGGAACTGTTTCTTTAGATGTTTCACGAGCTAAAGCCATTCCACAAAGCTACAGAGGCTAGAACGAGCTTTTGGCTAGATCAGCATAGCTCAGGTGGGAACTCATGTGAGAAGCATTTAGCTTTACACCACACCGTCGTCTTGTAGCTTTCTCGGTTTCCTATCTGAGAGCTCTCACTCCTCAACGTGTTGCAGTGTGATGTGTGATGTAGCCACAGTTGGATCTTCTAGTCTTTCACATCTTTCCAGACCTCGGAGGGTGCCTTCAAATGTGTCAATTGGTTCTTCACCCAGTGTGCCTTTTCTAAGTCCTCTTCCCACCCTTCCCCAGGAGACCCTTTTGCTCAATAGCCACCCTCTGAACTCTTTAGTTCCACTTTACGATTTAAAAGGTATTTATTACCATAATGTATTTTTTTTACCAGCATGCTGATTCTACTACCATTCATCCTACTGCATTTATTTACTTATTTATGTAGCTATTCATTTATTTCAATAAAGCAGCAGTTCTAACACTCTGGCAACAAAAGCATATATATTTCTACAATTTAGAATAATACCTTACATTCTACACCATGGAAATTCCTGGGATACTCTTTCTGTGTGTGTGTGTGTGTGTGTGTGTGTGTGTGTCTACACAACAGACTGTCAACAAGAGGAAGGAAACTGCTTTTTTCAACATTTTAAAAAGAGGCAGTGGTCATAGTTGGATTTTCACACCAATTTATTACCACGACACTCTTACAGTCAGAACACCGGTGGTCAGAGACTTAGTTTGACTGGTCTGAGTTCTGGGTTATCTAGGACTCTCTCGTCTCCATTATACTTTCTTCCCTGTCTGGTTTATGGGTGAGAGTTTTATCCCCTTCATTGGTGGTACAAGACCCACTGGGATGGATAATTTGTGTTGTCTTGTCCCTGTTGTACCTCCAATAAATAGAGACTTATTCAATCAATAGATGATGAAAAGCAGAAAGACTACAATGTAAACTTTTTGACATGCAAAATGAAGGCAAATAAGTACTCGACCCAGTCTTCAACATTGCCTCTTTTAGCCTAGTTGGGAACAGGTTTAATGAGCATCATTGTCTAAACTTGGGTCAGGACTTTATAAGATATGCAAAGCTGTGACTTGGGGATAAGTCCCATGATTGTTTTTATGAGGTTCTCTCTTTCTGTCCCCTCCTACCACCCTCTTCTTTAGTGCTGAGGAAGTGGTCTGTACCAACAGCAAAAAGGTTGTTGAGTCTACTATCTGCAAAGAAGCCACCAAGCAGGAAATCCAGAGGATGATCCACTGTCCATTTCAACTCCACCAGCACCTCTGTTCTTCTCCCTTATTTCCATCTCAACAGTGTTAATTCATTTGATATATTTATTGTCTACCTCTCAATCCATAATGTAAGTTCTACAAAGGAGGTTTTTCCTTTGGTCCCCCTTTTGTTGGTTGGCCTATCCTGGTATATGGTAAATTTTTATGAAATTTATGAAAATTTGTATGAAAAATAACTTTTATGAAACCTAGAATAATTTTGCATGTTTCTCAAGGATAAAATTAGATAAGACTCTTAGTCCAGTGTTAAAATATTGTCGATACACAACCAGTTCGTGGGATATTAGACACTGTCTTAAACAGCATTTGCTCTAGCTGTGATTATGGAAATTGAAGCATCTACTACTATGGTTGACTCTGTCCCTGCAGTGAAGGGATGCCTGCAAATGCAGAGAGGTCCACAGTGAGTCAGGTTCCTTACTCCTGTGCAACCCTACCATCTTTTACACAGAAGTTCACAGTCCTCTAAGCCAGAATGAACAAATGCTACAACCTGAGTCCTCATAAGTCAGTCTGTCTGCTGGCTACTGTCTGTCTAGTCACCTGAGATCAGCCTCAGTTTCACTTTTCCATACTCTTTGTTTATAACCAAGAGCTGTTGGCACATTTACTTCCTCTGTAGGAGTGGATATGGAATTTTAATGTACCACTCCAAGTCACCTTGTTGATAAAGGCTCTGCCACTGGGAAGTGTAGGAGGATATCTTTATGCCATGATGATATGTGAGATCTCGTGGCTGCTTAAGTTTGAGCAAGTGAGTCATGACCAGTGGCTTGGGTTCTGACCAAGAGTTTTTCTGCTGCCAAATTGCCACACAATGACAAGAAGGTGTCCCTGTGCTTCACTTTGTTTTAACTGAGTGTAACAGGACACATTTCACTTATTCCTTGGCACTTACTGTCATAATTACGATATTTTAACCTCTCTTTCATTCATCTTGCCCAACTATGAGGCAGTATCATAAATTTTATGGTTATGTAATGCCTTATATTCCTTGCATTACTTAAAGTAATATATATATATATATATATATATATATATATATATATGTGTGTGTGTGTGTGTGTGTGTGTGTGTGTGTGTACGTGTGTATGTATGTATGTATGTATGTATGTATGTACGTATATACGTATATATATTCAGGTAAATGGCTCCTATATTAGTAGACTAGGGAAAATATTGCTTTTGTCTTTCCAGCACAGTTTTCCACTGTCATCCTATAGTAAGAGGCATTGTTTCCCACTCTGCCACCTGAACTCCATCACAGGGCCAGGCTCCTGTAGCATGAGTTGTAAATTTTAGGATCTTATGTCCCTAGAGTCAGTGGGTCTCAATAATCATGGATCTCAAACAGGGACACAGAGTCCCTAGTCAACATTCTGTATTGGGACATTCTGTATCTGGGAGATTGATAACTGTCCCCTTCTGAACTTTCCTGGTGACTACCATGATTCATTTCCTGTTATCTTAGTGAGAAAAAATTTCTTATGCTAGAAAACAATAAGCCAACCTTCACAGAGAAGCAGAAATGGAAAGGTAGGGTGGGGACCCCTGGATCTATTGCCATAGCTGTTTTTCAGCTGCTGTTGGCTTACCCAGCTGCATGGAACAGTTAGTTTCTGTTTTGCTTAGGTTGTTTGGATGTTGCTTTTCCTAAAAAAGTCTAAAAAGTCTAAAAAAGTCTAAATAAGAATTTCACTAATTCCTCACAGATACTTGGTAAACGGGGAGTAAACCCTGGGCAGAGATAACTAGGTGTTTGTATTTTCAGATTGGCCAAAGCACATTTTCTTTATGCTCATCTGAATTTTAAACAGTGTAATTAGTGTTTAGGTAACATGAAGCTGCCAAGCTAACGTTTACTAAGTATCTGTTATATGCCAGTCCTATTGTCATCCTTTGGTATGCAAAAGTGGATAAGAGTCCTCTCTGACCTTAACAAGTCATTGAGAGACTGGTACCAATAGCAAGAATGATAAATGTAACCAGAGGGGGATGCAGAGAGGGCGAACCTCTGCTCCGGAGGCCGGGCAAGAGCTTTAAGATTTGTGAAGCCTTTAAAAACACTAGGAAAGTTCCTTTCATTAATGTCAGCCTTTTGACAATGATTCAGGGAAAACTTTTTGCAAAATGTGGGTCAAAGAGGAAGCCATCGAATCAGCCTGCCATAGAGTTGCCTTGAATTTTGAATTGTGTCCATGGGCTTCTGGGAAAGCAAATATATTAGAGATGTAGTGTGAAACCTAGTGAGATTCTTTTTGCTTATCTTCTATTGATAATTCTCAAATGACTGCCCACTGCGGTATCTCCTTGATGTTACTAACATGGAGGTGGCAGACAAAAAGCTCCTAGGTCACTGTAGAAGAAAAGACAGTTAACTTCTTTTACATATTGATAAATAAAAGCCTCATTATTTCCTTTAAAAGGTGGGTTGCATCCACTAGTGGCCATGGCATGGTGAGGGACAGAGAGAATTCAAGAAAGGAGTGCTTATTGGACATATCAAGGAGTGAGAGATGATGCTGGAGAAAAAGACACGGAGTGGGAAGCAATATGGAATTAAAATGTCATGTTTCATTAAACATAATTATATTTTAAAGAAGTGAATATGTGAGCATTGTGCACAACTTAGTAAGAAGTTGTACTCTTGCCACTTTCATACCGTATAGAGAAATCCTTTTTGTTTGTTTTGAAAGGAGTTTATATTCTCTCTACTGGTTATAAGGAAGTATTGATGCATTTGAAGCTTCAGAGTAATACAATGAGATCTGAATGTCAGGTTGCTAAGTCTGGGTGAAGTATAGGACAGCTTCGAAATGAGACTGGATGTCAGGAGGGCAGCTGGGGTCAATGCCTGCACTGAGGTGTATGTTGGCAATGAGAAGTGACAGAACTTAGATTTAGAGCAGGGATAGAGAAAGAAAAAATTATCTCTTGAGCCTGTTCTGGCTTGGGTATGTTAGGGAATTTCGCGCCAATGCTTTGGAGGATGCTTAGATAAGAATGCTTACTTCGAGAGCTGATATGTTGACCCGGTGGCCTCTGAAATGTCCCAGTAGCTGTTGGTGACCACAACATGGAATATGTATGGAGGGAACTGTGGCTTAGGGCTGTGATTCTGAGAGTCTTGGCTCTGAATCAAAATAATTCAAGCAAGTGATCCAGGAACGAGAACCCTGACCCAACTGTCATCAGAGAAACCATTCTAGAATTATTTAAAATTTTCTTGTTTCTAGACCACAATTTCAGTGTATGACTAGGTCTCCCAAGTATCCTACTTAACTGAAAATGTCAGGTATCTACCTGATCAGCACATTTTTTTACTGAGTGTGTCCTCTGCACCAGTTTATGAAGGTGACATGAGGATATCAGAAGGAAAGCCTTGCCCTCACAAAACTCAAAGGCTTAGTGTGGCTTAGGATGGTCTGGAAGTTGATATTTAGCTGGAACTAGCTTTGAACTCCTGATTGGTCTGTTTCAACTTTTAAAGTTCTGGGATTGTAGGTTTGAGATACCTTGTCTAAGTCCCAGGAGGTGCTTACATATGCAAAATGTTGAAAACAACAACACTAAAAGAGAAGGCAATAGCTATATGGAAAGTAAGTGCTATTGATACTAAAGCCAGGTTGAGAACAACTCTTCTCTTGCTAATAGAGCAGGAGCTTAGAAAGGAAGTCTTCCTGTATCAGAGGAGAAAGTGGTGAGTATCAAGTATGAGGCCAGAGCCTCACATTTAGAATGCATCTTCTTCACTTGAACACTAATGGTATTTAGTACTACGTCACTGGTTCTTATCATAAGTTGTTTGCGCTGACTTATTAGCTAATTATAGCCCAATATTTGGCAGCTGTGTGCATAGTATTTTGACCAAGACTTGCACATGACTCTGTCTGTTGGGAAACAGCCCTAAGTAGAGAGGCTTCTGTATTCTAGTTCTAGTTTGCTGTCTTGACATTTTGTAATTGTGTGTGTGTGTGTGTGTGTGTGTGTGTGTGTGTGTGTGTATAGAAAAAAATGTTTCCCTTGGTTTCTCTATATGGAAGGAGAAGGCATCTAAGACCTCTACCATGGCCTTTTGAGAACTAAGATAAATTATTGATTAACCTGAGGCATGTAAAATAATCCGTGACAACTTTGAAGGAGGCCACCAATATAACATTTGAAATGAAAGATGAATTCTGCAGCAAACAACACTACTTGTGGAGAAAGAATAGTAAATCTATGTAAGGAATTAACATTCTTCAGGCTTTTGTTGGAGAGTGTTCTTTATTTAAAGTCTTCTTGACAACTGTTATTAAACAGCACTAATGAACCTTAATGAACATGACGTGAAGTTTTTCTATATAGTAAAATTATGACAAGCTTGAGAGCAATTCAACCAAGACATGAAGCTGAAAGTCGTAGATAATGGCTTTCATTCATCTATGTGCAGAGAACTCAGCAGTCACTTGTTCCCTTAAAAAAACATTTCCCCATCACTGAGTGTGTGGCTGTATGCCTGACTGTGTGCCCGGTAATACTGATCTACTAAGAAATGAGACAAAGACTTTCTCCCTGAGTGGGTGTCAAGTGTAAAGGTAGAGAGAAATGTTAGCAAGGTTTCCTGAAATAGCTGTTTACACTGAAGAGTGTCACAAAGAAAGAAGGGTGCTATGAAAATAGTTAAGACAACCCAAACCAGGCCCAAGACTTAGAGAAGGCTTCAATGAACAGCTTAAATTCAATCTGAAGTACAAAGAAGTATTCATTGGGTAAAAGTGTCAGGAAAGAGTGTGTGAAGGAATTCAAGCCCAGTTTCTCAGAAACTTCAACTTCTGAGAAAAGGAAATAAGAGACAAGGTGCTGCAGCATGGAGCCCTAGAAGGCTGGGGGATGCTACACACTAGAAGGGCCAGATTCAACATCATCTTCAACAATAGCATAAGACGCTCTTGTCTGTACAGATAGATCTCAGGACATTGGGGGCATTCTGACCCACAAGACTTGGCTATAGGGTTAAGAGCAAAGCCAAGATTTTGATCCACAGGTGTCTTTAACTAAATAATCTCCGAGAACCTGCTCAAGTTTACAGGGTTAGTTGTGTGTAGGAGCAGGTTGAACAGGGAACCCACGTGATGAGGTCACTTTTGGATATACTGAATATGAGGCAATTCAAGGACATCACTGGGGGAACTCTAGTGGGAGGATGATGAGATAATGAGTGGGTCTGCAGATTAAAAGAAAGAGCTGGATTGATTATACAGTGCACAACCCAACAAGGTGAGAAGAAAAGCTTCGTGTGTCTGAATGAGGCTTGGAGAACATTCCTGTAGCTGTCAAAAGAGTGAATACACTGAAAATCAATGGCTTAGCTAGTCTAACATAGGAGACAGCAAGTCAGGGATTATATGTAATTTCTCATTTTCCTCTTCAAAATGGTGTGAAAACCCAGGCAATAACCACAACACATAGCCTTGTTTGAAACTCTTGTATTGATTACTTGGTGTAATGCCTATTCAAACATATATTTGGAATTGAGACAGATTCTGGAAGAAGGCAGAGTCCTTTCTAGTATTTTAAAGGCACAGAGGTACCTTTCCCTAGGAAGTGAAAAGATGAGACTCTTTTTTATTGGATGTTTTATTTACATTTCATATGTTGTCCCCTTACCCCATCCCCCACCCACCCAGGAACCCCCTATCCCCTCACCCCTCCTCCTTCTTCTCTGTGGATGTAACCTCTGCCTACCCCTCCACTCCCACCTCCCCAGCCTCAAAATTCCCACCCCCTGGGGCGTCCAGCCTTCATGAGGTCAAGGATCTCTTCTTCCACCTATGCCCAGCAGGGCCCTCTACTCTTATATATTCAACTGAAGCCCTGGATCCCTCCCTAAGTGCTCCCCGGCTGGTGGTTTAGACCCTGGGAGCTGTGGTTGGTTGGTATTATTGTTCTCCTCATGGGACCACAAACCCTTTCAGCTCCAATGGCCTTCACTCTAACTCCTCCATTGGGAACCCTATTATCAGTTCAATGGCTAGTTGTGAGCATCTGCCTCTGAAGATGAGACTCTTAACAGGGACCTTCTGGGCAGTACAGGACAAGATCTAAGCATCTGAGGCCTGAAATCCAGAGCCCAGCACATTGTGAAGAACCTAGTAGTTTATAAACCCACTGGACTCTGGGTACTCTAATTTATCCAGAGTCCAAACAACCCAAACTCTTAAATAACCAGGACACTTTCTACATTCTGAAGATAGCCTAGCTAATACAGCTATAAAAGATTAATCTTTGAAATCTACTACTTCCAGATGTGTTTTAGAAAAGTTCAAATTCAGATTAACATCCCAACACCTTTGTTCCCTACTTTTCTGTCTCTTTGGTTACTGTTTTTTGTCCGTTTATGTGAAGAAACAACGAAAACTTGACTGTGAGTTTTTACAGATCATTCTTTCACGCTTTATACTTTTAAGAGAAGTTTAAAATGAATTTTCTGAGTGGATTCTGCTAATGTAGGTAGCTTGTAATTGTCAGTCTAATCCTCCACTCTCAATTTTCTATGTACTTAGTATTCTCAGAAATGATGACTTTTGCCTGAGTGATTTCACATTTGAATCTGACCAGCTTTCCTACACCAAATATGGATTCATCCTGAGTTATGGTTCAGTAATTCAGCACTTTTACGTGAGAATTGATCTATGAGCAATAGCCCTACATCTGTCTCTAAAGGTCTGAATGATGTCATGCATCTCGTTCCATCTCTGACTCTGCCACGAGGATGAGTCTGAAGGCTTCTGTAATGCCTTCAGCTTAAGCTTAATGAAGTCACTTTTATTCAGTAATGTACACAGTCTGGAATGATTGTTGTTATAGACTCTGACTGCTATCTATAAGGGATTAGGTACACCTTCATTACCACGGTCTTGGATACTCAGTTTGAAATGCAAGAAATATTTATCAGATATTGGTTACCATAATAATGAATTGTTTGGGCCTATCAACTCATCTGTTAAACCACTGTATGAAATAAGCCATTTCCAAAAGTAACAGAACTTTTAAACTACCACTTGGCATGGTTTTAGTGAAGTCAGAACCAAAGACGCTTGGTCCCCAGGCTTTCCTGATTTCACTTGGTAGAAGACCTGGGATGGGGCCAAGGATTCCATCTGCTAGTTCCTCATGTTTTAGATTTCATCACTTCATCTTGCCATTTTTTAAAAGATTTACTTATTAATTTCATGTATATGGATATACTGTCAGACATACCAGAAGAGGGCATCAGATGCCCATTACAGATGGTAGTGAGCCACCCTGTTGTTGCTGGGAATTGAACCCTAGACCTCTGGAAGAGCAGTCAGTGCTCTTAACCGCTGAGGCATCTCTCCAGCCCGACCATCATCTTGGCCTTTTTAAAACTGAAATCTACAGAACTGTTTCCAGAGAGATGCAAATATCTTAGAGGAAGTTGGAAGGCCCTCTGCTTCCAAGAAGCTATGGGATTGACTGGAATTTACTCAGAAGTGGATAGGAACCAAGAGCAGGTTCTAATAAAGACTGTGAGGAAGGGTAGGGAGACAGGTGTACCGGTGGGTGGGCAAGAAAGTCTTAGGGAAATTAGTCTGTGACTAAATTCAGAACATACAGCCTTTATTGTGACAAAATTTACCTGAGAGAAAAATGAAGTAGAAGTTGGAGATACAACCTCCTGATGATTCAATAAAACCACCCTCTCCTCATATTGGTATGTCAGTGAAGACCCAGACTTTGTCTTAATCCTTTGGATTGACCTAGACTTTATCTGTACCCTGAGAGATATTAAACAGATTTTTCAGCCTTTCCCACTGATAGTTATTTAATTAGGAGCCAGACTCTCAGGGAAGAGGTCACAGAAATATCTCTATTTCCTTTCTTGTGACTCTGCTGCACATACTACACAGCAAGTGGTTGTAAATATATGATAAAGATATGGACCATTTGTGAAAAGCATACTACCAGATTTCTACAAGTGTGACATTTACTTCCGATTCCCTCAGTTAAAATCCCTTCCATTCTCATCCTTGGTACCACTCATTAGCTCCCTGCCCACATTTAACCAATGGGATTTTAGCTATAGTTTTTAGCTTGCTCTGTTTGAAAAGCCTTGCTCCCAAACAAGGGAAGATCTCAGCTCTCTATGAGAGGAGGTCTCATCTGGGGACTCCTTATAATCCAAGAGCTAGAGTTTTTGACCCAGGATTAGGAGAGAAGCAGGCGTGAATAATAGAGTTGGATTTCTGTGTCTGGCCAGCTGCCTGAAGGCAGATGAGGTTCTGTTGGGGGTGAACAGTAGTGAGTTCTGCTTCTGTGAGGAGTAGGAGATGCAGTAAGGCCGTAGTGGAGTCACTGTGTAAATCGGTTGTCACACATAGACTTCTGGGTGGCTATTTAATTTGGAGTATATAAGTTTCTCCTTAAAGGTTATTCATTATCTATTATATGGCTAGCATTAACCAGAGCACCTGCTCCCAGCATCAATAGAAACTAATGGTTTTTATTATTTCCCATTTAAGATAAGCGTTCTATTCATCTCTTCAACCATCCCATCCCAACCTCAAGCCACAAAGACAAAGGCTTTCTTCATTTGAATTTCTTTTCTTTTGACTAATAGTGTTAAAATTTTATATAAGACAGAGAGAGAGAGAGAGAGAGAGAGAGAGAGAGAGAGAGAGAGAGAGA
>NW_021621002.1:1035528-1103024 GCF_004785775.1 Grammomys surdaster
AGAGAGAGAGAGAGAGAGAGAGAGAGAGAGAGAGAGAGAGAGAGAGAGATTTGTCCAGAATAGAACTTTTATTTTTAATTGAGCTACGGTAGAGGGCATGAGTTCTAAGAACATTTTTTTTCTTCTATAAAAATATCACCAGAAAATATCTCTTAGAAAATAATAACAAAGACCAAGACTATTCAATAACAATTGGGTTAAAGTGAATCTATATCATTTCACTATTATCATTTGTTCTGGCTTGGATCTTTGGGCACATGCAATTTTGTTTTGAAGCTCATCAGCTAAGAAATATTTGTGTAGGGGCTGGAGAAATGGTTCAGTAGGAAAAGGTGCTAACTGCCAAGCATGATGATCTGAGTTTGATCTCTGAGACCTATGTGGTAGGAGAAGAGAACTAACTTTTTACCAGGTTTCCTCTAGTGAGGAACCTCATGTGTACACCTCATGTATGCCATGCCTAGTATAGAGGCCAGAAGAGGGTATTGGATCTCCAGGAACTAGAATTGTTCACATGCACTGTTACATGGTGTGTACTTTTCCATACACATATGAATATATAAATAAAGGCAATAAGAATTAAAAAGAGACATTCGTACCTGTAAAAGAAGAGATTCTCTTTGCTGTTTTCCCTCTCACCTCTGGGTACTTAGTGGAAATGTGAGAATCGTAAATCTCATGTGTTTTCACTGGCATCTTGTTACTCAAAATGTGGAAAGGCCAGAAGACAATCAGTATACGCAGTTGTAAAAACTCAGGTTTTAATGAATGCATTATAAAAATGAATTGTTGAAAGGAAAGAGAAAAATACACAAAGGTTATCCATTATCAGAACCCCAGAGAGTGTTCATACAAGTGGTTTAAGAAATCAGTAGAAATGTCTGGTCATATCCATTTCGTTTCAGTCTGGACCAGGCATTCCAATGCAAAACAAAACCGGAGGATCAGATGACCAGTCTGGTCCTGGGTCATTCCACAGCCATTTGTAGCATTCTGTCTCGGTTCACTTTCCCACAGTGACACACATGATCCAGCCTTGTGAGAACATGTAGTCAGTTATAAAGTACTTTGTTTTTCTCCAAGTCTGATTCTCCAAGGGTTGAGAAGTAAGATTTTCGTATCTATCTGTGCACAGTGCTATGGTCTCCATAGAAAAAAATGAAGACATGATCCTCTCCATTATGAGTCACTCTCCCAGGAAACCCAGATGTATGGCTATGTATTCGTTTTTCTTATACCCTAACATTACTGTACTCAAATGGGTGGTGCCTTGCTGTCAACCTAAAGTGGAACCCTAGACATTTCAGCTAGTCACACTCAGCTTGCTGGAATATTAAGCTTATTATAAACCTTGTTATTGAGGTACCCGTATAGCTTCTGCTCAGATACACACTCTAGAAGCGTGAAAGCTACTACCAGGCATTCCATAATTTAGTATCAGTAACCAATCATTCTCACTTATCCAGGAAATTAGAAAAACATTCTTGAATCTTATGCCTGACTTTGGCATACTTGATACTTACTTTTGACTAAAGCCATGCCTATAGCTTTGGAACTCCCAGCCATCAAAATGCAAGCAAACAAAGTCATTTGAGAGCTCCTTGGCTCCTTGACACAGCTCTTGTTTCTTGGTATTTGGATGTGTTTGTCTCTACTGGGCTCCTGGGAATGTCCATTCTTACTAAGACCAGAAGCACAGCTTAGGCTTACTCAGTTTCATCATCTACTAACTTGACTGTGGCCAAGAGAGGAAAAACTAAGCACAGAGGCTGGAAGACCTTGCTATATGACATAGCCATGAAGAGCTCTGGGAGCCTGCAGAATGATTGAGATCAGTGCTCTGTCTTTGATGATGCTCTAGCCTCAGGATCCACTTCCATTTCACTAAATGCCCAAGGACTGATGCCTTCAAGATGAAGTTTTGGGACTCACTTCTGCTGTTTTGTACACTGGCATTTATGCACAACACACACATACATACATACATACATACATACACACACACACACACACACACACCATTTGATAATACCAGCCACAGTTTCATTGAAATATGACTTAAGAAAACAGAATTTTGGTGAAGATCAGTGCTCTTTCAGTTTGTGTAAGAAGTAAAGGAATGTTTATTAGTTAGACATTCTTGTAATACATGGTGACTGCATTGCATGCCAGCTTCCTAGGAACACTTAAGGTTGCTGTGTAGGCAAGATGCTAAATTCAGTGTCTAGGGAATTGTTCATTGATTATATGAATGCTTGATAAAACTGTCTTTTGGTATCAGAAATTTCTAGTGTTGGGCTGTTTGTTTGTTTGTTTGTTTTTCTATCTCTGAGGAGTGGCCTGACTTTGACATCATAGGGAGATGCACAGCCTGCTGGACTAGCCAGCACATTGCCAGAGCTGTGTGCAGTGTGTAGAGTCCTTTCAGCATGGAGGAAAGCCAGGCAGGCTTTTAGTTCCAAGCGGGACTGAGGTTAATACCTGCTTTCTTTGTGGGCCTATTATTCCAAGATGAGAACTAAGTATTCGTTCTTTCCATTCCAAAAAAGTAATGTTCAATGTTTTCTTGAAATTTTTAATCACTGAACCATTCTCCCCCAGGACAAAATTTGAAGTCACATTGCATCAGAATTCTGTTGTTGTTTTTGCAACATTACTGCCATTATTGTAGCAGCTGACCCTTTCTTGAAAATTTTCTGGATGCACAGTTCTGTGCCACCTGCTTAGTGGAACCTGTTACACTGAACTTTCTGCCACATAGCAAAATGAATATTATCAATATTACATAGATTTTTCAGAGGTGAAAGAAACTGGTAGTTTGGAAATGATATAAACTGTTGAACACATCAAGTTCAAGAATGGACTTGAGCATTGAGAATTGTTCACAAGCATTACTCTTAATGCCCTTTAACAAAAGGCAGCATGCAAACCAGAAATGCTAGCTTGTATGCAGGCATTCATGTGTGTATGTCTCTGCCAAATGTGTGTGCGTGTGTGCGTGTGTGCGTGTGTGTGTGTGTGTTGGGAGGTGTGAAACAGTGGAGCCTATCCCAGAGGGCAGATCTTTCTTTCCCAGCCTGGCCTCATAAAGATGGCCTGCAGCTCCCACCCCGCTGTCAGTTTAGCTAGATGCCAGAGCAAGGGGCTTCAGCCCGTCTTCCTTCTACATCAGCTCAATCTAGCTACATGTACTGTAAGATTCTGCTGTATTGCTTCAACTTTTCACAACTCATGTGTTTAAAGTAAACTCAGTAAACCAAAACAATAGCATTCTTACAAGAAGTGAGTCAGGGGTGAATTCTGCTAAAGTTCTTCAGCCACAAAAGGCCTGGAATAACCTGGGTTTCTTTTCCAGCTCATTTCCTGCATTTGAATGGAGTGTTTTACTGCCTTTGGGCTTGTTTTCTGCTAGCATCTAGACTTCCTGCTGGAATCTTTTCACCGTTTGCATAATTCTTCTCAACATTCCTTAAGAGCTTCAGAATTTTATTTTCTGTATCAACCTCTTTAAGCCTGTATATTCTTAGAACTAGTTATTTAATCTGATTGTTTAGTAATTTAATTACTTAACTAGTTGCTTGATTTTTTTTTTTTTTTGAGCCTCACTTCAATGAAGTATGGAGTATGTTCAACCTCTCTAGGCTTTGCAGGTTATTTGAATAAGTTATTTGCAGTTCAAAGATTGGAATGGAAAAATGAGAGGCACCAATGGTGAGCTAACTCCCCAGACCCCTTCTTATTTTTCTCTTTTATGTAGGAAACCAAGACTATTACAGCTGTCTTTACTTTCTTAGTAAATTTCTCACTAAATGAAAAGAGTAATGTTAAAGCATTTTTTGTTTCTTGCTAAGTGCATTCATTTTACTAAAACATTGTGGACAGCTGCCATGATAGGCAAGGGAGGGATGCTGGCAGACAGTGAACAGATTCTTGCCATCAGTGCAGTGCATCAGGACCAGTTGGAGCCTTAAGAAACTGTATTAGGAGCACAGACCACCATGAAACACGGCTGAAGGCTTTTCAAGCTTGGGAGGCCCTATGAGGAGGTGATACATCAACTGAGACCTGAAGGATGTACAGGACTCAGTGTCTGGGTACCTGCTGTGCTGTCAATACCTGAGTATTGGACCTGGAGTGTTGGTCATGGACTTGAGAGTTTTCTTGTGCTTTAAATGCTTACTTTCAAACAAACATGACGTTATTTGGACGGGAATCACCTTGATTTGGGAAAGTGTCTAAACTGATGAGACAAGAAAGGAAAAACCTTACTGCCAAAACCAATTTTCTGGAATTGAGATGTATCAGGAATGGGATAGTACTGAGTCTTCCTTTCCCTTGGTCTAACAAATACAGAAGCCACGTTTGGACATGTGTGGATGACAGCTGCAAAGACTCTCTTTGCTTGGCCAGTGGCTATTTGTAATCGGCTGACTCTGTGTGAGTTGACGTGCAAACCTTTGGGATAGATGCAGAGGTCCATGTGACTAGGTTTCTAATCTCACAAGCTAAAAGCAGTAGCAGGGGAAATCGAACACTTGGAAGACTCAGTACATGGCAGGAGCCTGTTCCTGGTGAATTAAATATCTGATTTCTAGTTGAAATGATTTTGTCCTTTTCATGTACATGGATACTAAAATGTGATTTACAACAGAGCTGGATTCGAGGCCTCCTTGCCAGCGAGGTTATTAAATTAGAGTTAAACCCCCAAACAATGTCTTACAATTGCTATTATAAAATACCACTTTAGATGTATGCCTTGTATTCTTCCTAGAGTAAATTCTCTCCAAAAGAAATGGGAGACATAAGTTAGCAAGATGTAAGTGGTTATGAGCAGGTGCTGAAAGCCAAGCTCTTCTTTCCATTCCCTGCTGGTCCTCTCACCCCTCCCAACAGTGCCTTTGTACAACTCCGAAAGACACAAGGTAGTGTGAAAGCCAGCGGCACAGGCCTCCTTACTCAGATCTCCTGAGACTCCTCTGCTGACGCTAGTTCCTGAAGGATTAGTTGGAATTCTAACCAAAGTGCCCATCTTATTATTATTTGCCTTTGGGTGACTTTCAACCTTTCCTTAGTTTCTCCATGGACTTAAATGGTTTCTTGGGCATTAAATACTGACTTTCAAATACCATGACATTATTTGTGTGGGATTTGCCTTGATTTGGGGACGTGCCAAAATAGATGAGACAAGAAAGGGAAGCTTAGAGATGACTTAAGGAGACAGATCTTCCTCTCCTAGATTTTCTTTCCTTCTTGTTCTCTGGACTGAAGGATCTGCTCACTCTGTTGTGGTTCTCAGGGACTGATACAAAACTGACATAATCGTAAATTACATTGAAGTATTGGGTTACCATGTTTTTAAGGCCATTTTCCTCTATGTATTGGTAAAATAGCCAAGACGGGTGTCAAGTCTCTATTTGATGGATCAGTAATCCAACAGGACATGAGATTTGTCCAAGGCTAGCATCAAGGAAGTAGCAAAGATATGCTGTACCTTGGCCTCTTCTGTTTCCCAGGGAAGTCCTTTTAGTGTGGAAAACCAAACTTTTAGTATGCACAGACATTGCTTCTATCATCTGCTCCTAGACTTTCTCACTGTCTAGTTTCTCATTTCATCCTTCTTTGAAAATCTATTTCTGATTTCATGGTTTAGCTGTATAACATATTTACATTTTAAAAAGGACCATGTAAGGCCCTTAGTCTTGGGGTGAGCTTCAGTAATCTACATATACTTAAGGCCATGTGTGATTCCCAGCATGCACACCTGCACACACACACAGACACAGACAGACAGACAGACAGACAGACAGACACACACACACACACACACACACACACACACACACACACACATCCCTCTGAAGGACCCTTGCTGCTTGATGATGGGGATGATAACAATGATAAAGATACAAATAACTAATAACCATTGGCCATTAAGTGGACAACACAAAAGACCTCTTGTAAGCCTCTACACCCTTTGTTCCAACCCAATGGATCTTGTAAATGTAAAGGCTGAGGTCTGAGCCTGGATCTTGTTATCTTTAAGCTTGACCTTGGTCAGGATCTCACACTGTCTTCAACGGGAAGAAGGGAAGCACATGGCAGCAGAACCCTTGAACTCCTAGAAAGCTCCCTTTTTACCATGAAGGCTACGTGTGTTTCTGCCAGTCCAAAATATGACAACAGTCACAGACTAGCAGCTGAACTGTAAAACCACAACACAGAATGAAACCCTAGAATTGTTGACACACATTCCTGTCCCTGATAAAGTAATCCCTTCCTCCAGCGCCTGCCAAAGGATCTGTCTGACATGTGTTTATGCTTCTTTTCCTACAGGAGGAAATATAAGAAAACGTCCCAGAGGTAAGCGCATCTTTCTGGGAGAGAAGAACCTTCTGGGGTGGGGTCGGCTGTGTTGTGATTCAGCTCTTCCCAGGTTTGGCTTGTGGTACATTGGAATCGTAATAAACAATCCTTGAGTTCTCAGTGAGTTGCCTGCTTTATCTCCCAATTGTTGCTACTGCTATAAATTAAAATTAATTGTATGTTGTACGGTGCATCTCAGTGGGTAGACAGCTCATGAGAGTAGATCCTGTGGATTCATTACTGTTATCATTACTGTTATATTACTGTTATCAAGTGATTTTTCCAATACTTTGACCAAGAAGGGACTAGGCTGAGAGGACAGTTGGGAGGTGATGCTTCCTGGGTGAGGAACAAAGACACTTTACATGCATTTTGGATTCTCATTCGCCTGAGTCACTGAGGAAAAGCTGCCCAGAAATAGAGTCTATTGGAGCATTGGAGCAAGGGCAGCCTTTTGATTTGACTGTAGGAAGGGTGATTTCAAGAAGAATCTGTCATGTTCTCTAAGCGTACCTACTTACACAAGGTCCTGGCCTGGCTCTGGGCTGTGCTTTGCAGGCACTTTGGTGAGGGACCTTGAAGCTCTTTGGCACACACTGGCTTTGCCCCATGTGGATACAATACTCCAACCTGCATCCTTTGCATTTGCCATTCCAGTGCGTCTTATCAGTATTTGAGCAAATCCCAGCTCTCACAGGCATATGTGATGGCATCTCCTATTACCCTGCTCCTTCAGCAGAAGGTGCTTCCTAGTGTCGAGGGGCATGGGTATTTGTGCATGTACACAAGTGATCCATGCAGGGAAAGTGGGTACAACCTCTAAGTGATGGAATAATAAGTGAACTTGAGAAATGTTATGTGCACCGTGGTCAGATTGATCGATTGATTCATGCTTTGTCTGATGCATATTTAAAGTTTCCAATATGATGTTTTGATATATGAACGCATGGTAAAATAATGACTACAGTTGAGAAATTCAGCCTATGCTTTACTTCACATGTGTGATACTTCATTTTGGTTTGTTTGAAACAAGGTCTCCCTCTGTATCCTAAGATGAGCTAGAGTTCACTCTGCAGTGGACAGTGTCCTTAAACTAATTGCAACCCTTTAGCATCAGCTTTCTGAGTGCTGGGGGTAAAGACATGAGCTACCATGCCCAATTTGTTCATTCAGGCACTGTGTTTTAGTGTTTTGTTTTCATAATCCTATTAGAGATGATGGCACACACAGCCTTCTATGACCTCTTTAACGTCACCAGCAGCACATCTTGCCACTGCCAACATTCTCCCTAACTGTATAAACTTTCTCTATGGCCTTCTGGTTCTAATTCTAACCATGATGGTAGCTGCCTGTTGGGGAGGGGATGGTTTCTTAGGAAGAACTTTGGTGATCTTTTCATGCATGTATTTACATGAGGCTTATCTGTGGGAATAGACCATGTGTGTCTGGGAACCTTTCTGATGTGATGCAGGGAAAAAGTATTAACATCAAAGTTACCCAGGACAACAAGGAGGAGGGTGGATAGATACTGTGTGTACTGCCCGTGGTTGGGAGAGATGCACTTGCAGACACTTTCTTTTGGCTTAGGCTAGTCCTTCTCTGACTCAAACTAGCCCCCTCTATTAGATAATGCTCTGAGATGTCTGCCTTCTGTGTGTCGCATAGCTGCTTCATCTTTTTCTCTTCCTCTGTATTTAATGATGGATGTCTAGTGTATGATACCTTTTGGTTCATCTGCCACATGCCTGAATATTGTTCTCTCCTACTAAATGTTGTTACATGAAGAAGTACTGCTAATTGTTCTTATAGACTGAACCTTTGAGTTGATTTTCCATGACCCCATTACTGTTGATAGCACTAGGGAGATGGGTCCAATGGAATCCTATGCAATTTAACTTTGAGTTGATTAAAATAGAAACAAAGTATTTTCTTATGACATATACACTTGATACTTTATATACTAAATGATGTCATGGGATCGTCCCAGGAAAGGTGAATTAATTTTGGAAGAATCGGGTTGGAGTGTCATGGTGGAATGGAAGTCAGGACAAGAGTGCTAACATTCACCACAAATAGACTTTGAACAAATAATGCCATCAACTCCTCCTGTCTTAGTGGTCTTCATTCAGGAGACTCATTAGGGATATAATTAACACCAGTGCTAAAATATCCTATGCTACTGAACTTGTAAAGTACATTCCAGAGAAATAGGCATGCATGGGCCTTTCGTTTCCAATTGTTTAAAGTCTACAATTTAGCCTAGAAGACAAGGGTTGGCTCTTCATTTGAGTTCAGTATTATACATTTAAATGGATTATATCAAGAGGAAAACCATTGGTACAAATAAAAGTTTTCAATGGTTTTAACAAAACATCTTTAGACAGACATTTATTATCAACTTTTCTAATCAGTGTCATCTAGAAGAAATTCGTGTGTTCTGTGGTTTCCAAGTAAAGTCTGCAGTCCAAAGACGTTATATGCAGCCGGACGATGTGAGTTACTGAGAGGAAAGTTGGCTACAATTTGAAGGCTTCCTGGACGTTGCTACCCTATTACAAATGTTGTTGGCTTACACAGCCATCTACACACTTCTGTCTTGTCTACGTTCGTTGGGTTCATGGTAGTAATTGCATGAGAACCACTGAGCAGAATATAAATTAATCACTTGGAATGGAGGGTACTATATTTTTCAGTAGTAAAATGTGATTGACATTTTTTTTACATGGATTCGTCAGGGATATGAAACAGTTCAGTATCCCCTCAATTGTATTTTAAATCGTATTTTAAATTGTATTTTAAAGGGAGACAGACAGGTGGGTAGAGCTGTTCAATCTTGTCAACGTTCAAATTACTATGGCTATTTATGAAAGCGTATTTTTGCATATCTGTTGTGAAAGCTCTTATATTTTTTATTATATTACAAGAATAAAGACTGCACTGTTCTAGCTTTATCAATGCTTAATGCAATTTTATTAATTATAAATTATAAATCTATTAATTAAGGCCAGTTTAAACTCTTCTACTCCAAATATTTTTCATATTAGATCAATCTATGTTCTACTGTTGTATTATAAATATTAAAATGTTCTCAGTACAGTGGCTCAAAATAGCCATTTCATTTCGTTCATGATTTTACGGTTAGGAAATTCAGGTTGGGAACTGTCAGGATGGTTTGAATGTGACCTAACTGGTGTCAGCTGGGGTTGCCTTGCAGGAGGGCTTTGTCAGTCATGGCCAGACCTCTGGTGCTCCATTTCTCTGGTGGTCCTGCCTTCCCAGCATCCCTCTCAACTCACAGAGATTTCAATCTCCAAATATTTCCACTTATTCCTACTGCATGATAGTCTCAGGAAAATTACACTTCTTGTGTGGCTTCTAGAGCTGAGTGGCCCAAGTGGCCACAGTGGAAGCTACTTGTGTCTCAGTTGTTACCTGAGGTGGCACACTGCTGGCAAAGAGTCACTTTTACTGTGCCTTATTGTTTAGTCTATCAGCACACCTGAAAGTTTAATAATTTGTGGCCTTCTTGAACCCCTGTAGCTGACCTTTAACTACTTCCAGAGTGACTTTGCCCGAGGCTTTTCTAGAAGCTCTGGATCATCTTTGTTAGATGAATGGTAGGCAATTTAAGTCTATTGTTCCACTAACACGAGTTAGGTACTATTCTGCTTAACTATGTGTTTGCCAACAAGGTTCCTTTGGGGTGGAAGTAGCTGGGAATTCTTTTTCATGTTAGAAATAATTGTATCATTGTGGGTAACAGTGGCTTTTGAATTTTAAATGAAGTTATTTGTTTACCATAAACCTTTTTCATTTCTTTATTTGTGTGTATATATCTGAGGATGCTTGCTCATGGCATGATGCTTATGGGGAGGTCAGAGAGCAATGAGAAAGGGTCAATCTTCTTTTTCCATTTTGTGTATCCTGGGGAATGACCTTGGGTTATCAGTCACCTTTATACACTGAGCTCTTGCCAGCCCTGTTACCTCACTGCATTTTTAGCCAAATAAAACTGGTGTTTTAGTGTCAGAAAACTAAATGGTATGCATGCTCTATAAATTTCCTATTGTGTAGGTTTGATTTGGACATCAAGGAAATTATAGCTAAGTGTCCATAAATAATCTTTTTTTTTTTTTTAGAATTTTTCTTTTTCTTTTTCTTTTTCTTTTTTTTTTTTTTTTAGGTTTTTCGAGACAGGGTTTCTCTGTGTAGCCCTGGCTGTCCTGGAACTCACTCTGTACACCAGGCTGGCCTCGAACTCAGAAATCCGCCTGCCTCTGCCTCCAAAGTGCTGGGATTAAAGGAGTGCGCCACCACCGCCTAGCTAGAATTTTTTTTTTTTCTGTTTCGTTTCACGTATACATTTATTTATGGCTCAAAGCTATATTAAAGAAAAACCATATACCTGCTTTCAAGTAATTATCACCCTATTCCAGCTCAACAGAGGGAGTTATCATTCTTGAAGTAATTCATAAAGTGTAAGGCAGAGCTTAGTCCAAGGGAATGTTCCCAGTGGCATTGTTAGTATCAGTGGAAAGCTGCTTATTTCTTCAAAACCAGAAGCCCAGTAGAAGGTGTGCAAGGGCACAGCAGGTCTGAAGCAAGCATCTTTCTGCACAGGAAGCCTCACTGACCTGGGTTTGAACTCAACACAATTAAAGGGAGCCCTGATTTGCTGTTGGAATGAGACTTGTCCAGGAGGTCCAGCTGGAGAGGAGCAAAGAATACACCTGTTTCCAGGAAAACTTCTCACCAGGTTGTTCTCAATAGAAAATCAACCTCAAGTCATCAGCCTGAGAAGTCAGCATCTTTGAGGAAGCATGCCAGATTGTATAATCATAGAGACCTAGAAATCATATAATCCTCCCAAGCTGCTCTTGAAAAATGTGATTTCTATCCTAGATGATATAACAAGATGAATCCATGTCTGATTTTATTGACATACATTTATGCAGATACATTTAGATAAAACTATTAATGAAATTTAAATTTTCCAGAAATTTTCAACAGGAACATGTTTAGATATCATTTTACTCTCCAACTGTCTGATGTGGATCATATCTCAGTAAAGATTTCTATGTCAAAAATGCTTCCAACAAACATTTATGCCTGCATATGCATGCAGGCGTATGCACACACACAGCACACACCTTTTTCTTTTCTTTTTTTAATATTATGGGTTATTATCTAATCTGTGATTGGTCAGAATGTTAAGGGGAGAAACCGGAGTAAATCTCAAGTTACCTCAGCAGCTATATGGCTAATCTTGATTGTCTACGCGGTGACACTTCAGAGTTTGGTCATGATGTATTAGATTTAGAGTTTTTAGCATTACTAGAAAGCCTGTAATGTTTAGCATAATAGTTTTGGTTGTTTGTCTTAATTCTATCTCTACTTAGATAGTTTAGATAGAAGTTCTGCTTCTGATTATATCTGTATTATAAATTTGCTTCAGCTTTCCTGTCGTTCCTGTGGTACTCCCTTCAAGTCACCCCAAGCTCCAGTTTAGCTGAACAGCTTTCTATTCTGTCTGCCTGTTTTCTTCAATTTTCTTTATTAATACCCTTTCCATAATTTTTATTCTTCTACATTAATTTCTCTAAACAAGTTTCATTGTGATATTTTCACACTTACAGATGATAGTTGATCCTGTCCAAGCCTATGGCCTTCTCTTGTCCCTTGCCCAGTCATATTTCTACCCCCCCCCATCTCCCTCTATTTTCAAGACTTTTAAAATAAGTATAAGAGAAAATGTGGGTATTTTTCTTCCTTCTTTCTAGAGTTTTGCTTTTTACAATCTTAGCTGCTTAAATCATATTTTTTTTTTCACCAAGATTCAATTTAGAAGCACTGTCTTTCAGCTAGAGATCTTCTTAGATGTTTCTACCTAAAATGAATTCTGCTTTCCCAGTTCCTTGCTGATTGGATCCTGGGCACAAGAGTTAGATGTTTGTTGTTCTTGGAATAACTGCAAGATTTTAATATTTTGAGTGACAAATGTAATATGCTGAAGTATGGTGGTTATTGTAGGCATTTATTTTTTTTAAAAATTCACTATATTTTATTTGTTTGTTGCTGGTTTGGGTGGTGTTAGTAGTGTATATGTGCATGTATGTGCGTGTGTGTGTGTGTGTGTCTGTGTGTCTGTGTAGAGGGGATACACACATAAGCATGTGCATATATATGCCATGGTGTACTTGTGGATGTCAAAGGACTGCTTACAACAGTTGACTCTCTGCTTCCACCATGATGATCCTAGAGATTGAACTCGGGTCATCAGGCTCAGCAACAAGTGCCTTTTCCTGCTGAGCCAACTTGCTGGCCCCGGGATATTTCTTAAATATCGTTTGAGCTTATGAAGAATGAGATTTGTATTCTCCATATATTTTTATCCTGGTTCAGAACTAAAGTCAGTGATTCTATGTATAAATAATCTCTGATTGACAAATGACTCATGCTTGCAAATGGTGTTTGTATTTCACTGCGTAATCCTATGTCCAGACTCCTATTTGGCTGTTGCACTGGCCAGCATGGTGGCCTGTGAGGTCAGCAAGACAGATGGTATGCACGGGGAGAATGTGAAAGTGGATCCTTGCTTGGATCCTTGCCTCTGCTTTTCTCCTTTGGTTTCTCCACCGTGGGGCTGTAGCTTTGAGTGGAAATGCATAATGCCTTTGTTCTACCTCAGTGCTCCAAGCTTTATTTTCCTGTTCTGATCATCAAGCTGGGACATGTTCAGAGCAGTGTCTCACATATTTAAAGAGGATTTTTTTGAATGTTGGGACACGTGACTGTTGATTGCTTGGCTCTTCTGTGATGTTTTGCAGAGTGAGTTTCAGAATCATTGCATAGGTTTCATAATGAGGTCCAAACGCATCTCTCAGGGCATCAGCAACTCCGAAGATGGGAGATCACTGTGATTCTCAAGTTATGCCCAGAGTTTTAACTGGCAAAAAGAAGCCTATCTCTAGACCCATCTTAAGCTCAGTGTCTGGGATATGTAAGGATGGAATCAACTGGTCCTTTGCTGATAAATTGTGACATGGAAGCATAAGCCTAATGAACCCCTTTCTCTCCCAGTTGTTTTTGGCTGTGAGTGTTTTGTCACAGCAATGGCAACCCTAAAATGAGGTAGGTTAAGCCTACAGAAAGTACAAAGGTTGGAAGAATGTTTTTTTTGAAATTTCATTTTTTTTCCTCTGCCTGTTATTCTTTTCCTTTTTAAAGGTCAGGGTCTCAAGTAGCCTAGGCTGGCCTCAAATGCTTTATGTAAATGAAGATTTCTGCTTCTCTTGCACTCACTTCTGAAGGGCTAGGATTACAAACATATACCACCTTACTAGTTGGTATGGTACCCAGAGTTGAATACAGGGCCTTTTTTGTGCTGCTGAGTTGTAACCCTGTTCCCTTTTGTTCTTCCCTTAAAAGGAAAATTTTTTTGAAATGTTTTTGTATCTGTTCTTAACCAAAAAGCTGAAGCCCCTAGGAGAGTTTAATGATGGTATCTTTTAAGAGCTATATTTATACAACATGATTCTGATTCAAGTGAAGGAAATCCTCCCCCTTACCACCCACTTCTTCAGTTTTACAAATCATGTACTTTTTGCTTAACATCTTCAAGTATTTTGAAGCCATATGATCAGTCTTCTGTAAATCCATAGTTCTTTGTTCATAAAAATAGAAACAGAGAAAAGGAAATTCACCCTGGGTTTTCTATCTTGTTTGATGTATTACTACCTTTTCAACATTCATGAGATCGTTGCCTGAATTTTTTCACATTCTGTCACAACTGGAATTTGGAACATTTATTCCTTTAAGTTTTGCATGCCATAGACAGGGAATAAGGATGAAGAATTCCAAGCAAACTGGATAGAGGTGAATAAATGGAAGATGTACTTGGGAGAAGTCATGCCTGTGGCATTTTTCAGCCAAAGAGTTAGTGGAGTGAAAGTTTGGGGTAATGATCAGGGTGTTGGATATTTGGGCTGAAATCTGAGTCCTCTCAGTAACCCTATGGGATACTCAGGGATATGTATGGTTCCCTTTAACTACTAGAATGGGTTTCTTCTCTTTCATTTGCAAATAGACTTGCTTTCTGGGGTTCTTATGAGCTCAGAATGAAATAGAAATGGCATGTGTAAATCACATGGGAATTGTTGGTACATGGATAGTGGTTTGTCACTGACCACCTAGGTCATCCCTCAGAGAGGATGCCAGGATTCAGGGCCTTCTGAGAAATGCTGTGTTGTGTCTCAGGTCGCCCAAGAGTGCTGGTAGGATAACTAGGCCTTGAACTTTAGTGGCTCTGTGAGAGCAGGGGCTTAGTCTCATTTACTAAACTGTAAAATCAGCCTCAACAAATTGCTCAGAGTACATAAAGTAGGACTAAAACACTGTTGAGGATGAAGGGGGCAGGAGAGCAAGATACATGGGGCCTAAAGTAGGAAAGTTTTCCAGGGCCCGGGCCTGTGTGGCTATGGGATATCTCCACAGGAGAAAGCACTCGCAACCATGTTCTCTGCCCTTTCTTTCTTTCTCTTTCTTCTCTTTCTTTCTTTCTTTCTTTCTTTCTTTCTTTCTTTCTTTCTTTCTTTCTCCCTTTCTTTCTTATTTTTGAATCAGAAATTATGTCCTTTAACCTTCACAATGTAAATAGCATTTCACTGGTTGATGCATCTATTCTAGATTCCAGATACCCAGCTCTAGGACCTATGTTTCTTGAAGTAGAAAGCCTTTATGAATTACTTGCTCTCTCTAAGCTAATAATAATTTTTGAGTGAATGGAGAAATCACCCCAAAGAACATTTAGCAATGGGTAAAGATGTTTATAGTTGTCACTTTTCTTTTCTCTAAAACTTATTGTGTGTATGTGGGTGCCTGCACCATAATGTACATGAGGAGATCAGAGAGTGAGGTATTCCAGTCATTGCTTCTGAGGCTGACTACTGATATCTAGTGAACTGATACCCTGGCTGAGAAAATAATAAGGAATTATCCAAAATATTAGCAGTACTGAAGCTGACAACCTTGATTAAAGCTTCACTTTGGTACTGGAGAGATGGTTTATTTGGGTAAAGCATTTACCATTCAAACATGAGGAGCAGAGTCCAGATACCCAGTACCCACAAACATGGTAGCTTGGTGGCTCACCAGTAACCCCAGTAATCCTAGAGGTAGATACAAAGGATTCCTAGAGCAAACTGGCTAGCTAGACTGCCTGAATCACAGAGTCCTAGGTTCAAGCGGTAGACCATATCTCAATGTGTAGAGTGGAGAACAATTGGAGAAAGCACCCAATGTCACCCTCTGGCTTCCACACTTACAAGCATAAATTGTATGCATACCTGCACATACACATTAGAACATACATGCTTATGTAAACATGAAACTTAACTTTTCAATAATTTGAAAATTGAATAACAGTTAGACATGGTGGTACATTCTTGTCACACTTCCTTGGGAGGCAGAGGTAGAAGAATTGTAGGATCCTGGGAAATGAGACCACCCTGGGAAATATAGCAAGACCTTGTCTCAAAACAGCTACAACCTCAACATTGGCAAAAGAAATGGCATAGGGAGGAGGAGAGAGGGAGAGAGTGGAGAGGGAAAGAGAAGAAGAGGAAGAGGAGGGGGGAGAGAGAATAGTATTTACCATATGAAACTGTGGTGAATTTAAATAAACAAAAGTGAGAACAATGTGTACCTTCAAGTGTATAATATTTTAGCTTCTATTAATTATTCCAGTTTAGCTTATAATTTGCCCAGTATATGCATATGTAGCTCAGTATAAGGTTTACAAGGCTTGGTAAGTGCTCTTAAATTTCACAAGAAAAAAACATTTTCAATTCTTTTATAATGCATCAAAGGGGATTTTCAATTGAAGAGATACTGTTATTTGGTTCATATACATTCAGCATACTCTATCCTGAAAGAAGTCAGAAATCCTGAGGTCCATATGCTAGTCTGCTTGTTCCCCCGAAGTATAAAATTACAGATCTTAACAGAAACAGCTGGCACTATTGCATATTCACCAAGGAGGCAATAAAACAAAACATCCTATACATGTGGAGTACAGAAAGTAAATTACCAGAATACTCTTAGCAAAAACTAGTAGCTGGAAAGCAAGCCAAAATATAAAGTGAATGGATTCCTCCTTAGTATACCCAGGCTACAAAATTATCCATTGAAATTAGTGCCAATCCAGTAGCAAGACGGGTCCCTTGAAAGCATGGCTAGCAAGGGAGTTCTGCAAGTTGCTCTGACTCTGAGATCTATGATCACTGTGCTCTGTCACTCGGGAACCAGCTCCTTCTGTTGTTGCCTCTCTAAACGCAAATCAAAGTCTTGTGGATTGACTTCTGTAATCATCCCCTTACTCTGCAGGAAGTATCTATCATCAGATCATTATCAAAGGCTCTGTAGGATTAGCCTAGCAGTTGAAGAGCTTAAGAGAGCTCAGTGATGATGGCTGCAATATATGCTGTGAGATCATCTCCTCCTGTTCTTCGGCTGGATCTATGGTTGTTCCAGATCTGCAGAACCTTTGTCAAAGTGCCATGAGGATGCTATTAACTGCTAGCATGCCATACTGTTAGGAACGGCACCATCTTAAATAGTTAGCAATGTCACTCATGGCCAGTTATTAGGAAAGAATTGGGACAGGAGAAGGAGGGAGAAAATTAACCCTTTTGATAAAGTTGACAATGCCCAACTAATGGATTAGCAGGAGTTTCATTCTTTCAAAAGACAGCGACTCCTTTTTGGAAATGGAGGCTCCTTATAGCTGTACAATACCAGTGCTGCTAAAGGTGGGATGGTGCAGTGGAGGCCCATTAGCACAGCCATCCATTAAAACTGTTTTGTGTCCAAAGGGGTATGCTAACTCTATGCTTTCACCTGTTTGCTTGGCATCTTCCTCCCCCTGCTGATTTCACCGCCATCAAGAAATGTGCACTTGGAGTGTGATTTGGGGACTTGGAGATGAGGTCTGATGAAGCCATTGTGAAGCTTAAACTGCTCCCCATTTAGTATCATTATTTTGAATAAAAAGAAAATTTCCTCACATTAGTCTCTTGTATAGAGAGCGAATCCTGTTTAAAGATACTTGTTGCTTCCGATTGATGGGACAGATGATTTCTCATCCTTCACATCAGTGGCTAGCTTCTGTCACTGCCTTCTGTGCAGCATTAGAGTGTCATAATTATACCAAGAGTGCAGAAGCAAGATATTGCCACAGCATGCATTTGGAGCATGAATTTGGAGGTCTGGGATCTGAGCTTAAATCTAATTTCCATTGTTCTTTGGCAGCATTCTTCAGATAATTAAATGCTGGTTCCAGCATAGCCTTGGTAGGGACAGAATGACATGGTTCCTGCCCCTGGAACAGGGCCAGCAGGTGTGGGCCTCCAGGAATGTTGTGGCTGCTATGGGCATAGGGCTTGTTTGTATAATAATGCACATATTTTATGTTCCTCCTTCAAGGAGTGTCCTCCCTGTTAATGATGCCATGATAATCAAAGACAGAGTGCCGGAGGTGAAGGTGTGTCTAATGTCTCAATAAAATGGTAAACTCTGGGACATCCAGGACAGCCCTTAAGGCTGTGGAAAAGAACTCTAAAGACATAAGTTTGAAAATATATAACTTCTCAACTATGCAAAAATATAAGGATGCAGTATGAATTATATAAGGGACTTCGAGAATATAAAGAAACAGAAGCAGCTGCTCTGTAAGCCAACTTATCAGAAAGATACTGAGGAAGGAGATTTGTTTTTTGTTTAAATTATCTGTCTACTGGGTAATGTGAAGTACTGAAACCAGCTACTATAACTGACTTAGAATTAAGACGTTAGGTCCACTAGTATGCTTTCACTGAGATTGGTTGTGCCAGAATTTGGTCCATATATGTTTAGGAATATAATATGTTCTTGGTTAATTGTTCCCTTTTTAAAGCTTAGGTATCATTTTTCATCTCTCCTGATAAGTTCTAGTCTCTTTAGACTCTTGTTGGATACTAGGATAGAGGTACCTGCTTCCTTCCTGGTCCAGTTTATCCTGAGAATACTTTCTGTAGATGTATATCTTTCCAACTGAGGGATGCTTTATTCTATGTCTTGTGGAAGATCTGGTCTGTGCTCTTGACCAGAGGTTCTTCTTTTTTATCTAAGCCTATAGATGAAGCATTTGGTCTTATCATGATATTTCACAGTTCCTGCCTGCTTTTTATCCTGTGTTTTAAAAAATGTTATATTCTTTGCCTGCGTAGTCAAATTCCTCTATTTTCAAGCCCTTGTATACTGTCTTCTGCTTGATCCATTCAACTTATAAGACTTTCCACTGAGTTTCCTAATTGGGTTGTTGAGTTTTTCAATTCTGTTTGAGTTGTCTTTGATATTTGTATATATTTACTTAATTGCTTCCAAATCCTGAGTCATATTTGTCATTTCCTTCAGCCATATATTTTCCTCTTAGATACCATGTAGACATTTGTTATTATCTTCTTTAAGTTTATTAAGCTTTGAGTTGCTTTGCTTTGGTTTTGTTTGTTTGTTTTTCTCTCATTTAACCCCCCTGAATTCTTTGATAAAATTCATGATTGTTCTTTGAAATTCTTTGTCTTGGTTCGTCTAGGTAATTCTTACTTGAAAACATTTCTATAGCTGAAAGAAAGTCACTTGGTTGCTAATGACTTGCTGTCTTTGTTTATAAGGCATGGCCTCACTGCCTCAGGTATGTTAAACAGAAGCAGATTATCACTCTAAGGGCCATAAGCAAAGTAAAGAGGACTCTTAAGGAAGAGTGGGGAGTGGGGGAGAATTGAAGGCCCTGAAATAGATGGGAACCCCACAGGAAGACCAATGGAGTCAACTAACCTGAACCTCTAGGAACTCCCAGAGACTGAGGCACCAGCTAAAGAACATAGATGGGTTAGAAGGAGGACCCTGGCACATATGTGACAGGAATGGAGCTCAGCCTCTGGTGGCTGCCTTGTCTGTCCTCAGTGGGAGAGGATGCGCCTAGTCTGAGGGAGACTTAATGTACAAGATTGGGGTGCCTAATCTGGGGGGAACTTAATATACAGGGTTGGGTTAGGGGTGGGGGGTTGGGAGTGGGAGAGCAGGGCCCATCCTCTTGGAGAAGAAGGGATGGGGGTTGGGGAAAGAGATTCTGTGAGGGGAGACTAGGAGAGGAAGCAGCTTTTGGGATGTAAAAAAAAAATGGAAAGAAAAAAAGAAAAAAGGTCATCTTTCAGAAAGATCCATAAAAAGGTCTTGAACCTCTCCTCCCACAATGCAGCTCAGATTCCTGACTACTTGAGCATGAGATGAGAATGGAGGATTAGCATTCTAGAAAATTCCCAATTGTTGTCTCTTGGTGGCACATCTAATTTATGAGGCTCACTGGTAAAGTGTGCCAGCCTTCTTCTTAATATCTCCTAGATCAGCAGCGAAACCCCCTTGTCCCTGGGTTGGTAGTTGCTGCTCTCTCATTATTTCTTGATTGTCTTGCTTCAATCAAGAAATAATTTTGTTCATTGCTTTTAGGAATGTTTTATAAAAACTGATTTTCATCATTGTTAGCTTTTTCTATCTATTCTTCTATTACTTTCTGCTTTTATATATAACTTATATATAACTTCCACTCTTCTATTTACTTTGGGCTTAATTTACTTTTTATTTTCTCACTTCCTGAGATGAAATGTGGAGTGCTTGCTTCAAACCTTGGCTCCTTAATGGTACAAGAGTCTAAGCTGCACAGGTCTCCCAAGGGCTTTATTCCTCTGTACTTCTCCGGCTCTATCTAGAGTTGTTATCTTGATCAGGTCAGATTCCTGCTTGCTGTCTTTGCAGTCAACACATATGCTCCTTCATAGAGGAGACTAGAAGGAGGAACTTCATAGAAGAAAATCATAGCATCAAGTTAGTGGAAGCCAGTTTGACTTTTGACCAAATCTTTCACATGGCTACATGATTTGCCAGTTCGTAAGCAGATGTCTGTGCTAGGGCAGACAGCTGAGTGAATGAGGATAACTTGTGGGTTTGGGTAGACGGGATATCTCTCTCTTTGTCCTGCCTAATGTTCATGGTCTTAGAGAGCTCTCCTATTGCCATTAATAGGAAGAAAAGTCATTACAAAAATAAGGAGGAAAGTATTATATTAAAAAAGCCACTTCTAGAGCAAATCCTTGTGGGTTAAATTTATAATAAAGAGCAGTGGGACAGAGTGGCCCCACTTCTGAGCTGGTTGTATTCCCTTTGAGCTCATCCCTCCTTAGAGTTTCTTGGGAGGCCAGGCTGCCCTTCATGCCCATTTCCATAGAGGCCTTGGCCACCTTGCCTTAAACTCAACTGACCAGATGCCTGTAGCTGAGGAGGCGGGGGGTGGGGGTGGAGGGGCTAGGAGGGTTTGTTGTGTTTTCTCTTCCCAGCACAGCAGTGACCACTAAGGCCATAGACAAGAGCTACTCTCTGGTGCATGCTCCACATATCAGAAAACACAGACTCCTTACTGCTTTTGAGTTTCTATGTCTTGAGAAATGAAAACTTTTACATGTGTGGATATTTTTTTTAAAAAATAACTTTGTTATTATTGTTGTTTTTGTTGTTTATTATTATTACAACAACTTTTGGCAGCTCATTGAAAGGCAGAAGAATTATAATACACCTCAGAGGAAATGGAGGATTCCCTAGAAAATTAATTTTGGGGAATCTGTTAATTTGTAAGTCATTCACAATGAACATTTGGAACAAAATATAGGGTTTTAAAATTCCATTTTGAACTCTATACTGGTAATATTGATTGCAAAACAAGCAAAATAATTAAGAAAGCTAGCCTAAGGAGAAATTAAACTTTGCTTTGAAATACCAATAACTATGGCAGTGATAATCATAGTAACCGGTGATCACTGTGT
Organism: Grammomys surdaster; assembly: GCF_004785775.1. Taxonomy (NCBI): domain Eukaryota; kingdom Metazoa; phylum Chordata; class Mammalia; order Rodentia; family Muridae; genus Grammomys; species Grammomys surdaster. The sequence continues at coordinate 1,056,801 of NW_021621002.1, forward strand.
TCCTGGCCTTAGCTAAATGATTAATGTACTTACCTCATTTGATTTTTTTCTACCACCTCTGGGGTGAGCATTATTATTGTTCTCATATTATGCCTAAGAACTCCTGAGTCTTAGCAAAGTTCAGGTAGTTTTCTAGGGACAGATATCTATGGGGTCTGCTTCTCACAAGGCTGGTTTACTTTATGACCCCAACTATTAATTTTTATGACATCTTGACACTCTTTAACCTTGGACATATTGAGAGAAGATGGCAAAAATGTGGCTGTAGCTTGATGTTTACACTGAAACTCATCAGTGTGTATTAGTTTCATTTTGATGAGGGTAATTTGGACATCTGTTTAAGCCCTGTGCCTTTCCTTTGTGTTTTAAACCAGACATGACAAGGGCCTGCTATGCATGATTGTGTTAGGGAGGGGAGAAAAGCTCTTTTTTGCAAAAATTTAGAATATCAATGCAAACAGTGTCAAGGAGAATGTCCAAATTTCTCAACCACTTCTATGCTAAGCGGAGACCTTCTACCAGATCTGTGTTTCTATTGAGGCAGATCTACATCCTGACACAAAACAGCTGTTCTTCCTCACTGGGGCTTCTGGTTGAGTCATAACTGGAGATGCTGCTAAGAGGAGGAAGAAGGCTCTCCAGACACTCCAGCCTCTTCTGTTTGGTCACAAGAAAACGTGAGTGCTCTTCTGCTGTTAGCAACCCATAGACCATCTGGATTTTCTTGCTCTTTCTTGTGATATCGAACGTGCCCTTTCTAAAGAAGGGGTGTGTCTTAATTATTAAACTTTTCTTTTGGCTGGAAAAAAAATCTGACCAAAAAAAAAAAAAAACCCGTAAGTAAGAAGTTTACTGGTGTACAGTTCCAAGTTGATATGGTTTGTCATATTGGGGAAGGCATGACTGGAGGAATATGAAGCAAAATGGGTAACATTGCATAGGTAGGAGAAAGAGAGAGAGAGAGAGAGAGAGACAGAGAGACAGAGAGACAGAGAGACAGAGACAGAAACACAGAGAGTCAGACACAGACAAAGAAACAGAGGGAGACAGAGACAGACACAGAGGTAGAGACAGAAAGACAGAGACAGAGACAGAGGAGAGCTGAGCTATAAAGCCTCAAGGCTCACCTCCACTGGTCCATTTTCTTCAGTGAGGCCACAACTTCCTCTAAATTCCCACAACTTTCCTAAGCAGCACCACCAGCTGGGGCCAAGGTTTTGAACATGTGAGCCCCTGGTGACAATCAGAAAGCACAGCAGGCTGATACCTCTCCTCTTACAGGTTTCATCCTTGAGTTCCTTCCTTGACTTTCCTCAGTGGAAGAATTGTGATGTGGAAATGTAAGCTGGATAAACAAACCCCTTTCTCCCCAAAGGAGGTTTGGTCAGTGTTGTGACAGCACCAGAAAGCAAACTAGGACAGTTGTCTCAGTGCTTCAGGAAAAACACAGGTCAAGAAAGCTCACTGTGCTGCTGTTAGCCGTGTATTCTAATAAGCTCTTAAGAATATGCATTCTTTGGAGCTGTAAAACAGGAAACAACGATAATGGAAACAGGATTTTGTATTTTCCCTTTCCCAAAGTACTTACTTGAGGGAGACCATTTCTTTCTTAATAACAAAGGGAACCAGGCTTCCACAGTGCCAGGATAGCCTGCATTGTATTTCTTATGCATTCTTTACCCTGCCTTCCTGCCTGTAAGTTCATTAAAGCTATTGAATGGATTCCAGGGTGAGGAAGATTAAGCTGTAATTGACTATATTTCATGGGTCACTTCTCCCTTTTCTGTAAGCTCATTCATTGTGGGTGAGTCACAAAGGCAGTAAATTCACCACAGAGAATCATGTATCCTAGGACAGCTCTGGGAGCCCATATTTAATCCTTTGATGACGCTATCAGATGGGTTTGCTTTTCTTTCCCCCTACTCTTTGTGAATCTGGGTAAGGATTTGAGGAGTTGCCTTCTAAATTATTGTTTGTGTTTTGTGTTTTGCAGTTCATGGACTCTTTCTCCTACGCCAGCTCTCTGCTCCTTTGTTAGGTTTCCTTTTTGTACAGAGCTTTGCAGCTGTGTTGCTCCTGGGACTTTTATAAACATCACTTCTCAAGTTTGAAAATGGGGATCCTGACCCACTAGGCTTGGGGTATTGGTTTCTATATTTCAAGTAGGTGATGCTGATGTCCCTGATCCTCAGCTGTTCCTTGAGTAGTGATTAGCCCCAACTTTTTGGGCTTATGGAAGGTGCTGAGAGGTCCTTATCTGTTTGTTTAAGGATACCTGGTATGTGATGATGGATGTTAGAGTTTATTATCTACATCAAGGGATCAGGAATCAGGATTCTCTCTAGGACAGCCATTCCCAGCCTGTGGGTTGCAACCTCTGTGGGGATCACACATCAGATATCCTGCATATCAGATATTTACATTATAAATCATAGCAAGAGTAAAATTGCAGTTGTGAAAGAAACAATGAAATTTTATGGTTATGGGTCACCATCCATATTTCATCTTATATTGTAGACATCAGTGCTGGGAATAAATGTTTCTGTTTCTTATCAAGAGACTTCTCCACACCCCCTCGGAGAACAGAGTCACTGGGAACTTGATTCTTGACTTGAAATTTTGAGAAGTAGTTAATGGCCAAGTATAGAGAGTTGGGGAAACTCTCAGGGTGGGAGGAATTCTTGGCAGGAGTACATCTTCTGGCCAGAAACAAAACAAACTAAAACAAAACCTTTGCTTTGTTCCTACTGATCGGACATATCCCAACTATCTGCAGGTAATGGTTGCAAATGTTCTGTTCTTCGCAGTCACCCATAGGCTACGGGCTTTCCTGACTTGTTACAGTATTCTGGGTTTCTGTCATAAGTGGGGTTATATCCCACAGCAGCACAATCAGCACCCAAGGAAGAATGCCTTACTGTTTGACTTTCCAGTAGCTGTTGGGTCTAGAAGGAGTCTCCGACACTATCTTGTTCATCCTTAGGTGAAAACAATGAGCTCAAATAGCAAAAAGGGATTTCCCAAAGTTAGAAGACCAAGGGCCCAGACTGCAGACATGTAGGTCACATAGAACGTATTTCATTGATTGGAATTCCTCTACCTAGCAGTACTGTCCCTGTAGGATCATCCGCTGCCCAGTACCTCTCACAACATCCTACACAGACATCTTCTTCTTACTCCACCTCTCTTCCTTTTTGCTGTACAAATGCCTTGGACCTTGTGATAGAGGCATATGCTTCTGCATTCCCCCTAAAGACTGCCCCTCGACTGTTTCCTGGGTCTGGACAGTATGTTGATTCTGTCAACTTCCTCCTTGAACCCAGGATTCCAGGCTGAGCGTAAGAGCACTACATTTCTAGTTCCATTCATGAGTAATCTGTTCATCATGGGTATGGTGTATATAACCTTGTGCCTCAGTTCCCTAAATAGGAGAAAAGGAATTGGCCCTTAATATTCTATGTCTTCACAGTGACTCAGTTTCACATTAATCAGTCTCTCCTTTCTCAGAGAGTTGCTCTTTAGACTATAGGAAAGGTGTCTTTTAGACAGAAAGCTTAGATAGAAGCTGTGTCATTATTCAATGGGCAGCTTTAAGAATGATGTTAATCTCCATAGACCTTTGTTTGCTTTTATAGAAAGATAGGATCGTGAAAGGAATAAAATATACAGTAAAACTATCTAACATAGGTAAAGAAAATTTTGAAGTGATCAGGAAGGTCCATGATACTTCAAGAAAATGACTGCCTAGACATGGCTTGAACAATGACATGGGTGAAGTAGATAGAATAAATATCATGGGATGCCACATCTAGGCTGTAGAGAGAGAACAAATTAGTGTCTCCCATTGATGAGTCCCTGATTGGTTATCCATTAATTACACTACAAAATTGTCAGCCTTGAAATCATGTACACATGGACAACACTAAACAAATCCAGCAGGTTTTATTTCTATATCAATTTATTTCTCTTTCTCACCTCTCTGTGTACATGTTAAAAAATACCATCAATTTGAGAGGCTGTGGGGTAGCAAGGGAGAGGTTGTAGGGAAAATGGGAAAGGGGAATCTGATGTAATAATATTTTAATTGAAATAAAATGATAAATTTCAAGAGAAAGGGAAATTAGACTGTCATGTCGATATAAAGTGAATGCATGTTAACAAATTTAGTTTATTCTTTCCAGGGGACTTATATTTAACCAGTTGCAATAACCTGGCGAATAGCAAAACTTATAAAGATGGACAGATATACATCAAAACTTTTCCCAGCATGTTGACTGAAGAGAAGGATGTTTTTCTTTTAGATTTAAATTCCAGTTGAGTTTTTTCCTAGTGTAGGCTAAGCGTTAGCACACTTCAGTTTACCAGACCCAAGCATGTGCTATTTTCTTACATGGGATGGAACTACTCACCCAGTGCAGTTCTAATGAAACCAAACCAGGAACATATTTTGCTCTCAAAAATCACTAGAGAAAGGACTCACCCACCTGACTCAGAACATGATGAGCAGTTGCAGAGAGGAAACAGAATGTAAGGTCAGTAGCTGAGGTATTCTACACCATGTATCTTTAACAAGATAGGTCACAAGTGTTTTCAGCTGCAAGCTATATGTCAAGGCTTTCTCCTGTCTCCCTGCCTGTCAGATTGATACTGGGTCTGTCTTGTTCCAGAGTTGATGTCTTTGCTAGATCCAGTTATGTGACAGTGTATCCTGTTTCTTAGTTCTTTCCTTGGCCACTGGGCTGGCCAGTCTTTGATGCTAAGTCTATTAAAGGGTGCATAATTCTACTTTCTTTCTTGTTTATTACTGAATAATAGTCCACGGAACAAGTAAAAAACAGGAAATGACAGTGGTGGTGCTGGTTTTATTTGCTTTTAAATGTTAAAGATATCAGAAATAGAAACAAAAAAAGGCAAAGAAAACAAAACTACATCCATTAAATTTTGGTAATAGGAAAACAAAACCAAAAACAAAAGGGATTTTATATTGATGTCCCATATCTCTGGGATTAAAATAAAGCAATATGCAGATGATGAAACAGATTAAAGTTCTACATTAATTTTACTTTCCAAATACATCTGTTTTTGAAGGAAGAGAGTCTAATTCTCCCTTTTGTCCATGAGGCTACTTACAAAGAACAAGGTGTGACTCAACATTAGCAGATGGTAGGGGAACACTATTCTGGACCCTTGAAGGGTCTCCTTTAAGGGGCCAGGCCTAGCTAATGCATTTCTTTGGTCTTGTATTTTCATTCATTTCTTTCTGAAGGGGCGTTCTAGTTACGAATACTCAAACTTTGAGTCTAGATCATATAGAAGCTTCACCCCATAGCCTAGTCTTCTCTTATGCTACTTTGTTTCAATGTTCATTACCTCTCCGTGGATTTGGATCTCCTGCCTGAAGTCTACCTAGGCTTCAAAGCTCACCTCAGTTGTCATCTCTTCTGCCGACTCTTGTTATTTCACGTATGGAAATTATATAACTGTGCTCTGGTTGTCCAGACTTGGGCTCTGTGTCCCTTTAATATATTTTTACTCCATGTGCTGGTCAGTCACAGTTATGTCTTTGCTACTTTGGTGCTGACTTCTTGAGAGCTGGATTCATGGTTGGTTCTTAATAATATTTATTCTTATGTCCTTCCTTTCTTCCTCCTTAGCACTCTACCTTCTTCTTCACTCTACCTTTTCTTCTTTCTTCCCCTCTTTGTCCCCCACTCCTCTGAATACCTGCCATGTATCAGACACTGTGACCAGAGGTTTGGGTAGAATGAAGTAAGCACACATGAGTTTTCTAAGATAATATTTAAGTTGACTTTGAATTAAAAGATCTCCCAGACCATTGGCTTGGAAATAAAGGACATCTCCAGAAATTATCTTTATTAATTTTAAAGGGAGGTGAGATATCCTTTTTTACTCCTTTTTTCTCAAGACAGGGCCTTGAGAAAGGTAGACTCTGTCTACCTTAATGGCTATAGACTGACTGCAAAGGGCCTATTTTTGCTTCTGATCTAGGACTTTTCAAACCTATGAAAAATGGTCTTGGAAGTTGTGTTGACAGACACAGCTGTCTGCATGATATAAACTGAGATGAGTGAGATGGGATTGAATTCAATTATCCATCCCAGTGACTAATGATTGGTGTGCACATGCTTCAGCCAAGAATGCATCTCTGAGTATAAAAATGTCCTCTACGAAGAGAGCAAAAGGGGAGAGTAAGTACAGGTTTCCTGTTCACTTACCCGAGCCATATCGAAATCTGTCTTGGACCATGGCAACAGGACATTATAAAATGGCAATCTAATAAATACACTCTTAATTTATCTCTGCTTCCTTCTCTGCTCAGGAAAAGTTCTTGTGGAAATGCTGACTGTACATGAAGCTGGGAATCTCTCCTAAGTGTAATTTGTTAGGGAAGAGTCAGACAGATGGGGATTTTCCTTAAAAGCTGTCAGAGCTGTTGGAAGCTCAGTGTCCTGGGTCTTAGTGCAAAACTCAGACTGAGAGCTGTTTCCATCCAGCAAAATCTGTGGCAAATGTTCTTGTTAACACAATGGAAGAAAGCTTTTAGAACTGAGAATATGGGACTATCACAAGGGGGTAGGGAATCTTGGGAGCTAGATAGCTTTAGCAACAGGCGTCCTTCGGGGCTAAAACTACAGCACTGGCCTGCTAGCCTCAGAGAAATTGCATTCTGAGAGAGGAGATTAAGCTCACCACAGTCCCCTGCTCTCCAGCGTTCCCCCTACTTTTCGACATTTCTGCATCAGATCATCTGGAAACAAGGAGCCATGCTGCAGCCTGTCAATTGCTTTGACAGACAGAGGTCTGAAGGGCTCTGTGGGGCAAAGCAGGCATGGGTTCCGTGTTCCTGGCAATTGCATTGAAAACAACCAACAACTGCTGTAGGATCTGTGTGTCTTCTGGAAGGCTTGGATTTCTTCCCTAAAGGGAAGTACACTGAACTCTTCCAGGCCTTGTTCTGAGTACAGGTTATTGCTGTGTAGTTTCCAGAACTTAAGGCCCTTTTGTGCTTTTCAGAAACAGAACTGAAATTTTACACTAAGCGTCTTTATCTTGTAAAACAAGTATCTGTGCCTTTTACTTTCTTGAATTTAAAGCATCTCCACTCTTCTATGTATTGGTTCGATGGGATTTAGTTACGTGTCCAATTTTGAGAAAAGGTCATAACATTTTTAGGCATCTTGGATGTCTTTATATTTCATAAGAATTACTATTTTATTAGAATGAATTCAGAATCTGTAAACTTAATTTATCTCTATTTTTGTCTACATATAAAACACAATGAGTAAGAATGCAGAATATTACTATGTGTCTGTTTTTGGTTATTTCAGTTATACTTATACCCAGAAATTATAAATTCATGGCCAGATAACACTAGAGTTTAAGCAGCATATATGGCAATTGTGGGTCCTAAACAGACTTTGTCTTTCTATCATTGAATCTGGGGAATATGGGATAAGGAGCCATATGTGGGGCCTAATGCCTGGAATTCCAGCAGTCAGGAGCTCTGAGGCAGGAGGATTGCTGTGAGTTAGACACCAGCCTCCATAATAAGTTCTAGACCAGCTTGTGTTGATGTTGACTCTGACACACCCCACCCAAAAATTTGTGTGACTTGAATGAATGAACACATTATGAAATCTTGGTTAAAGAGAGAAAGCCTTTAATGTATTTCTAACAATATCACTGTAAATGACAGATCTTAAAGGTGCTTGCTAGCAATTTTACCATATTTGTGAGCCTTAAAACAGTGCTACTTCAAAAACCACTCTGTCATGTATAGAGACACAATAAACACAGAAATCCTTATAAAGAAAAGCGTTTAATTGGGGCTGGCTTACAGATTCAGAGGTTTAGTCTGTTGTTATCATCATGGTAGGAAGCATGGTGGCAAGGAGGAGCTGAGAGTTCCACATTCAGATCTGCAGACAGCAGAAAGAGTAAGACGCTGCTGCTGGGCCTGGCTTGAGCTTCTGGAAACCTAAAGCCCATCCCAAGTGACAAACTTCCTCCTACAAGACCACACCTACTTCAGCAATAGTGATACTTCCTAAGCATTCACCCATAGGAGATAGATGATGGGGACCATTCATATTCAAACCACCACAGCTGAAAATGTGATTTCACCAAGGAGAGAGAGAGAGAGAGAGAGAGAACCAAACAAACAAAAAACAATAATAGAAAAACGTTTGTAGTATATAAGGAGCAGGATTTCCTGAGATTGCATAACTGTGAAAGCACATTGAGTTTGTAGCCAGGGGTGTCACTACTCATGGTTGAACATACTTCAGAGGCAGGAGGATTGCTGTGAGTTAGAGACCAGCCTCCATAATAAGTTCTAGACCAGCTTGTGTTGATGTTGACTCTGACACACCCCACCCAAAAATATGTGTGACAGGAATGAATGAGCACATTATGAAATCTTGGTTAAGGAGAGAAAGCATTTAATGTATTTCTAACAACATCTCTGTAAATAACAGGTAAAGTATACTTTTGCCTTTTTGCCCAAGGTCCTTTGATTTAGCATTGTCTGACATTGGAAGAGTTGTGTTTTATGCAGACAGGTTCTTGTAACTTACCATGCAAGTTCAAGCTGACTTTGAACTCTTGGCCCTCTGACCTCCCCTTTCTTGGTGCTAGCAATACAAGTTAAGTATGTGCCACCAGACTGGGCAGATAGTCAGCTTTCTAGATCCTAAAAATATGAGCTATATAGTTAACTCAAATTATTTGTGCAAGAAGTTGGAACAAATATTTTAGTATTTTTTTATTAGTAATAATTATAATTTACTAGGTCTTGGTTTTAGGCTCTGAATTCATTATCATTTAATGCAACATAAAATAAATGGTCTGAATTGCTGTTTACGGTTGGAAACCTGAGGCACAAGGATAACTTGCTTAGCATAAGAAAACCAGAAAGAAGTCAATTCAGGATTTGAAACATAGGCCGTCCGTGTATGAAACGAGTGGTTTCAGTTCGTTTTCCTGTGGATTTCACATATGTGCTCCCAACACTCAGGAGGTAGAGGTTGGGAGGACAACTACAGGTTTGAGGCTAGTCTGGTTTACATAGTGAGTTTCAGATCAGCCGAGACTTCATGATGAGGCCTTAAATCTTAAATAGCAAAGGCAAAGGCATTCTACCACAACCTTAAACCAGTTGTGTTGAGTGTGTATAAACACATTAAACATGGTATGCCGTGTGATTGGTATGCCCCAATGACCATTTTTTTTTAATTTAATTTTTTTACTTATTTCCTTTATATCCCTCTTACTGCCCTCCTCTCAGTAAGAAGGATGTAAATCCACAATCTTTTCCTCTTCCCCTCCTCTTCTCCTCTGAGTAGATGGGGGCCCCCTAGATATCCCCCACACTGGCACTTCAAGTCTCTGTGAGGCTCAGCACATCTTCTCCCACTGAGGCCGGACAAGGCAGTCCAGCTAGGAGAACATATCCCATGTGCAGGCAACAGCTTTTGGGATAGCCCCTACTCCAGTTGTTTGAGACAGGTATATATGTATGGGGAGGCCTAAGTCCAGCCCATGTATGGCCTTTGGTTGATGCTTCAGACTCTGACAGTCCCAAGTGTCCAGGTTTGTTGACTCTGTTGGTCTTGTGGAGTTTCTACTTCCTTCAGGGGTTTTAATGATAAAGTCATTAGGAATTAGTGAGATAACATGCCTGGTTTAGCAGCATAAAATAGTAGGGGGTTCTCCCCCATGGCCTATGACCTGTCTAGCCATAAGTTCTCATCCTATTAATGGTACTAGTTATAGGTTTCATTTTGTGGGACTTAAATCCAGTCAGAAAGTGTTTAGTTGCTCTCATGATGTTCACGCTACCATTGTACCAGTGAGAATGTCTTGCTTGGAAAGTCATGATAGTAGCTCTCAGGCCTCACAGCTAGGTAATATTGATAATTACTTTTCTTCTCTGGTAATGCGAATAGCACCTTTCAGGACTAGATATCCAGTGGATGAATAACAGTTTGAATTCTCTGTGTTCTAAGATTTGAGTATGTGGTGTCTTCAACAATAGAGTCTTACTGTCAAGTTCTGGAGAGAAACCAGGAACATTGTCACTATCCTTTAATACTAGAGAGGTTTTGGACCCCCTCTGGCCAACAAATCCAAAACTAACCAACCAGCGAAAGAAAGAAAGAAAGAAAGAAAGAAAGAAAGAAAGAAAGGAAGGAAGGAAGGAAGGAAGGAAGGAAGGAAGGAAGGAAGAAAGGAAGGAAGAGAATCTCCAGTGGAGTTGAGTTTTGTGCAAGGTAAGAGATGAGAATCTAGTTTTGTTTGTCTATATGCTGCTGCTACCCTGCATATTGTTGTTCTCTTTGCTAAACATCAGGTGGATGCAGGAGTGTGGACTTATATGTGGGTATCTGTGATGGCTAATCTTGGCTGTCAACTTGAATACATCTGAAATAACTAAAACCCAAGCAGCTATGCCCAGGGATATTTGAGGTTTGTAGACCTACCTTAAATCTGCATCATTTAGGATGGGAAGACCTGTCCTAAATCTGGGCCACATCTTCTGATGGCAGCCAATATAAAAAGGTATGGAAAAAGGAAGCATTTGGGTTTTGCCTGTTTGCCCTACTTGTTGCTGATAAATTCATCTCTCTTGCTGCTGAGGTATTCTTTCACTGGTATTAGAACCTAGTTCTTCAGGATTCCAACATATACTGAAAACCCACCATGATATCCAGCCTTGTAGATTGAACTAGATTCTTGGACTTTCCATTGGTAAACAGCCATTGTCGGATCAGCTGGTTCACAGCCTGTAAGCCACTTTAATAAATCCACTTTAATATGTGTGTACACACATGTATGTGTGAACACGAATGTGTGTATGCTTATGTGTGTGTATGATTTATTAAAGCCATCAATCTGGTCCTCTATAGAACACTGATTAATACAGTGATCAATTCTATTTCATTGATCCAGTAAGTCTGTTCTTATGTCAGTATCACGCGCTATTTCTACTACTAGAGTTCTGTAGTATAACTTAAAATCATGAATGGTGATATCGACATCTGTACTTTCATTATTCTGCATAGTTTTGGCTATCTGGGGATATTTGTGTTTCTTCATGAAATTTAAAATTATTATTTCAGTATCTGTGAAGATTGTGTAGGAACTGTGATGAGGATTGAGTTGAATGTGTAGATTGATTTCAGTAGAATGCCTACTTTCACATATTCATCCTACCACACCATGAGCATGGGAGGTCTGTCCATCCTCTGGTGTCTTTTTCAACTTCTTTTTGTCCAAGTCTTTAAGTGTTTTACTTCCTTGGTCGTGTTTAGTTCAGGATACTTTATTTATTTTTAGGGGATTGTGAATGGTATTGTTTTCCTGATTTCTTTCTTGGTGTGTTTGACATCCGTTTATAGGAAGGCTACAGATTGTGTGTTAATTTTGTGTTCTGCTACTGTGCTGAATGGGGTTATCAGCTGTAGGAGTTTTCTGATGGAGTATTTAGGGTCTTTTATATATGAAATATTATCTGTACTAATGTCTTCCTTTCCATTTCATATCCCCTTTAATTGCCTTTGCTTGTCTGACTCCTCTGGGTAAGACTTCAAGTACTATATTGAATAAGCAGAATAAAGTGGATATCATTATCATGCTTCTGATTTTAGTGGAAATTCTTTGAGATTCTTTTAATTTAGAATGATATTGGCTGCAGGTTTGCAACTTGCATTTATTTCCATTACACTTCTAGGTACCAGTCTATCATTGAGGGAAGTCAGGGCAGGAACTCAAGGAAGGTAGGAACATGGAGGCAGGAACTGCTGCAGAGGCCATGGATGGACATTGGTTATTAGCTTGCTCCACATAACTTGATAAGCCTATGTTCTTATAGAACCCAGGACCACCAGCCCAAAAGTAGCACCACCCATAATGGACTAGGTCCTCCCATTTTAATCTCTAATTAAAGACGTGTCCTATAGACTTGTCTGCAGCCCAATATCATAGAGGCATTTTTCTTAATTGAGATTTCTTCCTCTAAGATGACTTTAGGCTTGTGTCAAATTGACATGAAACTAACCAAGATATCTACCCAATCCTTTCCCCCATATCCCTAAAGTCACCAGGACCTTGATCATAAAGGAATTTTGGATTTTGTCAAAGGGTTTTTTTCTATATCTAATAAAACAACCATATGTTTTTCTGTCCTTAAGACTATTTGTGTGGTAGATTATGTACATTGATTTCTATCTGTTACCATCTGTTGATTTCTTAGATAAAGCTGATTTGATAATGCTGGATAATCTTTCAAATGTGTTTTTAAGTTTGGTATGCAAAAGTTTTATATAGAATTTTTGTATTCATATTTATCAGAGATATTAGCTTATAATTTTCTTTCTCTGTTAGGTCTTTGTCTGGTTTTGGTATCAGGGTATAATACAAGTTCCATAAAACAAAATTAGTGATGGTTTTTCATTTTCTATCTTATGGAATAATGAGGAGAATTGATGTTAGGTTTTCATTGGAGATCTGGTAGTAACTGCACTGAATCCTTCTGGCTTTGCTATTTCTTACTTGGGAGAGTATTTCTCCTTTTATCTTACTGGATATAATGGTTTATTTAAATTATCTATTTCATCTTGGTTCAATTTTGCTGAGCATAGATATCTAGGAATTCATCCATTTCTTTTATGTGTTCAAGTTTGGTAGAAAATAGATTTTTAAAATGTGACCTTATGATTCTCTGAGTTTCCTCAGTGTTTATTATAATGTCTCCATTTTAATCTCTAATTAAAAAATTTAGATTCCCTGTCTTTTTGTTAATTTGGTTAAAGGCTTTGTCAGTCATACTATATTTCAGTGAATCAATTGATATACTCTCTTTAGTGTTGTCTGTAGAACTGGCTTAGTAGTCAAAAATCCTTCAATCTGTTTTTAATTTCTCCTTCAATTTTAATGGATACTTTTGCTGGGTATGTAATATTGACTGATGTTGCTTTCAGGAGTTGGAGAACGTACCTTGCCAGGCTCTTCAAGTTTCTAAAGCTTCTGTAGATTAATCTGGTGTTATTCTAATGCAGTCTGACTTTGTAGGTGACTTGGGTTTTCTCTTTTGCAGCTTTTGTACCTATTCTTATTCTGTCTGTGTTTTAATACTTTAACTATAATATTTTGTAAAGATTTTCTTTTCTATTTCATGTTCTGTAGCATCTTGTACCTAAATAGACATCTCTTTTTCTATGTGTGGAGCATAAAAGAGCATCTTCATTCCTTGGTTATGGTATTCTTCTTCTATGACCATCATTTAGAAGCTAAGTCTTTGTCTTAAGGCTACTATAGCTTTGAGGAAACATCATGGCTAAAATCAAGTGGAAGACAAAAGGGGTTTTGGCTTATACTCCTATAGACCACCTGCTCAGAGATAGCACCAGCTATTATAGGCTGGACCCTCATTCATCAATTACTAATTGAGAAAATGTCCTATTAAAATGAAAGCCAATTATTAAGGAGGCATATTTTCTATTGAAGTTCCCTCCTTTCAGATGATTCTAGTTGGTGTTGAATTGACCTAAAGCTAGCCAGCACAGTGCTGCTCCAAAGCTATCCCATATTCTATTTACAGGAAAAACCTTCTGATTGACTTTTACTGAATAAGACAAACCCTCAATTTGTCTTCTATCCCTAAATTTCTGGTTTGTTTGTTTGTTTGTTTGTTTTGAACAGGATCCATTTTGTTGGTAAAGCTTTCTGCTGAAGTTTTTAATTGTCCTATGGACTTTTTCATTTCTATTGGGGTTTTCTTTAAAAATTCAAAGTCTATTTTTATAGTTTGGATTGACTCTAATTTTATTCTTATCTCTGACTTTATCTTCTTTGAGTTGTTTGGTCATAGTTATAACCATACTTTTTTTTTGTTTTTATCTTGAAATTCTTCTAAGTCAAATTTTGATACAGGCTATTACAATAGGATTTGTGGTTTGGGAGGGAGATCTATTATTATTATTAGCATTGTTTTCTGTTCTGCATTGGTATTTTTATGTCTAGAATTAATTTGTTCATTAATGTTTTCTTTATTTTTTATTCAAACCATTTTTGATTTTTTTTGGAACATCTCTCTTTACCATATTTGGAAAGGGTCTAATTCATAAGATGTTTGGAATGTTGACTTCCTCTGCTTTTTTTTTTTTTTTTTTAGAGCTACAGGCCCCATATAAGTTTTTCATCCTTGTCAGCTACACTCTGGTGACTTAAGTGAAGCTAAGGAACTTGGAACAAGTTTTCTCTGATAGTGTGCGCTGGTTGTTGTATCTCAGTATCAGAAGGGACAGTTCAAGGGTCCTAGCCCAGCAAAGGTCTGGTGCACCCCAAAGGGAAAGATTAGCCTGAGTCTTCCAGGAGAGTCTCTTGTGGGGAACAGGAGGGTGAGGTGAGGTAAGGGCTATTGGGAGGTGGTGTCAGTACCTAGGAAGCAGCTTTGAAGCTTTGGGGTGATTCAAATGGAAGGGGCTGGGAAGGAAAGCACCCAGCAGTTCACCTATATCCCTGAAGGAGTTGATCGGACTGGAGGGTCCCTGGTGGGGAATCCTCTGGGATCTGGTGAGTCCCAAAGAAAGACAGAAAAGCTACAAGGAGGTGGTAGTCCCTGGAAAGCAGCTGTGTGAATTTGAGGTGACCTGGATAAAACAGGTCTGGGAAGGGATAAATGGAATTATTTTAAAACTTCTAATTCTTTATAGTATACAGAAATGGAATTAATTTTAATATGATGATTTCATATCCTTTATGTATGCTAAATGAATCGATTAGTTCTAGTGGCCTTTGGGGCCGTCAGTCTTTCTATATAAAAGTTCATGTTGACTGTCAATAAAACACAGGCTTAGTTCCTCCCGTTCAATCTGTATGCCTGTTTTGTTTCTTTGTGTTGCATTCATGCACTGCGTAGAACCTTCAGAATAATGTGCATCATTCTTCATGCACAAGAATAGAATCCTTGTCTTGTTCTAGAATTTGAGAAGAAAGCAGTTAATCTTAGACTGGTAAATCGGATGCTAGCACGTACGTATTTCTATAAGGAGCAGAGAACTTCATTTTAGCTTCAGCATAGGCTCTCTGTTTCTGCTCAGCTTGGTTGCTGTAGAGCACAGCATTCGGGTCTTCCACACATGTCCTCATTGTTACTTGGGTGTATATTAAAAAGATTTGCTGCTGCTGCTGTTTGTTTTCTCTTCATGCCGTCCTCTTTTCCTAAGGACTCGTGTCCTGAGAATTCCAGCCACCTTAGTCCCCTTGAAATGTCCGACCATCTCCTGAGTAGAAATCCACCAATCTCTGCCCTGGTTACCCCTCTGTGAGTGAACCAAACCCTGGGAGCTTTCTCCAGGCAGTAAGTTGTAGCAGCCACTGTGCTTCTCTTATGTGTCTCAGACACACACTTCATTATCTGTTCTCAGTGGCCTGATACACAGTGTTTTGAAAGCCATCATTTTATATATCTGTTATGTTTTACATTATTTCTCATGAGGTAAATCTTGACATTATTCTCTGGTCATCAATGGAGAGGGCAATGTTATTTGCTATAACCTCATATTAAATAACACTTTGATTCAGAATATATTCATCATTGCCTAACTTGGAGAGATTCTTAAAGATATAAAAACAATTTTTGGACTTCTCATTTAATGTGCATATATATATTTGCATATGTATATATATGTATATATGCATCCATATGTATTTTATGTGAAAAAAGCTTTGTAATGTCATTGATATTTTGCAGTAAATTAGCATCTAATTGACACAGTTATATAACCATGGTGTTCTTTTGTTTTACCATTATGTACACATGAATTCACAGTCTCAGATCTCAAATTGTTCTTAGAGCCCAGGCTAAATTCACACTCTGCAGTATTTTGATATGTTGATTGCAGATATTCCTCAGTTAATGATCAGTTAAACAATAAATTTCTAGCACTTAATTGGAAAAAAGTTCTCTGAAACCTTTACTGTGTATTTCCCTATTGTTTTGATTATTTTATCTTTATTATATTTTACTCCTTATGATGTTATTTTAAAAGAGAAAATCTTTCTTTCTTTTTCTTTCCAAAAAAAAAAAAAAACCAATTAAATCTGACCTTTTAGCACACAAATATTTTTGAGGGTCTGCTCTGGGACACAAACTGTTTTAGATACTATCTCTGCTCCCAACCTACTCCTAAGACCTGCCATCTTATTGCCCCATGGATCTCAATAGAGTTAATTCGAGTAATTTAATGAAAACTTGTGGTTTATGACATTCGGAATTCTGTGTTCACTAGTTTTGTTCTTCTGTACGTGCTTGAATATCATCAAACCTATCATGATTACATTTTTATTGCTGTGATAACACACAGTGACCAAGGCAATTTATAAAAGAAAGTACATAATTTGGCTTATTGTTTCTGGAGGTTAGAGTCTATGACAGAGAGAATGAATAGTGAGAGCTCACATCTTGATCCACAACCATGAGGCACAAAAAGAGCACTGAGAATCATATGAAAGTTTTGAAACCTCACAGATCTACCCCAGTGACACGTCTTCAACAAGGCCACACTTCGTGACTCTTCTCAAACAGTTCCATCAACTAGCACCATGTATTCAAATATATGAGCCTACAGGAAGCACTCTTCAGACCACCACATCCACTTCCTGGCCCTCATAGACTCATGTCAATGTCAGAATGTAAAATGCATTTAGTCTAACTTCGAAAGTCTACCCAGTCTTCCACAGCATCAACACAGTTTAAAATTCCAGTCTTTTCTGAGAATCAAGGCAATCACTTAATTGTGGCTTCTTGTAAAATTAAAAAGCAAATTCCATACTTCTAACATGCAATGGCACAGAATATACACTACTGTTCCAAAAGGGAGGAATAGAGACATGGTGAGAAAATATTGGGCTAAAGCAAGACTGAAACCCAGCAAGTCAAAGTCCAAATGCTGTAGTTCCAAGTCTGATGTCAAAGGGCATAGATGGCTTCACTCTTCCAGCTTTGCTGCCTACAGCATACTTCTTTCTCCTGGGTTAGAAAATTTCAGATACCACTAGCATGTTCAACAGTTTGGGATCTCCAAGATAATCAGGCGTCACTTTCACAATTTTCCACATTGGTCTCTCAAGGCCTCAGTGACTCTCATTAAACACAGAGGAAGATCCTTTTAATTGTATACTCTATATTAAAAGATAAAAGCAGTAGCTCCTAGACAATGCCACCAAGTATGGTTGCTTGATTGGGGTACAGTCTGGCCTTCTACATTTGTAGAAGCTTTCCTTTCTTTGTGCTTTTCAGGAGCAGAAAATTCCTCAGGCTTTTCCTTTTAACAAGTTGGAGGCTTTGCTGGGTGGAGTCTTGTCCTGAGGACATCACTCCTTTTGCTCCCTTTCAGATCTGGTCCTACTTTAATCTTCTCATCTCTTTCACCCCAAGGCTTGCCTCAGGTCAATTTCCTGCTGTTCCTTTTACCTTTAAATTGTATATTTTGCATTTCTTTTAGCCTCACTTGCTCTCTTTCATTGTAGACCTGCATAAGAGTGATTATTAGTAACCACATGACAAAACTCCGATATTGGGATATCCTGAGATTTCTTGTGACAGCTTCTATAGGGGATCATTCTCATTTAAACCACTTTAAAATCTAAGATAAGTCATTGAAGAAATGGACCAAGGACTAACAAAGAAAGCTGGAAGGGGAGAAAGGGAGGCCACTCTCCTTGGAGTATGAGTGTCTGACAATGAGCTCTTGGTATTTTTGTTTTACTACAGCATTCTAGCTAGAGAGTGGCAGAGTAAAGGTGATTGGTGCTGGCCCACTAAGTTTAGGGCTTCTGTACACCACTTTCTCTTCCTTTGTCATCTTTGTTGGTTACAAATTCACCCACAGAGCATCTATTATGTTCCCTTTCTTGGCTTAGCGTACTCATTTATGGAATTTTATCTCCTGTTGTGCCTGTGAATAGGATGACACTACTCCAACATTGCCCTTTATCATCTTCAAGAAGATGGTACCAATTTATCATGTACTACCCAAGTGCTAGTGACAGGTCTGGCACAGGAACCCTGCCAGGACACAGAGCTTTTGGCCCAGGCCTACTGGTACTGTATGAAGAATCTGGGATCCAAGCCATGGCTTAGATCCTAAGTAAACCCCAATACTATAGAAACATTTATTTCCCTTCACTCTTCGCATTGTGTGGGGAGAGAGAAGGTATTGTGTTTTGGGATGAATTGAGTCTATTTTTCCAAAGTGACTGGCCAGTAAGGATCACATTAGTTTCTCTAGAGAGTGTTGTTCCAGAAAGTGAAGCTGCTTCTCACAATGAATGTAATTGGGAAAGAAGGAAGGTAATTTCAGGCAAAGAAGTCAAGATCTCCAAAAATTTGAAAAGTTATTTCTTAGGTGATTTTATTTTCCCATTGCAATAATGAAACTCTTGTGGCCTTTATTACATGACTGGCTTTGGCCAGAATCACTGGAATCAGGAAAGGAACTATGGATCTGTTATTGATCTACAGAAAGAAAATGCACCTTCTGTGTTGATTAAAAATAAAAGACAATGGTGGTAAATAAAGGAACTAATAACATTTGAAAGAAGTGTTTCAAAATTAAAATGGGTGATAAGGAGAAGGCTCAGTTGGTAAAGTGCTTGCTGCATGTTCTGTTGAGTTTTATGTCAACTTGGTACAAACTAGAAATATCTGAAAGGAGGGAACCTCAATTGAGAAAAAAAGTGCTTCCATAAGATTGGACTATAGGCAAGCCTGTAGGGCATTTTCTCCACTAGTAATCAGTAAGGGAGGGCACAATCCATTGTGAGTGGCCCTTGGTTCAATAAGAAAGCAGGCTGAGCAAGCCATGGTAAGAAAAAAAGCCAGTAAGCAGTATCCCTCTATGACCTCTGTATTAGTCATACAGATTCCTGTCCTGTTTGCGTTCCTGTCCTGTCTTCCTTCAATGATAGTTTACAATGTGGAAGTGTAAGTCAAGTAAACCCTTTCCTCCCCTACTTGCTTTTGGTCATGGTGTTTTATCACAGCATTAGAAACCCTAACAAAGACATTGCATAAACACGAGCACTCAAATTTGGTCCGTAGCACTCACATTAAGAAACAAACAAAAATCCCTCAAACATGTATGCTACTGTGTGCTGTAACTACAGGCCTGGGAGGTAGACACAGGAAGATCCCTCTTGCTGACTCTCCAGCCTTGTCTAATCAACAAGCTTCAGGTCATCTAATGAGATACCATGTTTTAAAACAAATAAGTAAAAACCAAATAGATGACTCTTGAAAAATGACACCTGAGGTTGACCTCGGGTCTTTAAGTGCACAGACAATATGCATATCTTAAGCACTCTCTTCCGTATCTACTGAAAAGAATCTAATTTGAATCTGTTTTGAACATTTCAGTATGTTTGTAGGTTCCAATTTGTATTATGGGAAAGGAGATAATCAAATTCAGGTACTGAACTGGTAGAAGTCTCTAAGTATGACCATATTAAAAATCCCAAGTCTGTAATCTCCTGAACTCTGATCTGATTTTATGCTTAGTGGTGCCATGTTCTATACCTGTTAGGCATGCAGACACTAGTGTGACTGAGGAATCCCTTCTTTCACACCCGTATGAGAAGGAACATGGAAGGGCAGTTGCTGGAGTGACATTCCACATTGAAACCCACTAACTGGAATGCACTTGGTGTCCTGGACTCCTGATACCTCTGTTCAGCAGTGAAGGTTAAATAATACAGTAAAAACAGGCCTTTGAGACACTTGATAAAAAATAAAAAAGGGTGAGGCAGGCACAAGAAGACAGCTCGGGAGTCAAGGGTTTTGATGAATGGCTCTCATTCTGTGGTCCTAAACTCAAATGTTTTAGGAATACCCTGAAGCCTGTTAAGTATGATGGATAAGCAAGACACGGGTCATAGTGATGGATTGTAGGAGACTGACTATGAGGCCAGAGAAGTGGAGTTTTATACATTTTGATGTTCCGGTGGAGCTGAAAACACGGTGAAAACATTAGTCAACTAAGTGCTGACTAATGAAATCAAGAGACCTTACTTCTCTCTTATCAAGAATTAAGAATTGTTCTCTGTGTATATTGAGGAATATCCTCTCTTTAACATTAAAGGAGAATTGACTTATTGTATATATATAAATCCTTTTTGTGGCATACTGTAGCATATCCACCTTGCACTAGGATAATAATACGTGGAAAAGATCCTTTATTATTCTATGAATTAATAAGTTTCTGATAATCAGTAAGCAGAGTGGGTTGAGATATGGCCTCTGCTCGGATAAGTGTACCTAGGGCCAGTATCTTATTTCATCTTATTCTGCTCCTGCCGGATCCAGTCCCCCCTATTGGCCAGATTTACTTGCTGTACTGAGGCCCCAAATCACCCAGCTCTATATTCAATAGTAATAAAAAACATTCTTCCCTTCCCAGCATGCAATGAAAGGGGACAGTGGCTGATCACTGTCTATGTCAGGCTTGGAAACTGAAGTGGGGTCTTCCCTAGGCAAGTTATTTGAGAATTAGAGAGATGAGAGTTCCATTCCAAAAAATGGGGTCTGATTTTGATAAGAACCCCTCAGCCACCTTCGGAGTCCATACTTCCTCATGTAAAATTTGGAACCGAGGTATTGACCTTTAGTGAGACTATGAGCATTCTAAACACTTATTTTTTAAAGTATTTATTTATTTGCATGATTATTTTGTTTGGTACTTTTTTTCTGGTTTGTGGTATATATATTGATATACCCCATGCATCCCTGAAGCTTTCAGAGGCCAGAAGATAACCTCCAGTCTCCAGGGACTCAAGTTACAGAGATATTATATGGGTGCTAGGAATCAAACCCTGGTTCTTTGGGGGGAACAGCCAGTGCTTTTAGCCATTAAGTCATATTTGTAGCCCCTAAACTATTTTTAAAAAATCTTTTAGTGCTAATTTATTTTTAGGTGTATTTGATTTTCTTACTTGGTAGTATGTGTGTGTTGTAGGTGAGGGACTTGAACATGCTGTAGTGTGCATGTGGAGATCAGAGAACATCACTGTAAAGTTGTTTTTCTCCTTCCTTCTTTATGTAGTTTCTGGAGATCAAACTTAGGTATCCGGGCTTGCGAAGCAAGCCCTTTATCTGCTAAGCCACCTCACTAGCCTTGGTTTTTAGATATCTCAAGAGGCAGCTGGTATTCACTAGTAGCTGAATAACTGAGACTTTGCCTCCAAATATCTGAACTACGCTCAGGAGTTTGATGAGGATCTAAGTATTGAGAATGCATGGAGTTGAGTTTAAATTTCTGTATTCTATCCTGACTTTCTGGAAAACTGATTGATTTGATATCCACAGTGTTTCACATAATCACAACTATACTAAATTCTATGTGGAGGGCTGGAGCCTCGGCTTAGTACTTAAGAGTACATGCTGCTTTTGCTGAGGACTTTGGTTTCCAGCACCCATATTGCCAGCTCATAGTTACCTGTAATTCTATAGCTTCAGAGGGATCTGTTGTTCCTGGTCTCTAAAGACACATGTACTCATATGCACGCACACACACGTACACACAAATACACACACACCACAGACACACAACATGCATTTGAACACACACATGCACACATGCATTTTTTAGAAATAATTTGCAAAAATCTTTTAAATTCTATATAGAGGGCCATCTTTGCATAGATGCCCTTTTCTTATCTCACTCTCTTCAAAAAAGATATCATTTCCTGATTCTTTGAAATGACCCATCATCTGAAATTGGCTTACTTTTTCCTCCTATTCCTTTTACTAACCTGTTGCCAACAATAAATCCAATAAAGGCACTTTGTTTTTCTGTCTTGTTTTCTTCAGTGGCAATATAACCTACGCAGAGCACATAGTAGGCATTTAATAAACAGCTGTTATACATGAATGAATAAGTGAATGGATGCATGAATGAACTAATGACTTTCTAGAACCATTTTTTTTTCTCCTGCCTCTGAAGGCACAAACTGTACTTTGTGAGAGAAGCCGGATTCAGTAACTACAATAGATGAACCCAGCCATTGGCTATGCTTTAATGTATGAGCCACGCAATGCAATGGAGTTATGAACTCCGAAAGTTTGTACTTTTTCCAAAAGACATATTACTAGCTTTCGGCAAGACACAAGTCTGGCAGCTATGATGAATGAGACTTACATTTAAAGACAATCATCTCTGTACTGTAGAGTGTTTTATCTCAAACTACACAATTGCATCAGAGGACAGATGTGATTATACTTTATAGAAATAGAATGGGGTCTGTTATTCACTCTCAGAACTCAGAACCTCACTCTCTTCCAGACAGACACATCAAAGCAACTACACCATTTATGGAGTTTGGCATAGTGCCAGCAAGGGAGAGTTTCTATTGCCAGCTTCTATATGCATCTTTGCCCTACAGTAATCTTTTCTAAGGATAACCCAGTCTACTGATTGCACTTGCTGATGGGATCTTCATCCCCTATCCCAGGGAGACCTGTTGATTCGGTCTGAATCAGTCTGTAGCAGGCTAGAGACCTTGACAGATTGAATTCATTTAGTTTAATGCAAGCTTAAACTTTTTCAGAAATGGAGTTGAATGAATATCAAGAAAAGCTATAGGGCTGATGGCTGGGCACATTAGTAGACTTCCAAGCATACATTTGCTTTATTTATAGATATTGCTTTTATGGAGAACTATCTAAAATATATCAACAAAATGAAAAGAGACCGAATTTCAATTTTCAGAGTATTGCCTGCAGTTACTATTCTGTGGGTCTAAATGGTTTAAAATTTGTCATTCCACTTTGATATTTTTAACAATCACACATAAGCACCTTCTAAGTTGAACTGAAGATACACAATTGTATAAAAAAACCCTCTGTGTTGATTTCAGGAATCTCCCGTTCAGAAGGGAAATAGACATATTTGCACACAACTAAGTTTGGTCTCAATGATACATTGTATAGTAGGAGAATATGTAAACTATCTTTAAGAGGCAGGAAAGTATTCCTAGGGTGCATGTGTTCTGTGACTTCTTATCTCTAAGAATCATGCAAATACTAAACATACAACTAATAGTCATTGAGCTGAGAGGAGATAAGGTAGAGTGAGATGTCAGAAAATTAGTGTCCGTTATATATGTGACTGAATTTGCCAAAGAACAAATCTAATTTAAAAAAATCATGTCATATAAAAATGTACATAAAATAAATAAAACACACAGTAAGTAGGTGGGTGAGGGGCTCCTGAAAATGGCTGTGGTTTCCATAGTCTTTCATTATATACTACTGAAGCTTCCTGATTTATTTTTTTAAAGTAAAAATACCAATTATGAAATTATAATATCTTTCAAACAGTTATTCAGACTTCTTTTCTTGAACACCAGCCTAACAATACACAACAGAGAGCTTCTGGACCGATTTGGACAGGGGGTTTCTGTCCCTTCCTTCAGTGGGTTATATACATGATACTTTTGGGAGGGGCCCTACAATCTCCTGGCCTATGGCTTGGGTATTATATGTTTGCCATTGAAAGTTCCTCCACCCAGAAGACATTTTCTTTGCTTTTCTTCCAGTAATTTACTTTGTATTCACTTTACATCCCGATTACAAACCCACATCCATCCTCTCTTCCCAGTCCCACCCTTACAAATTCCCCCCATTGTGCCTTCCCCTTCTCCTCAGACAAGGGAATCCTCCCCTTGGGTATCACCCCACCATGGGACATCTAGTCTCAGCAGAACTAGATACATCCTTATCCACTGAAGTCCAACCAGGCAGTCTAGGTTGGGGGAAGGGAATACCAATAGATACCAGAGAATAGAGACCAAGACAGCCACTGCTCCACTTGTTAGGGGACCCAAAAGAAGACCAAGCTGCACATCTGCTACACATGTGTAGGGGATCTAGGTCCAGCTCCTGAATACTCCATGGATGGTGGCCCAGGCTCTGTGAACCCCCGTGGTCCCAAGTTAGTTGACTTTGTGAGTTTTCTTGTGGTGTTTTTGAACTCTCCGAATTACTCTCTTCTGTCCCCAACTCTTCCACAATTCTCTCAAGCTCTGCCTGATGTTTGGCCATGGGTCTCAGCTCTGCCTCCATCTGTTGCTGGATATAGCCTCTCTGGAAACAGTTACACTAGGTTCCTGTCTGCAAACATAGCAGAGTATCATTAATACTGTCAAATTGGCTCTCTCACATGGGATGGGTCACAAGATGGGGCAGTCATTGGTTTGGTTGTTCCCTCGGGAGAAAGAATTTCCTTTCAGGCTGTTATAACCTCACTGTGGTGATAGATTTTTCTGAAAATACCTCTTGCCTTCTAAGAGACTGAACTCCTGCTGTAGTTGCCGTTATGGCTGTATACTTAAACCTGCTATCTTACTGTGTACTCAGCCTGTTTACGTTTCATCTTCCTTTAAGAGAACAATGTAACTATCCCTACCATGCCTTGGACTTCCAAGTGGAATCAGCTTTTACAACCTAAGCTAAATGCATTGCTTTAAATTTAAGTTGTGCACTCTTCCACCTTTCTGACCCTGAATAGTGTATGTGTCCATGTATACACATTGTGGTAATTGTTTGCTGAAAGCAGCCAACAGATTGAAAGCAAGTTTACATGACAGATACCCTATAAGTGTTGGAAGCAACATGTGTATGCTGATTAATAATATCTTTTTGTAGTTTTGATTTCTGTTCTGGTCAATAAGGTAACATCCTCCCCTGTAACCTACTCCTAATCTCTCTGTAAAGAAGTGCTTGTTCCTCCCTCATACTGTGTTTTCTATGCTGTTCAGTAAACACAGAGAAAGGGCCATTATTAAAGAAAGGCGCACGGACAGGCAATACAGACAGGCCACAGACTACAGAGTACAGACAGATGGAAGGAACAGAGAGAGAAGTAGACAATGAAATCTGTGCTTGTTCTGTGTCAAACTACTTCAGGAGAATGTTCCTGTTGTCAATCCTTGGTATGAAATGGACTCATTTCGGTGCTCCCGATGAAGTACGAGAAGTCTTTATTGAGTTCCTGGTGTGCCAATCCTTCTGTCTCTTAATTTGATTTCAGAGAATCTTTAAAAAATGTTTGCTGATTTTATGACCGACTGTGACTGTTACGCAGATCAATAGCCAAGCTTTGGTAACATACAGTTGTACAAGCTATCCCAGTCCTCTGAGTCATTGTTTCAAGCATGGAGCTGGCACTGGAAAGAGGCATGAGAAGCACAAGACCATCTCCTTGAATAAGGGATAAAAAACCTTCCTAGGAATCATGACAGTTTTCAATATGTGGTCCTCACTCTCTGCCGGAAGGGGGGGTCTCATGTTGCTATATCCACTCACTCTTGGATTTCACACTCTCAGCGACTGCACTGAATTGTCCATGTATTTGTGTGTGTGTGTGTGTGTGTGTGTGTGTGTGTGTGTGTGTAAGCATAAAGAGGCAGATGGCTCTGAGGCCTGGCACGGAGTAGGACTTTCCTGCGGAACATATGTCCTTTTCAGGATAATGCAGGCTGCTCAGGGTATCTATGTTTAGGTAGACTGAACCATGTACAGGCAGACCTAGCCAACCAGAAACCACAAGAAACTGCAAGGGCATGTGTTTGGCCTAGATGGTATTGAAATTTCAGGATGGGCACTTTCTGTTTGTTTGGCTTAAAAGTACAGTTCTGTATTTTTTTGTTCTGTGACGTTCTGAAATTTTTTTAAAATTTCATTATCTTATTATGACAGGTAGCTAGATAATATCTGTTATGTAGCTAGAAAAAAAATAAGCAGCACATAGGCTTATTTGGGGCCATAAAAAGAATTAGGGATGGAACACCATGGCAGTGGTGTTTAGACTACATCTCATGACTGCTTCCTGCCTCTGTGTGTTGAGTGCTTGGGTGTGGAGCACTGGCTATTTTTTTCGGTGACACTGAGGAGACAGCAGGACAGGTTTGTGTCCCAGTTTCAGTACTGATTCTGCCACATCATGAATCATGGATATTAGTGGTTTATTGTTTTCTCTACATGAGGAAATTGAAAAGCACACTGATAACAGGTTTGTGTGATTTATGAAATATATAAGGTCCAAAAGGAAGACTGTACCCATGGTTGGTTATACAAACCTTCTTGTTCTGCCTCCTTCTCCCCACCCCATGCTCTTCCCCCTGTATAACCTCTCTTCTTCCTTTTTTAACCTCTTTATATATTCTCATTTTGATAAGTATTTATTTAAATGTGCAGCAGACTAAAAGGCAACACTACATTCCATCTTATAGCTCCAGGTGGCAAAAACTATTTTGGTGGGGAATCCAGATGTTTAAACAACAAGGTCACCATTGTTACAGGCATGAAGAACAGCTTACTTTTTGACAGTTTTCTTAATTTTATGTGTGGTCAGGTGCCCTACCCTAGCCTTTGGTTGTAGCTCTTGAGTTTCTTCTATTTTTCTTGTCTGTTTTGAATGCCTGCATTCCTCCTCCAGCTCCTGACTGCTTTCTGCTCCTTTCCAGACTCTTTGGTCATAAAAAAAACTATTTTAGTCCATGATTTTCTTTATGAGGAAAGACAGAAACATTGAAAAATATGTTGAGCTTGTGACGTAGTTGAATACAAGTTCTAACAGCAGAACTTGGCCTTCTAATTTTCTGTCCCAGACACTATTCTTGATTTTACCTTTTGCATTTGTTATTCACATTTTGTTATGAAATTGCCGCTTTTAACTTTTGAGATTTTATAAGACTTTCATAGCAAGATTTCATTTTTAACATCAAACATTCAAGGCTCTTATATGTCTGACCTATTATATTTATAAAAGTAAATTAATAGACATATAGTGCTAAGTATCCAGCCTCTTTATGTAACGTTGATCATTTAGGAGGTTGGAGATATGCCCCAACACGAGGAGGGTCTTCTTAAAAATTCTTTTATTCTTCTTTTCAATCTATCTAATTCTTTGATTCTTTACATATTCCCAAATTTTTTCATAACAAACATCTTTAAATCAACCAACCCAAATGTCAGTCTAGAAAATAGCAGTTATCTTTTGGCATAATCATTTTTATAAAATGACCCAGAAAGATCATGTTCACCATGTTTTGAAAAGGCTTTTGCTCCTACAATGTATGAACAGATGCATGCTAGTTATGAGAGGGCTTCAGGGTGCAAGGGCAAGCTCTTGTTTTTGGTCTGCTCTTGGGCTTTTTCCTACTGTGGATGACACATGGGAAGGCCCTGGTCACCTATGGGCCTCATAGGATTAAGTTAACCACTGTAAATGTATGAAACAAACTTTCCTTGTTTACAAATTACTCGCTTTCAAGCATTCCAGTATAGAAGCAAGAAATTGCTCTATTATATCAATTAATATATATAATACATAGTAATTTAATATATATAATTAAATATGAATTTATATATAATATGTATATATTACATGAATGTATATATTATATGAATATGTATATATATGAATTTATATATAACACACCAGGGAGATAGAGGAGGAATTCAGGCATTGAAAATGGACAAGAAGAAGAGAAGAAACACAAGAGCTAAAACTAAAGGCTTAGTGAAGTGCTCCTGGCCACATATAAAATTATGGAATTGGACAAAATGTAACCAGTTTCTCATGCCCATGATGATTGTGATGATAGTGACCCTAGATCATGTACATACACATATACACATATGCATAAATATACATCATATGCACACATATACATAATATAATATACATGCACATGCATACACATAGATATGCATCCCATAATATGTATCATATACATATATATGCGCATACAATTCTATACCTGTAGCATCCACAGTCATTTTGTATCATCTTAGTGTGAAACCATTCTCATACTACCTGCTACATTTTGACTTGTATTAGAAGATCCTTTAAAGCATATATGTTGGAAGAAAAAAATTGTACAGTATCCAAGACTCATGGTCAGAAGCTGATGCGAGCACCATGATTGTAAATGGTGTATCAAGTGGATGCTGACTGTGTGGTGTAATGATTAGAGAACAAAACCATTATGTTCCACATACAGGGCCAAGCCAGAAGAAAAATAGGAAAAATTCAGCTGCCTCTAATTGATATTATACAGCATCCTCTACCTAAGATCATGAAAAGCACTGACAAGCCTTAATTTTCATCTCTGTGTGGCAGTGAACAGTAAGAATTCAGTATGCTTGCTTACAAACTGCACTTATTAATACTGGTGACACAATATTAAAAAAAATACTGTTCACAGATAAAGTTAAAGTCATTTAGTCTGTTCTGCCTTGAAGCTATTGAGAGCTAGCGCACTCTAATGACTGAAACTATTGTTATATTCAATCTGGTACAGAGGTACTGGGCACAGTCTTCTGCCTGTAGTACGCTAGGGTCTCATCGGTCTGGGGAGGCACAAGGAAATCACATCAAAGGAATTCACATTTTCCTGCCTTGCAACCATCACCGTCTTCCTGCATCCAAATAGGGTTTTCCCCAAATTATTTGGCAGCTCTCAGAGTGTCATGTGTATAGGTCTGACGTGAAGCTGCTCCTGTGGTTTACCTACCTGAATCCCCATTGATATTGGAAACATCCTGACACCATGGCTAGTACCTTGTCTTCTTGCAACGCATTAGTTCTCTTGCCTAGTCTATATTACTTGTGTTTTCTTAGAGTCTTTAAGCTGAAGTCACCAGTGTCCTCTTCATATATAAGAAGGCTTCCTCCCCTACCCATACTGGCATCTAGAACAGCCTTGTATAAATACTTCTATGATATCTACCAACTGTTCCTCTCCTCTGGATGGCAAGGATTGTGTAGGATACACAAGAGCGAACACTAGAGAGGAGGTGTTGTCTTCATACTCATCCCTGTTCCCAGAACCTCTTTTTTTCTTGACAGTACTGATCAGCCCAGAGAAAAAGGTATTTGCAGTCTTCCTCCCTCTGCCACTACCACACTATCCTCAATAGGTCTGGGATGAAGTAAGAACCATATAACACATCACCATCCATAAAAATGAGAACCTCTGGCTTGTTGCAGAATATTTTTTGACTCACCCTGTAGAAGACTGGGGAAAAAAAATTGTGAGCTAGATTTTACAGGCTGTATCAGAGCAAACTGAAGCATACTACACAGGATGGAACTTGGAAATAGTAGCAAAATAAAATATACCAATCTTTTACTGTCTTCTTTCTATGTATCATGCCAAATATGTATCAATTCTGTACTCATGTAAAATCACCGATACCTAACTGCTTATGCACTCATGAGTGCACATACTGACATACACTGTTTAATTTTGTTCTCAATACTGTATTGTTGCTCCCAGCACACACAACACACAGTCTAAGATGGGTGTCTTAGTTACTTTCATTGGGTGACAAAGCACCATGACCAAGGGAACTTAGAAAAGTAAGATTCAATGGCTTCACATAATTCTACCACAGTTTCAGAGGATCAGAGTCCATGTCCATCATGACAAGGAGAATGGTAGGCAGACAGGCATGGCACTGTAGCAGTGACTAAGAGTTTGCATTAGTTTCATAAGTATAGGCAGAGGCAGACAGAGTTAACTGGGAACAGTGTGCGTTTTGAAACCTCAAAGCCTACCCCAGTTACATATCTCCTGCAACAAGGCCACACCTCTGAATTCTTTCCAACTGGTGACCAAGCATTCAAACATAACAGTCCTGTGGAGGCTATTCTTATTCAACTACCGTAATTGGTAATCAATGCAGAAATAAAAGGGTTGAATGGAAAGGAGACATCTGAGTGTCTGCTCTGTGTCAAGCATGGCGGGAGGCACCATGCGGGTTCTTTTGTTTGATCTTTACAGTGCCCCTATGCTTTTCCCTTTTGCAGATCAGGGCATGATGACGTCAGATCTAGTGGCTGAGTTTCAGCTGTTCATATTTTCCTCTTGGAGAGGTGTTATGTGGTGACCAGATGCTGTGATGCAATGGGCTTTTAAGAATAGTCAGAGACACTCAGCAAATTTATCAGGTCTGTCAGAAAATGCCTGTCACATTCAAATGAAATGGCTTACAAAGAATCAGTGAGCAATAATACATATTCAAATACGCATGTCATAAATTTTGCAAATTTGAAGTTGGATATTCATATATTTAAAGTAATGTGTTAAAATGCTTCCATATAGATCCTTAAGTATTATTTAGGGAGAATGGGAGAAGTGTATGTAGAGAGCCTTCCTAGCTGTCCTGAAGGAGCTAAGAGTGTGAAGAGAGAGTTGTGTAGTCTCAGTTTAAGTGATGTCATAGTAAGATTCAGTGAAGAATTGGGTTTTTAAACACAGTCTTAACTTAAATTCATTCCCCCACATCTTGCTGTTCAGTGTGAATCTCCAGCAGAGGACCCTTTAATTTTGAAATTGAATAACGTTCTATTGTCACACTCACGAAAGCACATAATGTCTCCTTATGGGTAGTAGAATTCCAGTCAAACTTACTTTCATTCAGTCATGGAAAGCATCTCTCTGTTGTTGGCAACTATGACTGGTATTATTTCCATATTTCTCAAAGTCAGTTAAGTATCAAGGGAATTTCTTTCTCTGTATAAATCCAACTTTAAATAAAGGCTTGGTGTAGTAGTTCTTTCTGGAAAGTCTTTTCTGGTCTCTTTCCAATGAACCCAGTCAGTATTCCCTGCTCCTTTGATCTATTCCAGTGTCTGCTCTACGACTATCTCGACCAGGGATATTTTTCTGTTCCTTTGTCTCCCACACTTCCTTAAGATGTGACCTTGCTCCCACCCCCCACCCCCAGCACCTGCAAAGAAACAGTCTAGACAGAAAGCAATTGAAGAAAACTCTAAATATTTGTGGTAGGGATGCTGAAGTGTATCTCTTCACAGATGGCTTCTAGAGGGGATGGTGATAGGAGTGGAGATGGGAGTAGGGAAGTACTTAGTTATTTTGTTTTTTTTCTGTTGTTTTTAAATGATGGCCACTCAGAGTTTGACCATGCTCCTGTGAGTCTGTGGGCAACATACATTGAACTTGGTATATATTTTTTCTTTCTTCTTTTTCATGGGGAGGTCACAAGAATGGGGGTGGGTGGACCTGAGAGGACTAGGAACTTGGAAGTGACGGTGATTGAGGTAAATTATGTGAAATTCCCAAATAATCAATAAAAGTATTGTGTTGGGGGGGGGAGATAAACCCCTTTTGTCTCAGAGGGAGGTGCTGCTTCAGATGCAGCCCTTCCCTCTGACCAACTTGTAATGAGTACTTATTAAATAATCAAGCCAGCAAGCAATGACATCATGGGTTTTTCCTGCTGGGGGGAAGAAATGTGGCAGGACAGCCTGATGTGCAGGCTGATTCTGTGATCCGTCCATGTAGTGCCTGCCAGAACAAGGCTGTGGTGCAGGCATGCTAATTTCTAAGAGACTCTGAAGAAAGTTGAGTCCAGTGACTGCTCTGAGGAGCCACATCTTGGGGTTTCATTAAAATGGAAAGACAACAGGAAGAAACTGAGTTCTTCCTGAGAGAACAATGATAGCATCACGAAGAACTTATGAAGTGACTATGATTAAATGAGGGGAAAAATTAGGACTGCAGCTGTGGAGTCCCCAGGGTTTCCACGCTGCAGCTGGTCCCACATGCAGGAGGAACGTCTATGGTTCCAGAGGCCTGGAGGCTTTGACAGTGGCAGGCCCCAATGACACAAGGAAGTCCTTGGTTCCAGAAAGGTTTATTGTCATGGTGGATGGTGAGTGGATCTAGGCGTACCCCTGATCTAGGCGTTCCATTGATCTACCTCCCTGTCTCTGTACCAATACCAGGTGGGTTTTTATCGCTATTGCTCTATAGTACAGCTTGAGGTCAAGGATTGTGATTCTCCCAGAAGTTCTTTTATTGTTGACAATGATTTTTGGTATCCTGGGTTTTTTTGTTATTCCAGATAAATTTGAGAATTGCTATTTCTATCTCTGTGAAAAACTGAGTTGAAATTTTGATGGGGATTGCATTGAATCTGCTTTAGGTAAGATGGTCATTTTTACTATGTTAATTCTGCCAATCCATGAATATGGGAGATCTTTCCATCTTCTGAGGTCTTCTTTGATTTCTTTCTACAGAGACTTGAAGTTCTTGTCATACTGATCTTTCACTTGCTTGGTTAGAGTCACAACAAGGAGTTTTACATTATTTGTGACTATTGTGAAGGGTGTCGTTTCCCTAGTTTCTCATCCGTTTATCCTTTGAGTAGAAGGAAGTTACTGATTTGTTTCAGTTGATTTTGTATAGAGCCGTTTTACTAAAGTTGTTTGTCAGTTGGAGGCGTTCTCTCATGGACTTTTTGGGGGAGGGAATCACTATCATATCATATCATATCATATCATATCATATCATATCATATCATATCATATATACTATCATATCATCTGCAAATAGTGATATCTTCACTTCCTCCTTTTCAATTTGTATCCCTTTGTTCTCCTTTTGTTGCCTAATTGCTCTGGCTAGAACTTCAAGTACTCTTACCATTCTGGACTTCTGCTCTCTACAACAGAAACTTACAGGAAGCTGGAGTGTCAAAGTGATGGGTGGTCGTGGAGTCAACTAGGGATCTGGGGAGGGTGAAAGAATGAACTAAAATGTCAGAGACAGCCAACCTTCTTCTGTTTACTACAGGCCTTCTGACATGAGAGTCCTGAAAAAGGTAGTTCTAGAGTTGGCTTCTGTTAAGGGGATTTTATTACTGATAATGACAGAGAATTACTTCACTTAAACTACTTTCTTACTCCTGGGGCTATATCGTTCTCCAGAAAAATAAAATTATCATGCTCAAATAAGTTAGTTTTACTGGGATGGATGTTTTATTATCTAAGACTTTGCTTTCTCAACAAGGTACTTGGTTGAGCTGAGACCTGGGTGAACAAAACTCTCTGGAATTGCAGCAAGAGACCTCTTCCTGGTTCCAAAGTGTGATGATTTGTATATGTTTATCCCAGAGAGTGGCACTATTTGGAAGTGTGGCCTTGTTGGAGTAGGTGTGACCTGGTTGGAGTAGGTGTGGTACTGTGGGCGTTGGCTTAAGACCCTTACCCTAGCTGCCTGGAAGTCAGTCTTCTACTAGCAGCCTTCAGATGAAGATATTGAACTCTCAGCTCTGCCTGCATTACACCAGCCTGGATGCTGCCATTTTCTTGCCTTGACTATAATGGACTGAACTTCTGAACCTGTAAGCCAGTCCCAATTAAATGTTGTCCTTTGTAAGACTTGCCTTGGTCATGGTATCTGTTCACAGCAGTAAAACCCTAACTAAGACATGAAGTCTATGCTTATTCCTTTAGGTCTGCGTGGTTTAAGTCCACTGTAGTGTTCCAGATCTCTGTGGTGACTTCCAGTGTTCCTGGGAAGGAGATCTTGGAGAGGACTTGACACAGACATTTGCTGATAGAGGAATACTAAGGCAAAATGAACTCAGCTAGGTGGACCTCCATTCTGGCCTTGTTCCCAATCCCCACTAGAAATAAATGTATTTTGTTTCATATCTAGTGTGTATCTCTGTTTACCTTTCCTGAGTTTCTCTGAAGTACTTGGTTTTCTAAGAAGTGGCTTTTTACTTAAAGCAGGAAATTTGCTAATAGGCAATTTAAATCTCCACTTTAAAAACACAACGATCT
Organism: Grammomys surdaster; assembly: GCF_004785775.1. Lineage (NCBI taxonomy): Eukaryota > Metazoa > Chordata > Mammalia > Rodentia > Muridae > Grammomys > Grammomys surdaster. The sequence goes on from NW_021621002.1 coordinate 1,090,484, forward strand.
GTATACCACTAAATAAACATGTATATGCATGAATAAATAGGTATAGGAAATGCTGGTGACTTCATCCTAGTCCACATGAGTGTGTTCTGTTCCCCAGAGCTGTTTAAAGCAGACGTTCAATGGCTGACATAGTTCTGACTCACAGCTTTGATTTCATGAATGTAATCATTACAGGCAGGTTAGAGTTGGTCTTGGACTAGAATACATTTTTCTACTTTACTTTTATTTATTTTGGAAAGTGGAAGCTTATACAATGTTATAATTTTCATCTAAAGACTTCTACACCCTAGTTCCCTGTGCTCTTTCACACTTGTGGAAGCCAGATGTTTGAAGTCAAGGTGCCATGGGCCCTCTGAGAGCTCTCATGAAGAATCCTTCCTTGCTTCTTCTAACCCTTTGTAGCTCCTGGTGAGCCTTGGTTTTCCTGGTTCGTAGCAGCATCACTCTAGTTTCTTTCCTCTCTAGCACATGGCTCTTTTGAGTTTTTTTTTTCTTTTTGTACTCTCCCTTAATTATATAGACATCAATTCTTGGCTTAGGGTATACTATAATCTACTATGATCATACAGTGGTCCTTAAGTGGCTATATGTAAGGAAATCTTATTCTCAAGTAAGAATTTGTAGTTAGTAAAATAATGTTCCTCTGAACTCCCCCCCCCCATTTTGTCTACCTAGAATATTATGGTGTAATTTTATTTCTTCTAGAAGCAAGAAAGGATAGATTTTTGTCATTTTAAATCACCAGATTTGAGGTAATTTTTTTTATAGGACTAAAAGCTAATACAGTCACACTTCAGGATTCCAGGTAGTCACAGAGTAGGGAGAGGAAGCATTAGTCAGACACTTTGCATACACTGTGAAGGGAGCTGGCCAGTGTTATTCCACCTGTTATGTAAAGTGGAACACAATTCTAAAGGAAGGCAGAGCAGGATTTTCAGTATTATTTTTTTGTTTTAGTTAAAAATAATTAAGCCTCTGGAAAATGAATTTTTCTGAGTATGGTCAATCACAAGTATATCAGATGACATTAAAAGCACCACTTGTGAAAAATGTGACCAACAACCATTTTGTCACAGAATTCTGATCAGAAAGCAGTGAAAACACTCACCCTGTAGGAGGGACCTTTGGAGACTTGGTTCATCAAGCTGGTGTGATGGTGCTGACTGACAGGTTCGTTCTTGATCGTAGGCCAGTAAGTCTGTTCTCAGAGGAGAAATTCCATCGACTCGAGTTGGATGGCATCTACTGACAGCAGTTTCTTAGCAACCTGTTAAAGCATTAGTTAGAACTGATTCTATGAGTTTCCCTCTCCAGTGTTTGAAAGGTAAGCTCATCCTTCCATGACAGTATCTGAGGGATGAGCTTGGAGAGGGGACTTGAATGAGCTTTTGCTCTCTAACACAAAGACTTTCTGGACTTCCTAGATTTACGAACTGGGACTCCCGTATAGTAATTTGTTGGTTTAGTAGAATTTCTTAAGGAGGAAAAGTAGGTTCATTTCCCACATGACCAGAGGGTATGTATTCACATTTGTTTTAGTCATCAGTGTTTTTGTGGATGAAGGTAGCAGGGAAATCAATACATAATCAATTATTGAAGAGATTAGCCCAAAGGTGACCTTCCTGAATAATTAGTTTCCAGAATTTTCCATCTAGACTGGCAGATCTTCTATGTAGGGCTGCCTGTAATATTCACAGTTCAATGTTGCAGAGAAAATTTGGGTTGTTAATAAATATTTAAGAACTTCAAGGCAGCAAGATACTAGTATTGCAAAAGATTTATTTTTATGTTGTGTGTATGTGGGTTATGTGTTCAGGAGTACAGAAAAAGACATTGGATCCCTTGGGGTCATGTTGTGAGCTGTCTTATGGTTCTGAGAAGTGAGCTCAAATTTACTGTAAAAGCAGGATTCATTCTTAACTACAGAGAGGGAGGTCTCTCTAACCCTCACATGCCAGTATTAAATGCCAACACTCTTCTGAGCAGAGGCTGTTGGATTCAGCCCTTGAATCAATCCTGTTTCCAAGATGGTGTTACATAATGAAATAGGAAAGGGGAGGAAAGAGGGTCATGAGAAGCCAGAGATGTTTCTGGTTGTTTACAAGGAAAAAATAAAGGGAGGAAAGGGACAGAAATAAGGCATGGAAGCAGACAACAAAGGGGGAAAGCAGAAGACTAGGGAAGGATGGCGTGCACAGGGCTGAGAGTGCTGACTCATCTGGGCCTGGCTCAGCACCACTTGCCTCCAGGTCACTGTCCTCTCTTTCCTGGGGTGTCCTCACAGGCCAAGCCTCTTGCTTCAACTGTATGTAGTGGTCCTCTGCACATCCTCAGATGGAGTAGAGACACTGAGATATTCTTGAGACACTGCAGATCACCCAGGAGTTGCATATTGGTTCTCCAGGGAGGTCAGTACTCACCTAGGTTTCTCTTTCCCCGCTTTCCTGTGCTCCAACTGTGTTCTATATTTCTTCCTAGAAAGTCCTCTATAGGTTTATAGACATAATTTAAAAGTTTGAATTCATAAATGTAAAATCCAATCAGCGTTATACTGATCTGATACCACTATTGGAAAATTCCACACCCAACATCATGTGACAAGTCAGAAAGACAGAACTCTAAAAATGTAGTACAAAATTACCTTCAGGAAACATGCCGAAGATATAGACAAGTTTTATGCTTAGAATTGAGATGAATCACAAAAATATCCCCTTATGGCTATGCAAATATAAAATTAAAAAGTCTGAAATTGGAAAAACTTCTGGTCCCAAGCATTTAAAATAAGGAATACCCAACCTGTTCTTCTCCAGCCTGGATGAATTTCTGAGGAAGGTCACTCCTTTGCTTCCTGAGCACCAGTTTACTCCCTACCTTAACCTCTTCTACTTCGCTTTACTTATCTGGGAATACCGTTAGGTTGACTTTCCTTGTCTTTCCATTTCTCAGTCTCCAGTGCCAAATAGTGTTCTAAGTATAAGGTGGGCCTTGGGTTAAATATCTGTTTAATGCAGGATGGGGGAGTGTAAATTATTATTGTTAGATGGCTCATTTATACTCTAGAATTTGAGGAATTCATACTTCAGCATCTGTTATTTAGGGCACTCTGTCACAGGTCACATTGAGAATTATTCCCATATATCTTGGGTCCCCTGGAGGAGACTTTAAGCTTCCAGGTAATTTTGAGGATATTTGCAAATGGAAGGCCAGAGCTCTACTCAAGACTTGAGTGGAGCATCAGGTGAGCCAGTGACAGTTACAATGAGCAGCTGGTATCTTGGGTAGCATGATAGAGTTTTAAGGCACTGATAAAATGACAGTGTGTTTGAGTCACTGTTCAAGGGAGGGACCCAGATCAAAGCTTGCATGCGAAATGTGCTCTGTAAATGTTCTGCTGAATCTCTTCTGTAAGATTCAGAATTTTCTTTTTAAAAATCCTGTTTACTTTTAGTCATAAAACTTTATAAGTGGTTTTCATACTATCAAAAGAATATATGTATATATGAATGCATATATACACATACATGCAGATAAACACTCCCTAATATCTCCTGTGTGATACATACTGACAATGTATCTATACATAATATTGCCCAGTTAAACTAACAAACAAGCAGGGCTGTCTAGAGAAACTATTTTAACAAGATACTTTAAAAGCTAGAACAGCGATAAACTAGCTTCATTTTAGGCAACAGGGTGAACTGTAAAATGTGGCTTCAACATTGTTTATTTTTTATTACTAAAAAGACCATGGTGAGAATCCAGGGAGACTTGTTTTAAACTCATGGATCTATTGAAATATTTTGGTGGAAAGCAAAATAATTTGATTTGGACTTTTATTAGCAAAAACCTTTACTCATTCAAAGATATGAAAGTAAACCAAGTAGAGGTGGGTGAGATATGTTAGACAGTTTAATTTATTGCCTTATGGACCAACTGAAATTCTATGATTCAAAAGTCTTTATATTCACACGCATAGTGTGAATGTCAGTTTTTTTGAATTTTCTTTTTGAATCCAGGTTTTGCTTTGAAACCTAGGCTAGCCCAGGGTTTGGTATATGGCCCCTACTGGTTTTGAACTAAGTTCTCAGGCCTCAGCTTTCTGAGTTCTAGGGTCACAGGTACATTTCCCCATGCCTGTCTGAATTTAAGATTTTAAATCATTTCTTATGATTCCTGTAACTGAACAACTTTTGATTATAAATTACTATGTAAGGATAAAGTCTTATGTAGTTATAAAACTAACAACATTCAATGGGGGGGTGTTTGTTGGTTAGGTTTTGTCAAGTTTCAGATGACAGTCAGTTGGAAAGAGTGACTCACTTCATTTGAGACATTACCTCCAGCAGGTTGGCCAGTGGTCTTGTCTTGATTGTTAAATTGTATAAAAGGGCCCTGCATGTTGCAGGTGGAGCTATCCCTATGCTGGTTGGCTTGGGCTGAGTAAGAAAGCTAACTGAGCAAGCTAGGGGAAGTGAACCTGTAAGAGACATCTCTCCTTGGCTTCTGCTTCAGTTTCTGTCTTGAGTTCCTGCCTTGGCTTCCATTGACAATATAACCTGTAAATGAAATACTGCCCCTCCCCATTGTTCTTGGTCAGAATCTCGTCACAATAAAAAAAAAAAACAACTAGGGTAGCATGTGTGTGTTTCTGTGTGCACATATGTGTGTGGCTGTGTGTGCACATGTGTGTGGGAGTGGGAGGTCAACCTCAGGTGTTATTTCATAGGGCCCAGCCAGATACCTTGGCCTTGGAGAAAGGCTCTGGCTCTGGTCTCTGAGGGTGACTCGACTCAGACTGCCTGGCTAGTGAGCTTAGGCCCACCTATCTCCTTCCCTAGAGCTGGTGTTACAAGTTCAGGGCCCATGCCTGTCTCCTCACTTCCCCTTTTAACATGAGTCCTGTAGATCAAAGTCAGGTTCTTAGCATCTTACTGACTAACCTCTCCCTCTGGTTTCCAGTGTTTCTAACATTTAGTGATACAGAAAAGATTGAAAACGAATGTTCTTTCTTGGCTTAGGGATATAGCTCAGTGATAGAGATTCTGCTTAGCATGTATGAAACCCTGGGTTTAGTCCCTAGCACTGAAGAAATAAGTGTTCAAAGTCCCAAGAATCCACATGGCTTTTCAAAGTTATTTGTATTCCAATTCCCGAAACGTATGAATGTTTCCACCACTCTCATGTAACCTAAAGAAACTTGGATCTTAACATTGTAGAGATTTGAATGTAGGATGACTATCCTGGATTATCTGTATGGGCCCATCAAGGGCTTGTAACATCAAGGGCTTTTATTAGAGGGTGACAGAAGTATGAGAAAAATGAGAGATTAGAAAATGTGCTGATGCATGACTGACTGCACCTGCAAGAAGCTCTAAACCAAAGAATGAAGAAGGGCAGTAGCAAATGGATACGGTTGGTCAGGAAGCAAGCCAGGTGCAAGTCTCACTGTGGTTTTGGTCAGGAGTCAAACCCTTTTACAGATCATTTTCTAGGGTTTTCCAAAAGTTCATGAAATGTAGGAAAAATATAGTAATCTTGCCACACAGGATTTGTTGAATCCCTTAGAGATACAAACATCTGGAGGTGGCAGGCGGATTCAAAGTCTGTGTGTGAGTATTAGTCACCATAACTATAATAATTCAATAGAAATTAAATCAAATTTAGATCATCTGCACATGCTAAGTCTTTAAGGTCCTTGCTTCCTCGAATTAAATATACTTTATTAGAATTAATTACTTCCTATATTACTCATCGTGAGTATTTGAGATTCCCATCCTCCCTATGACTCACCTAGAACTTCATAATGAATTAGAATTGTCCAGCCCTGGGAAACTAGCAGAACATGACAAAAATGGCTAGATGCAGCCAGTTTCTGGCTGACTATAAGTCTCTTGTTCAGCCTAACAGAGGAGAGCTAACAGCCATGGTGCTCCCTTTCTGAAGGATGAACAAGAGTAAAGAAGCAGGGAGGTCTGTTTGGGAGCTCTGTGCTAGCTGGTCTTATGAAAACTTGACACAAGCTAGAGTCATCTGAAAGTAAAGGACCTCAATTGAGGAGATGCCTCCATTAGATCCAGCTGTGGGGCATTTTCTTAATTGGTGATTGACTGGGGAGGGCCCAGCCCATTGTGGGTTGTGTCATCCCTGGGCTGGTGGTCCTGGGTTCTGTAAGAAAGCAAGCTGAGGAAACCAAGGGAAGCAAGCCAGTAAGTAGCACCCCTCTATGGTCACCTCCTGCCTCCAGGTTCCTCCCTTGTTTGAATTCCTGTCCTAACTTCCTTTGATGACGAACAGCAATACATCCTTTCCTCCCCAACTTGCCTTCTGGTTGTAACAATAGAAACCTTAAGACAAGCTCCTTGCTAGGACAGCTCACTGAGGTGGTGTTCATGTCCTTCCCTTCACTGTCAGGGTCAGATGAGTATTGGTTATCATATCATCTGTCCTGAGGTGGGCACTGGCACCCATGTCCTATAACCAGGGAACACTGAGCATACCCTACCTCCTTTGTTTGTCTTTGGCTCATGTTTAGGACAACGAAACTCTTGTCTTTGATTTTTCCAACTCTCAGAGCAAGACTTGTGAATATTTTCAGATACTTTAATGAAAATAACACATTATAGCAAGCACTATAAGCCCAGGAGTGTCAATGCAGTGGTTACATATTTGAGCTTTAGGATCAGTCTATCTGAGTTGGCATTCTGACTCTGCTGTGCAATGGTTAAGTGACCATGGACACATTTTTCCTGCCCTGGGTGGCTGCAGCTTCAAGAGCAGCATAGTGAGGCTTTCTGTCTTATATGGTGGAGGAATGAATGAGTTGATATGTAAAAACATAGCACATCATTATAAAACAGCTATATGTTGAATTATTTAATCCTATGGCCCCTGTCTATATTCATTTAAGTAATGTAAACTATATTGAGAGTCTACTGTGGTTAGTTAATTATAACAGCTATGTGTTTAGTGCCTCCCAATGACCTGGTCCATTCAAGTCAGTCAACAGGGTCTAGCAAGAGAGAGAATGGGGGTGGAGGGGCAAGAGACTCAAAGAATGGAGACAAGGCAGGGTGTGTGATCAAGTCCATTTTATTGAAAGGAAATCATGGGTATATATAAGCACAAGCAGGAGAATGCAGCTGAAGACACTTCACCACGTGCGCCTTGCAGCTGGGGGCATTAAACAACAAAACAAGATATGTGAGAAAAACAAGATGTTTATCAGAGTGTGCTCAGCTGTTCCCGGATGTTGAAAACAAGTCTCTTGTCAGGGTATATGGGCTAAGATGGCTGCAAAGATGATAGCCACTTTCCGCTAGGCTCCCAACACCCCAAAGTATGCTGAAAACTTAATTCCCAGTGTGACAGTATTAGGAAGTGGGGACAACTGGTATTTAGGTCATTAGGGCTCCTCTCTCATGAGAAGATTGCTGCTAACTGTAAGAGTCATTTTTAAAAAATAGTTTTATTATTAGTATTAGTATTAGTATTAGTATTAGTATTAGTATTAGTATTATTAGTACCACTACTACTATTGCTATTATTAAATAGACTATTCTGTCATATAATACATCCTGAGCACATTTCCCCCTCCCTTCTCCAAGCTACCTCCCTCCCTTTTCTCCCAGATCCACCCCCTCTCCATCTCCTTTCAGAAAAGAGCAGGCCTCCCTGAACAGGCCTCAAGTTATGAAAAGAGACAAGAATAAAACATGACAAAACAAAATACAGTAAGACAAAGAAAAAGCCTTCACACAGAAGCTGGAAAATGCAAACCAACAGGAGGAACAGAGTCCCAAGGGCTGGCAAAATAGAGACACACAAGACACTGAGCTAGCAGCCACACCATATATGTCAAAGACCTGGTACAGACTCCTACAGGCCATATACTGGCTGCTTTAATGTCTGTGAGCCCATATGTTTCCTGTTTATTTGATTCAGTAGGGCATGTTCTCTTGGTGTCCTCTATTATTTCTTAACAAACTCTCAATCATTTGATTTTACTAATGAAGAGTCAGGAGCCAGATGCTGGGGTGAAAACCTCCTTCAAGTTTCCCATTTGTCCCTCCCTTCTACTTCCTGTGTGTCTCTCTAGCCATCCTTCTGACTCAGTCTTACTCTCTGTTTTGTTTTTCTTAATAATCGTATGTTAACTTCCTGCCAACTGGGTGTTTGATCCACCTCTTGACCTATGGTTGACTTTATTTAATCCTGTTTATAATATTCAAGCAGAAAGCTCTTGAATTAAAGGTGTGTGCTAAGGCTGAGCCACATCACTACTCAAAACAGGTCTTCCAGTAAATGACACAATCTTGGGATTCACGGTGTGATCAAACATCCTGCAGTAGTCTTCCATCCCCTCTGATTCCTGCAATTTTTCTGCTTGTTCTTTGTGGGATTCTCCAGGTTTTGAGGAGAGGGACCTGATGGGAGGCTTCCAATTAGATTCATTCTCATCATAATGTCTGGCTGTGAGTCTCTGCATTCAATCCCACCTGCTTCTGGAGGAAGCCTCTCTGATGACTACTAGACAAGGCACCAATCCATGAGTGTAGCAGAGTACCACTAGGAATCATTATATTGGTTTTGTTCATTTTAGACGAGTCATGTTTACTTCTACCCTAGGTTTATTGGCTATACAGTTTTGGTGTGTAGACATTCAAGAAGTATTATTAGGTATGGGCTCTCTCTTCTTGAGTGGACCTCAAATTAAATCAGACATTTTTTGGCTACTCCAACAAGTTTTGTACCACTGTTGCCCCAACACCAACACTGTTGCTCCAGTCACCTCAGATTGTAGGTCAAAGGCTTTGTGGCTGGGTTGGTGCTCACATTTCTTTTGTCATAGCCTACAGAGTAAGAATACCTTCCCATACCAAAGAGACTAGAATTTTGGGGTGAAGGCTCCATGCAGGTATCATCTCAATTCAATGAGCTGTATGGATGTTATCCTCCACAAGCCCCCTACACCCTATCAATTTGAGGAGATAAACTTTGTTTTAGGGTTAACCTGGGTTGTTTAGGGACCTCCACAGGACCCACTTGGCCAACAACTCCACCAAGCATAACCCTACTGAGAGACTTACCTGGCTATCAGTGATGGCCAATTCATACTTCATCTCTCTCAGTATTAGCAGTCCTCACTAGGATCACCCTCATAGATTTCAGGAAGTTTCCATGGCATAAGTTAATGTTATTGCCCCTCCACCATGATTCCCCATTCAAGCCATCTCTCCCTGCACTCTCCTGCTCTCATCTATCCCGACACCTGGTCGCTCCTTCCTCCACCCCCATCTGCCTCCAATCTGCCCGAAAAATCTATAATATTCTCCTTCCCAGCAAGATCTCTGCATATCTCCTAGAGTCCCCCTGTTTACCTAACCTCTCTGGGCCTGTGGACTGTAGCTTGATTGTTATACACTTAACTGCTACTAACCACTTATAATTGAATACATACCTTATTTTCCTTTCTGGGCCTGGGTTACTTCACTCAGGATGCTTTCTTCTAGTTGCATCCTCTTGCTTGCAAATTTCATGTTATCATTTCTTTAAAAGATGAGCAATACTCCATTGTATAAATGTGCCATATTTTAATTATCCATTCTTCAGTTGAGGGGCATCTTAGTTGTTTCTAGTTTCTGGCTATTATGAATAATACTGCCATGAGCATGGTTGAGCAAGTGGTACCTCCAGCAGTTCTTTTATTGTTCAGGAATTTCAGGTATCCTGGATTTTTGTTGTTTCCATATGAAGATGAGAATTATCTTTTCAACATCTGTAGAGAATTGTGTTGAAATTTTGCTATGGATTTCATTGAATCTGTAGATTGCCTTTTTGTAGGATGGCCATTTTGCTACTTTAATCCTACTGATCCATGGACATAGGAGATTTCTGTATCTTTTGATATCTTCTTCAATTTCTTTCTTCAAAGACTTGCTTTTATCCTGCAAGTCTTTAATTTGCTTGCTTAAGTTACATGAAAACGTTTTGTATTATTTGAAGCTTTTTTTGAAAGGTATTCTTCCTTGATTTCTTTTTCAGTCTATTTGCTATTTATAGGAGGACTACTAATTGCTCTTAATCTTATTTATTTATTTAATCTGTATTCAGCCACTTTGTTGGAAGTGTTTATGAGCTATAGAAGTTCTCTGGTGACACTTTTAGGTTCACTTATGTATTCTATCATATCATCTGCAAATAATGATAATTTGACTTCTTCCAATTTGTAGTCCCTTGATCTCCTTCAGTGGTGTTATTTCTCTAGCTAAAATTTCAAGTGCTATATTGAGTAAATATGGAGACAGTGGGCAACTTTGTCTTGTTCCTGAATGAATAGAATTGTTTTGAGCTTTTTCCATCTAAGTTGATATTGGCTATGGGTTTGGTGTGTATTGATTTTATTTTGTTTGAGTACATCTTTGTATCCATAATCTCTCCAGGACTTTTATCATCAAGGGTTGTTAAATTTTGCCAAAGGTCTTTTCTGCCTGTAATGATATGATTCTGTTGTTGTTTACCAATTTGTTTATAAGACGGATCACATTTACTGATTTTCATTTATTTAACTATTCCTGAATCTCTGGGATAAAACCTACTTGACCATGGTGGTTGATCTTTGATGTGTTCTTAGATTTGGCATGCATTTATTTTATTAAAATTCTTTGCATCTGCATCTTTGTTAATAAGGAAAAGTGATCTGTAATTCTTTCTTTGTTGAGTCTATGTGGTTTGGATATCAGGGTAACTGTGGCCTCATAAAATGAATTGGCTAATGTTTCTTCTGTCTCTATTTTGTGGAATAATTTGAGGAATATTGCTAAGTCTTCTTAGACTCTCCGGTAGAATTGTATGCTAATACTATTTTGCTCTGGGCTTTGTTGTTGTTGTGAGACTTTTAATGACTACTTCTATTTCATTAGGGGCCTTCTCTAAACTAACTAAAAATGTTGGGTTTGTCTATCTTGTTGATTTTCTCAAACCAACTTTTTCCTTCTTTTATTCTTTTTATTTTTCTTTTTGTTTCTATTTTATTGATTTCAGCCCTCAATTGGATTATTTCTTGCCATCTCTTCCTCTTGGGTGTGCTTTCTTCCTTTTACTGTGTGGCTTTCAGGTGTACTGTTAAGTTCCTAGTATGAGAACTCTCCAATTTTTTTCATGTAGGTATTTAGTTCTTTGAACTTTCCTCTTGTCACTACTTTGTGTCCCTTAAGTTTCAGTATATTACATATCTATAGAATTGAATCCTGGAAAGTCTTTAATTTCTTTATTTCTGTCTTGACCCAGTTTTCATTCAGTAGAAAATTGTTCAGTTTCCATGAGTTTGTAAACTTACTGCTGATTCTGTTGTTGATGTCTAGCTTGATATCCACCATGGGTTCAGAGTCGTCTGATAGGATACAGGGGATTATTTCCATTTTCTTATATCTATTGAGACTTGCTTTGTGTCCAAGTATATGGTCACTTTTGGAGAAAGTTCCATGAGGTACTGAGAAGAAGGTATTTTTTGTGTTTGGATGAAATGTTCTGTAAATATCAGTTAGGTCCACTTGGTTTATAATATTTTAGTTTAGGATTTCTCTGTTTAGTTTTTGTCTGCATGGCCTGTCTGTTGGTAGGAGTTGGATAATGAAATCCCTCACTATCAGTGTGTGAGGATCAGTATATGATAGTGTAATGATGTTTATTTTACAAAAGGGGCTGGCCTTGTTTTGGGGACATAGATGTTAAAAATTGTAATGCCGGGCTGGAGAGATGGCTCAGTGGTTAAGAGCACTGACTGCTCTTTCAGAGGTCCTGAGTTCAATTCTCAGCAACCACATTGTGACTCATAACCATCTGTAATGGAATCTGATGCCCTCTTCTGGTGTCTGAAGGCGGCTATAGTGTACTCACATATATAAAATAAATAAATCCTTAAAAAGAAGAATTGCAGTATTGTCTCAGTATATTGTTTCTTTGATGAGCATGTGATATCCTTCCCCATCCCCTTTGATTATTTTGGCTTAAAGTATATTTTCTCAGATATTATTACTATACTAGCTTGGTTCTTAGGTCCATTTCCTTGAAATATCTTTTTCCAACCATTTACTCTGAGGTAATATCTATTTTTGATGTTGATGTATGTTTTTTGGGTGCAGCAGAAGGATGGATCCTGATTTTGCCTCCATTCTAATATTCTGTATCTTTTTATTGGGGAATTGATATTCAGACTATTGATGTTGAGAGATATCAATGACCAATGATTGTTGATTTCTGTTATTTTGTTGTTGGTGGTGGTGGTAGTGGTGGTTTGCTATGTGACTGTATGTTTTTTTTTTTCTTTTGAGTGTGAGGTTATTTATTTTCTATGTTCTTATGAGTGTAGTTAACTTTGTAGGTTGGAGTTTTGCATCTATCACTTTCTGAAGAGATGCATTTATGGGCAATATTTTTTAAGTTTGACTTTATCATAGAATATCTTGTTTTCTCCATGTATGGTTATTGAAAGTCAGTCTCTCTCTCTCTCTCTCTCTCTCTCTCTCTCTCTCTCTCTCTCTCT